>NC_086447.1:604597673-604932173 GCF_028390025.1 Pseudophryne corroboree
TAAGTGCTCTGCAATGCTTTGATAACCAGATCCTGATTTGAAATGGCACACAGAGTCCTGGGGTTTTGAGGATCTACCAGTGATGGTCCTTGGGATATATACTGTAGACCAGAGGTGGGGCTGCAGCACAGTCTAAAAATTCAAATAGGTGAGCCACACCAGCTGCAGTGAGTCCTGGCTGGCAACGTTTTGGTTGGCAGTTGTTCTGACTCCCATATTTGAAAACTGGACTGCACTGCTGACTTCTGGAGCTACCACTGCTATAGCCATAATTATTTTGCAGATAAGGAAGCTATAAAACAATAACGTTCTGCCCCTGCAAGGAATTTACTTTAATGGTCATGCCAGGGCTAACCTTGATAAACATTACAACAAAAGAGTCATGGCTCAGGGTAATACTCCCAAAACCCTCCCTTCTTCCTTACCTGGTTGGTCACTGGTCAGATGCCGACACACTGAAACAGCCAAAAGGTGCGGTATTTATGAGGTGGTTATCATTTCTGCAGACAGCTCCAGAGGTTCCGTGGATGGCACACTGGGGTGCACAGAGCAGAATTCCAGGATTGCCTCTCATGGTACATGTGTATGTGTAGAATGGGGTTCAGGGTTCGCTGCTGGTGTTCCACATGGTGCAATTCCTCCTGGACCAGCAGCATGCATGTCGCCATCTTGTCCTGTATACGGTGATATGAGGCAGAGGCGGTCGCAGGGTGGGAGGGGGCTGGACGGCGGAGTTATGCCATCGTTTAGGGGGAGCGGTCCGGCCAACGCAGGCGTGGCCGGACCGCTGGGGGGCGCGGTTCGCGGCAGCAGCATGACATCACACGCAGCCGCTGCGTGCTGGGGAGCGATCAGTAGCTACTCTTGAAGTGCGATGAGGAGCTACTCTTGAAGTGCAAAGGCATCACCGCTGTACGATGCCCTTGCAGTTCTGCAGGGGGGGCAGCACTGACATGCGAGGCAGACTAGCCCTGTGCTGGGCGTCCCCCCGCATGTCAGTGTGTATGATCGTAGCTGTGCTACATTTAGCAAAGCTACAATCAACTCGGAATGACCCCCAATATTTTAATTTTGCTCCTGATCTCTTGTTCTCAGGTACAAAAAGTTTTCTCTAGACTAATCTGCATGGAAAGACTGAAAAGTGTATCTTTGAAATGTCTTCGATTCCATTCCTTGGCTATATCATCTCCAAATCTAATATTCAAATGGACCCAGGGAAGTTGCAAGCCATCCATGATTGGCCGGTTCCTACCACTTTAAAAGCCATCCAGCATTTTCTTGACTTTGCCAATTACTACTGGAAGTTCATTAAGGGATTCTCAATAGTAGTGGCACCAATTACTGCCCTGATCCCTAAAGGCGCAAATGCAATACACTGCTCAGGGGAGGCTGACGCCGGTGTTCAGCAGCTGAAACAAGCGTTCATAACAGCTCTCATTCTCAAGCAACCTGATGAATCTAATCCTTTTGTTCTGGAGGTTGATGCCTCTTCAGAAGGTGTGGATGCTGTGTTGTCTCAATGCTTCGATGGTGGGAAAATTTACCCTAGTGGGTTATTCTGTGTCGTAAATGTCTTCCTGCTGAAAGAAACTACACCATTGGAGAACAAGAACTGTTGGCTATTAAAATGCCTTGGAAGTATGGCCATATCTGCTTGAGGGTGCTCGTTACCCTGTTTCCATTATATGACTGATCATAAACATTTATTGTACTTGAAGACCGCACAGTGTTTAAATCTCAGACAGGCCTGCTGGCAATATGCTTTTCCAGATTTGCCTACAAGCTAAGTTATCATCCCAGAACATTAAATCACAAGGCTGAAGCGCTTTCCTGTTCTTGGATTCCTGAGGAGGTTAACATCATCCCTAAAACCCAATGTGTCTTGGATCCAGCATCATTTGCTGCTATTCAAGCAACTAATACTCCACCTGTTGCAGAAGCAACTGAGTGACTTGAACTGTTACACACCTCTGATCTTTAATACCACAAGCAATTTCTTCTGCATGTACTGTATAATTCTATGATTTCTAAAGTCTGCACAAATGGCATTATAAAGAAAAAAGATTTTGAGTTTCTTCAAATGGAGAAACTGAAATAGCTTATTTATACCTATTACCCGAGGTGCATTAGAATGACTATATTCCTCCTGGTAGACCAAATGTCTCAGGTATGGGCAGCCTTGCTGAAAGGGCAAGTATTTTGGTTGACCAGTATCGCAGACACCATGTATTGGTATTACCCTCCTACACCCAAGACAGCATGGATGTTTTAAAAATAACTGCAGGATATCGTAGTGAATCCCAACACCTGGCTTGCTACTTATGATGTAAAGAGCCTATATACAAGTAATTACAATAAAGGCATTGCACCTGTCAAATATTTTTATATTAGAATTTATATTAACTAAAAACCACTTCATATGTTAAGATAAATTCTACCTCTAGGTTAGAGGAACGGTGATGGGGACGGCCTGTGTGCCCACATGTGCCAATCTCTATCTGGGGTGGTGGGAGAGGGAACATGTGTTCAAGAAGACCCATGAAATATACACACACAACATATCCTTCTATATCTTTGCTATGTAGATGAGATCTTATTTGGGAAGCCAAAGGGAACCTCTTGGATGAATTTATTCCATCTTGAATAACAATGATCTTAATTTGAGACTAGCAGGAGAAAAAAGTCAAAGAGAAATTAATTTTCTTGATTTAACCATCCAAATAGAACTGAATGGATAGATTAATACTGACATTTTTCAGAAAAAGACAGTGACTAACAGCATCCTACATGCCGCTAGTTCCCACTTACCAGCTACTATTGGAGCAATCCCAAAAGCAGAATTTTACCACACCAAAACCCCCCCCAGTAATTAACATATATATGACCTATTGCACCCTGAATTAATCCTACTGGGTGGACAAATATATATCTAACTTTTATATGATCGAATTAACATATATGATCTACTACATTCTGAATGAATCCTGATGTGTGGGTACATATATTTATTCCACATACGTGCTGCATTTCTAGTGCACCATCACCTTTGTCACCCAGGAAGGGCATTTTAGGTTCGTTTAAAGTAACAAAGAACCTGTGGATGTATATGACATAAGAATTTAATACTACAGCTATAATGTCTAAATATAATTAATGACACAGAATTGTGATATGGCTGTTTAATTTATAGTGCAATCACTTTGCCACCAGCAATTATCACAAAAGCCCCACAGAGTGACATTTGTATACCTATGAAGTGATACCTGCCAGCAGCATATTAACCCTATATGAGTAAGAGTACTATTACATTTTAGTGTTCCAATACCATGAAGTGCAGAGATTTCTGTGAGCAGCATATGGTTCAAAATGACTCTAAATATTGCTACACTATTACTACTGCGATTAATGCAAATGTTATATAGGGTATGTCACTAACATGATTAACCTCAACAGTGCTACCTACCAGTAATAGATAAACCTAGTATGAATTAGGGGCTGCCTTATAAGGGTACTATATATAAACACTAATATAATTAATGTTGTGAAATCTGTCACCAACCAAACATACAGTATTAGATTATATTAAGACAACGGTATGATCTGCACTGTAACTATTATTCTAAAGGTGTGTACACACGGTAAGATATTTTCTTCCGATTCTGACTATATAGTCAGAATCGGAAGAAAAGATAGTGCAGATCGCAAGGTGACAGTCACCTTGCGATCCCGATCCGATGCCGATGCGCGGCCCCGCGCGGTCGGCATCGGCAGAAAAAATAGGCTGTGCAGGCAAGTCAATCCTGGCTATCTCTATAGAAGAGATAGTCAGGATTGACATCGCACATAGCCAGCATCGCAAGCACACTCATTATGTGCTTGCGATACTGGCTAAGTGCCGACCCGGCCCCCTGTCGCACGGTGAGAATCGGATAAGTCCGAATCTCACCGTGTGTATGCACCCTAACAGTAATTATCATATAAGTGAAGTAACAATCTAATTCAACCCTCAAGGGTGGTACTGCACAAATACATAGTAATATACACTGCTCAAAAAAATAGAGGGAACACTAAAATAACACATCCTAGATCTGAATGAATGAAATATTCTTATTAAATATTTTGTTCTTTACATAGTTGAATGTGCTGACAACAAAATCACACAAAAATTATCAATGGAAATAAAATTTATTAACCCATGGAGGTCTGGATTTGGAGTCATTCTCAATATTAAAGTGGAAAAACACACTACAGGCTGATCCAACATTGATGTAATGTCCTTAAAACAAGTCAAAATGAGGCTCAGTAGTGTGTGTGGCCTCCACGTGCCTGTATGGCCTCCCTACAACCCACACAAGTGGCTCAGGTAGTGCAGCTCATCCAGGATGGCACATCAATGCGAGCTGTGGCAAGAAGGTTTGCTGTGTCTGTCAGCGTAGTGTCCAGAGCATGGAGGCGCTACCAGGAGACAGGCTAGTACATCAGGAGATGTGAAGGAGGCCGTAGGATGGCAACAACCAAGCAGCAGGACAGCTACCTCCGCCTTTGTGCAAGGAGGAACAGGAAGAACACTGCCAGAGCCCTGCAAAATGACCTCCAGCAAGCCACAAATGTGCATGTGTCTACTCAAACGATCAGAAACAGACTCCATGAGGGTGGTATGAGGGCCCGACGTCCACAGGTGGGGGTTGTGCTTACAGCCGAACACCGTGCAGGACGTTTGGCATTTGCCAGAGAACATCAAGATTGGCAAATTCGCCACTGGCGCCCTGTGCTCTTCACAGATGAAAGCAGGTTCTCACTGAGCACATGTGACAGACGTGATAGTCTGGAGACGCCAAGGAGAATGTTCTGCTGCCTGCAACATCCTCCAGCATGACCGGTTTGGCAGTGGGTCAGTAATGGTGTGGAGTGGCATTTCTTTGGGGGGCCGCACAGCCCTCCATGTGCTCGACAGAGGTAGCCTGACTGCCATAAGGTACCGAGATGAGATCCTCAGACCCCTTGTGAGACCGGGTGTAGTATGGGTGACCGCCGGTCTCCTGACCGCCGGTCACCTTACCGACGCCGGGATCCCGGCAGCATACCGACGCCGGGATCCCGGCGGGGAGGGGCGAGTGCAGCAAGCCCCTTGCGGGCTCGCTGCGCTCGCCACGCTGCGGGCTCGGTGGTGACCTGCGGTCGCCACGGGTTCTATTCCCACTCTATGGGTGTCGTGGACACCCACGAGTGGAAATAGTCCCTGTTGGTCGGCATGCCGACCATCGGGATAGTGAGCCGTCGGGCTCACGGAGGAGGTCATGTGACTTTCGGTCAGCCGACCGGCGGTCACATGACTACCACCCGTGAGACCATATGCTGGTGCGGTTGGCCCTGGGTTCCTCCTAATGCAAGACAATGCTAGACCTCATGTGGCTGGAGTGTGTCAGCAGTTCCTGCAAGACGAAGGCATTGATGCTATGGACTGGCCAACCCGTTCCCCAGACTTGAATCCAATTGAGCACATCTGGGACATCATGTCTCGCTCCATCTACCAAAGCCACATTGCACCACAGACTGTCCAGGAGTTGGTGGATGCTTTAGTCCAGGTCTGGGAGGAGATCCCTCAGGAGACCATCCGCCACCTCATCAGGAGCATGCCCAGGCGTTGTAGGGAGGTCATACAGGCACGTGGAGGCCACACACACTACTGAGCCTCATTTTGACTTGTTTTAAGAACATTGCATCAAAGTTGGATCAGCCTGTAGTGTATTTTTCCACTTTTATATTGAGGGTGACTCCAAATCCAGACCTCCATGGGTTAATACATTTTATTTCCATTGACAATTTTTGTGTGATTTTGTTGTCAGCACATTCAACTATGTAAAGAACAAAGTATTTAATAAGAATATTTCATTCATTCAGATCTAGGATGTGTTATTTTAGTGTTCCCTTTATTTTTTTGAGTAGTGTATATCAGATATAATCAAGGGCACAACATTGTGTCAGTTCTGACAGTTCAATTTTATATTCAGTGATATCTGCCAACAGTAAGTGACACATTCTACTAGAACAGATGATCACAATATACTAGTGATAATGTATTTACAGCTTACCACCTATGATTTAAGAGTCCTTTAGGTTACCACATAACAATAAATACACTGAAGACAAGTACTCCTGGGGAACAAGTGTATTAATGCATTATTCTGATGACACACATCATCATTTTTTATGAAGGTCATAGTTACCAACAATAATACTATTTGAGCAAGAACATTGCCCACACAGTGTTATATCATGTTTTAATCTCACTATTATTGTTTATTTTTTATTTTTTACTTTTGTTTTTAAAAATTTCACAGTAATAGGCTTTTTAACAAGATATATAATAAAAGTTATATTTTATATAATCTTATTATTATTTTAAACCCCTTTTTGTGTGCCACCGTAAAACCAATTATGTCTCTTTTTCTAGAATACTCCACATGTTGGTAATTCCTTTGTCAATCCAGAACTTCACAAGAGACATTTAGACTGTGCCCCATGCCTCACAAATCTCAGAGCATATATCGGTGTCCAAAAGACTTGAGTTGATTTCTGCAATGATCCTACTGGTGGCCTACTCTCAGAGCCAATACTGAAGCATACATTGCACCCTCTGCTAAGTGTGTACAACACAAGTCCACTGGACAATCTCCTCCAGAACAATTTCACACTTTGTCTGTACCAAGTCAGCCATGGACCCATATCTTGACGGACTTTATTACAGATCTTCCATACTCCAAAGGATTTAACACCATATGGGGGATTGAGGATCAGTTCTCTAAGATTAACAAGTTTACAACCTTCTTAGAAGGTAGTAAAAAGGAGGGCTGGTAATGTATTTAAATAGATTAAGATTAATCACAGAATAAAAAGTACTGTTGGCAGATTTTATATATCACATCAGCATCAAAGGTAATCAATAATGGTAATAGATATCGTGCAATGATCATGTTAGGAATAAAACAGATATTAAACCTGTTCAAGTGTCCATTGGTTGAATATATTTTGTTTGTGGACAGTACGTGTCATGTATATTCCTGGACACAATCCAGATTAGAATCCCAGTTTAGTTACAGTCACCAATTGGGTAAGCTATGCTACTACTCCTGAATTGGGATATGGGGGGTAATTCCAAATTGATCGCAGCAGGAAATTTTTTAGCAGTTGGGCAAAACCATGTGCAGGGGAGGCAGATATAACATTTGCAGAGAGAGTTAGATTTGGGTGGGTTATTTATTTGTTTCTGTGCAGGGTAAATACTGGCTGCTTTATTTTTGCACTGCAATTTAGATTGCAGATTGAACTCACCAAACCCAAATCTATCTCTCTCTGCACATGTTATATCTGCCTCCCCTGCAGTGCACATGGTTTTGCCCAACTGCTAAAAAATTTCCTGCTGCGATCAACTTGGAATTACCCCCATGATCTCACCCGCGGGAGTATTGTGTTGGTCGTCACTCAGCAGAATCACCGGCGTTTTGGAGAACAGTCTCTGGCAATAGATTTAAGCCGTCAGCGTTAGCCTTTCAGTGAGCTCCCGTGGTGAGTAGCCTCCACATGTGCCAGGATGTCCAGCAGCAAAAGCACAGCGTGACAGAGTGTTCCCGGCGTGTTTTTCCCAGAGGGGGAGGGCAAACCCAAATTCAGTGATACTTGAATCAGCTGCTGGGCATGGGTGGCAGCTTCAAAGAATTCTTATGATCATAAGAAACATCTAAACAAACAACTCTTATTGTTTCTCTGTGATGCCGATTGTGTTTATATGTGTTTTTATATATTGTGATGATTATAGTAAAATAATGTTAAATGTATGTTGTTGTTCTTAATACTGTTTAATATACCAATGTATCTATGTATAATAGATATGTGTCACCTTTATAAATACAACTTTGCTAAGACTGATGGTAATCTGTATAGGTGATCAGACTAAATACAAGTGTATGTTTTAAAGTAGACCTGTGATTGGCTACTACGGACTTAAATACCTAAAGGTCTGAGACCCCTACACCTATCTCCTGAGGAAACTGATGGCTTACTATTAGTGGTTAAACACGTTGAGATCACTAGCAGACTGCTTTGAAGCTGCAACCCATGCCCAGCAGCTGATTCAACTATCACCAAATTTCGTTTCGCCCTCCCCCTCTAGGAAAAACATACCGGGAACACTCTGTCATGCTGTGCTATTGCTGCTGGACATCCTGGCACGTGTGGAGGCTACTCACCACGGGAGCTCACTGAAAGGCTAACACTGACGGCTTATGTCTATTGCCAGAGACTGTTCTCCAAAACGCCGGTGAGTCAGCTGAGTGACGACCAACACTACACTCCCGCGGGGATCATATCCTGATTCAGGGATAGTAGCATACCTTACCCAATTGGTGACTGTAACTAAACTGGAACTCTAATCTGGATTGTGTCCAGGAATATATATGAGACTTACTGTCCACAAACAAAATATATTCAACCAATGGACACTTAAACAGGTTTAATATTAATATCTGTTTTATTCCTCCGGACAGGACGAAACGCGTTGAGACTGGCCTACCTACTGAACCAGCCTGATACTTGCATCAATAAGCTAAGCTTTTACAATTTTTTTTAATCTTTTTGGTTAAATAAATGTTTTTCATTACTGTGAAAAAGGAGTGGATACATTGTTTGAGTTGCTGAAACTTCATGGTGCCTTCTTGAATGCTTGGATAAAGGTTCATCTGATGTGCACAATATTATAGTTTTGGTACGCATGCTATTTGGGTGTGAGGGGCCCTTAGCTGGTGGATTTGACTATTACACTATGTGGCGATTGTTTCTGTCTCCCTGATGTGCAGGTGGTGAGAAGCTACGAAAAAGGAGACTGATAGGCCTTGATTCAAGTTACTATCTGGTACGCAACTTTTAGTTGCCGTGTGTAGAGCACACCTTGTAATAACTTACTACACCATAAGGTGCTTGTTCTTCTCCCCTACTTTCACAGAACCTTTGTTGCCATAGGTACCGTATGGCATTTTCGAAGAACTGAGCAGCCGCCAAGTGGAGTGGAAGGTGTTTACAGAGGACTAAATAATCTGGACTCTGATTACCTGTCGATTACATATCAGGGTATCTGAAGTGAGACTTGTATTTCGCTTTCCCTAATTGTGTTACTTGTTGAACTGTGCACGGGAAACTGAGCTATAGATAAGCGCACTGGTCTATACAATTTGCTTTGCATATATATATATATATATATATATATATATATATATATATATATATATATATATATATATATATTCTATCAGAGATGAGCGGGTTCGGTTCCCGGACAACCGAACCCCCCCCCCCCCCCCGAACTTCATGCTCCGAGCCGGTATCCAAGCCTGGTTTGGGACTTCCTGCCAGACTTGGAAACCAGAACGAGTCAAAACATCATCATCCTGCTGTCAGACTATCGCGGGTTTTGGATTCCATATAAACAGCTGTGCGTTGCCACCATTTTCACTACAGACTTGGAGAGTGAGGAAGACAGACCTCTGTCTCTCTGTGGGTGGTGGCATCAGTTGGGGTTAGTGTGTGCTCTGTAGGGGTGCTGCTGCAGTCACTGTGGTGTACCTGGGCTGTGTTAGGGGTGCTGTTATGGCTGTCCTGGTTGTCACTGGTGTTTCACGTGCTGCAGCTGTACATGGGTGTTGCTGTCCTGGCTGTCATTGTGTTGTACATGGGGCAGGGGCACTGTCCACCTGTATGCTGGAAAATATAGGGGTGTTGCTGTTAAAATAACATTACACTGGCCCTGTATGCTGTAAAAATTCAGGAGTGCAGTTGTTAACAATTAAAAGCACACTGCTCCTATATGCTGTAAAATATAGGGGTGCTACTGTTAAAATAACATTACAGTGACCCTGTATGCTGTAAAAATTCAGGGGTGCAGTTGTTAAAAATTAAAAGCACACTGCTCCTGTATGCTGTAAAAATATAGGGGTGCTGCTGTTAAAATACGATTACACTGGCCCTGTATGCTGTAAAAATTCAGGGGTGCAGTAAATTCAATGTACACTAGTGCTGTCTTGTATGCTGTAAAAATTCTGGGGTGCAGTGAAAATAAATGTACACTGGCCCTGTATGTTGTAAAAATTCAGGGGTGCTGTTAAAATAAAAGTACACTGGTCCAGTATGCTGTAAAAATACAGGGGTGCAGTGAAAATAAATGTACACTGACCTTGTCTTGTATGCTGTAAAATTACAGGGGTGTTGTGAAAATACAGGGGTGCGTATGGGAAGAAAAGGCTCCTACCACCATTTGCACGCCCCCTGCACCTCCAGCACTTGCAGCCGATATTGAGATTGAGGATGTCACTGTAGAAGTACAGCAGGATGAGGAGGATATGGGTGTAGCTGGCGCTGATGAGGAAGTTGACGTTGAGGATTCTGATGGTGATGTGGTTTGATTGAATAATATATATATATATATATATATATATATATATATATATATATATATATATATATATATATATATATATACTGTGTATGTATATAGATCCAGAAAAAAGAACAGCACTGGAGACAGCAATATACAGAAGAAACTTGTATTGAATACAAGTTTCTTCTGCATATTGCTGTCTCCAGTGCTGTTCTTTTTTCTGGATCTATGTGAATTTCTTGTCCTGGCACGGAGCAAGTTGTGGACAGAGCTGAGGAGTGCCGACTGCTTTGCAAGTCTGTGTATGTATATATATATATATATATATATATATATATATATATTGTAACACTGTAGGGGTGCAAGGTGCCTTTTCCTGGGGAATATGGCAGCACGCAGCAGCTGAGGAACAACACAAGTCCAGTTTCTGGTACAACTGACCCCGGCCAGTTTTATTGAAACAGAAAATAAAACAAACCCCAAAATAAAAATACCTTGCCTGTCCGGCACTAACTAAACATAAGATGTTCCTAACTGTCACTAAACAAAACACAGAGTTCTTCAGTACATACTGTATAGCTTACTTGCATCAGAAAGCGTGTCTCTCACACACAGATCCTGCAGCCTTCCCAGGCAGTCTGCCCATACTAATCAGGTTAGAAGCACTATATCACTCTTACACAGCTGAAACCCTGATTAGCCCTCTGTGAGGCCAAAGACCCGAACTGGGCCCAATGTCTAGAACTCGCCTTATCTCTCTCTCAGAGCCTTTACCCAGCTTTTACAGCAAACTGAAAAGGTTCAGACAAAACAAAAAGCATTTTTCCTAGAAGTTAACATTTTCTAAAACATGTAAGACAAGAACCTGGGACAAATATACCTGCCCTCAAACACTATCCCAGTGTTCTTGTCACAATATATATATATATATATATATATATATATACCGTATTTTTCGGACCATAAGACGCACTTTTTCTCCCCAAAAATGTGGGGGGAAAAGTACATGCGTCTTATGGTCCGAATATGCGTCTTATGGTCCGAATAACAGAGCAGGAGTAAAAACCTTATGGAGCGCTCTCAATGCACTCTCAATGCGCTGGGTTGGAGTGCACTGGGTGGGAGAGGCAGCAGTTACGAGTGCGGGTAGCGGCGGGTCCTGTCTGCTGCTGCTGCTGCTTTGCCGTCATCTGAGAGGCGGCATCACGTGGCTCCCCCGCTCCCTCCCCTCGCCTCCTCCAAAGTACTGCTGCTGCTGCCTCGCCGTCATCTGAGAGGCGGCATCACGTGACTCCCCCGCTTCCTCCCCTTGCCTCCTCCAAAGTACTGCTGCTGCTGCCTCGCCGTCATCTGAGAGGCGGCATCACGTGACTCCCCCGCTTCCTCCCCTTGCCTCCTCCAAAGTATTGCTGCTGCTGCCTTGCCATCATCTGTATGTTGTGAGGTAAAAAGGTTCTCGTCTGCTCTGTACTGTGACTATGGCTGTGCTTGTGTGGCTGCCTCTGTCACACACTGTCCCAGAAAAATCTGTGTACCGTATTCTATGTAAATGGCCTGTAAAGCTGATGTCTGTGTCTACAGTATAGATTGTAAGCTTATTACACTATTTGGTTCAGAATATTTTTTTTCCTGTTTTCCTCCTCTAAAAACTAGGTGCGTCTTATGGTCCGAAAAATATGGTATATACAATGCGGGATGGCACTCTCGAGTCTAACAGCTTTAGTGCTACAGCCTGAGTGCCATCCTGCATTGGATATATATTATGATTGGAGGAGGAGGTGCTTTATTTACAGACCATCTGAGTGCCAAGCTCTTCAGCAATTATATATATATATACAACACAAAAATATCCTTATCTTGCGCTCGTAGAACCAGCAGCACTACAGGCGAGACCTCTGTTGCCTGATCTCAAACATACATAGAATAGAAAAAACAGATCCCGAGCGCGCTCTGTTAGATGTATAGATAAAGCGGAAGTCCTTCCAAGTAGGTGTATCTTATACTATGGATAATTGGATTTCTTGGGTTCCTGCAGTGGATAACACCTCACCAGAAAGTCACCCAAACAAATGGCCCAAGGCCAATTAGAATAAAAATATTTAATGCAAAGAAATTCATAAAAGTCTTTAGCGTGAAAATTTTACAACAGCTTGTACATAGATTTTAGTAACTCTGACAACAGAAACATCCAGTAGGTAGATGTATAAACTCCCTCACCTTAGCAAGGTGTGCACTTGGCAAAGGGAGTAATTTTCCTATCTGGAATACTGACTAATGACTGATAAACCCAACGCGTTTCGTCAGTTTGACTTCATCAGGGGTAACTTGTTTGGGGGAAAAAAGAAAATACCATTTGACGGTTTTCTTTAAAAAAATTATAATAGTTTAGAGAAGTAAATCAATAGGTACCTACCAAAAAATGTTTTTGTGTTGAAACACCTATAAACTCTATAATTCTGCATAAAGAGTATTATGATCAACCTAAAGAAGAAAGAAACACAGGGGCTTTAAAGGAGTGTGTCTTCCTTAGGTATAATCAACATTGATGTAGAATAAAATTGAAAAGTATTACCTTTATATAATTAAAGTCATTGTATAAAAAAGGGGTAATATTCCTTTAAAAATTGACTTCATGGTCAGACTTTACTTAGTCCGCCTGGAAAATAATGATAACATAAGAATAGTTATATGGCACATAGTTGACTGAGAGAAAATAGCCTTAGATAAGGTAAAAGTACTCCAAAAATACACATACCTGAACATATGGATTAGTTCGGTACACTCGGTTAAAATGCCTATTTTAAAAGTACAATAGTGTATCTATGAAGGAAGAGAGAACCAAAGTTTGGTTGGCATAGGGTGTATCAGCCATTGCAGTTTACATAAATAAATTGCAAAGTACATAATTAAATTCATGTAGAAAGTACATACCAACTGGTATATCCAGAAACAGAGTCAATAATTGCTAAAAGCACTGGAACTCCCACATAGGACCCACAGTTGTATCTTTAAAGTCAAAAAAACATTTCACCCATTTGTTAATATATACACTCCAGTAACAGAATTACAACTGTAGCCTTTAAACACAAACATTACCAAAATAAATGGGACACTTACCCAGAGAATTTCTCAAACTGCAACCATGTGTGTAGGAGTTTCAGAATGAAATACTCCTCACACTGGCTGCTATTTAAGCTGGTAGTGTGATTACATCACTTCCCTTAATTAGTGAAATGTATATTAATTCTAGATGGTAAAAAGTATCTGTAAGTTAAACTTTAATATGACTGCCTTGCCCAATGAGATTGTTTATATGACTATGCCTAATAAGGATTGATAAACTGTGACTAAATCACAAGTTAACATTAAAAAGAAAAATGAATTGATTGCAGCTGTGTGAGAAATTAATATGCGTTCCACCGGGACAGATCACATATGCACAGTGCAATCGAGTTCACTCACTCCTATTGGCTCCTCTCCTGACTGCAACCACCCGCGAGACTCCCGCTGACATCACGGACTCCGTCAGCGCGCCGGGCTTCGCGTCTCCGACGTCGCTCGCGTCAGAGACCCTCGCCCACGGCGCCGCCTCCAGAGGCCGGACTATCCCGCGGTCTCGACAGTCATTGGTACTTGATCTTCAGGAGACGTCTCCATGCATCAGGTGGAACGCATATAGGAAGTCGATGCGTTCCACCTGTAAACCCTGGCTGCCCGTAGTTGATTTGTAAAGGACAAGAATTATATATATAACAGGAGGAACGCAAACTAGAAGTAGATGCGGTCCACCGTTAGCAACTGATATTAATGTTGTACTTTTATCAAATATAATGAATCTACTATTCATATGACAAAACTGCAGAGTCAATTGACCGGTAATACCTCATATTTGTATTATAAGGCTACACTTTTACAAAATACAATAAATCAACAATATGATTGTATTGAAATACTGCACATAATACATGACAACAAAATTGATTCCAAATTTATACAAAGAACAAGGCCCTCATGTAACGCATGACATCAGTGGCGGAACAAGCAAGCGGTGGGCCCAGGTGCGACAAAATGCTTTGGCCCCCCCCCCCCCATCCAAGTCCACCCCGGGGGCAGTGCGTGCCGTAGGCGCGCGCAAAAATACATAGTGGCGTGGCTTCGTGGGGAAGGGGTGTGGCCACAAAATAATACCAACACAGTAGTCTCCATTATTCAAATTACGCCGCACAGTAGCACCACTACACCAGGTAGAGACCCTTTTACACCTTACAGCGAACAGATTCCTCTTTTTACACATTACAGCAGACAGCGTGCCCTTTTTACACATAACGGCAGACAGCGTGCCCTTTTTACACATAACGGCAGACCGCGTGCCCTTGTTACACGTTACGGCAGACAGCGTGCCCTTTTTACACATTACGGTAGACAGCGTGCCCTTGTTACACATTACGGCAGACAGCGTGCCCTTGTTACACATTACGGCAGACAGCGTCCCCATTTTTACACATTACGGCAGGCAGATTCCTCCTTTTTACACATAGCAGCAGGCAGATTCCCCATTTTTACACATAGCGTCAGGCAGCCCCCCTTTTTTACACATTACGGCAGGCAGATTCCCCATTTTTACACATAGCGTCGGGCAGATTACCCCTTTTTACACATAACGGCAGACCGCGTGCCCTTGTTACACATTACGGCAGACAGCGTGCCCTTTTTACACATTACGGCAGACAGCGTGCCCTTGTTACACATTACGGCAGACAGCGTCCCCATTTTTACACATTACGGCAGGCAGATTCCCCTTTTTACACATAGTGGCAGGCAGTCCCCCATTTTTACACATTGCCTCGGGCAGATTACCCCTTTTTACACATAGCGGCAGGCAGTCCCCCATTTTTACACATTGCGGCAGGTAGTCCCCCCTTTTTACACATTGCGGCAGGCAGTCCCCCCTTTTTACACATTGCGGCAGGCAGTCCCCCCTTTTTACACATTGCGGCAGGTAGTCCCCCCTTTTTACACAGTGCGGCAGGCAGTCCCCCCTTTTTACACATTGCGGCAGGTAGTCCCCCCTTTTTACACATTGCGGCAGGCAGTCCCCCCTTTTTACACAGTGCGGAAGGCAGTCCCCCCTTTTTACACAGTGCGGCAGGCAGTCCCCCCTTTTTACACATTGCGGCAGGTAGTCCCCCCTTTTTACACATTGCGGCAGGCAGTCCCCCCTTTTTACACATTGCGGCAGGTAGTCCCCCCTTTTTACACATTGCGGCAGGCAGTCCCCCCTTTTTACACAGTGCGGCAGGCAGTCCCCCCTTTTTACACATTGCGGCAGGTAGTCCCCCCTTTTTACACATTGCGGCAGGCAGGCACAAGAAAGAAAGAAGGAAAGAAAAAGAAAGAAAGAAAGAAAGAAAGAAAGAAAGAAAGAAAGAAGAATTATACTTACCCTCAGGCTCCTCGGTGCAGCTGCGTCAGACGACGATTCCCGGGCAGTAGAGAATGAGGAGGAGGGAGCCGGAGCCTGAGGACGGAGCCGCAGCAGCGCTTTGTTACTGGTGGAGGCGCTGCTGCTGCTGCCCCTCTGCTTCCCTATAGGCTGTTCTCGGAAGACAGCCTATAGGGAAGCAGAGGAGCAGCAGCAGCAGCGCCTCCACCAGTAACAAAGCGCTGCTGCGGCTCCGTCCTCCGGCTCCCTCCTCCTTCCCCCGTCTGTACCGCTGCTCAGCTCCTATCTCCGGGCGGCTGTGCGCTGCGGGCAGCGGTTGCCTGCAGCGCACAGCGGCATGTAATGAGTCAGTTTGACTCATTACATGCTTGGGCCCCTGGACAGAGGCGGGCCCCAGTGCAGTGCACTGCCTGCACTGCCGGTAGTTCCGCCTCTGCATGACATTATATATGGTGTTTTGGTGTGCCCTCCACTTGGTGTCAAAAATTATTTTTATTTTTTTATATTTTTTTTTTTTTATTTTTTTAATCTTTCTTATACTTAAACTATTAAATGTGTACTCCTGTGAACAGAAGTGTCTGATATAGCCTAAATGTTATGATTCCAGCACTCTGGTCAGAGGAGATCTTATGGCAAGGACCGGAGCACTGGAACGGAATGCTGGGGAAGGGAGCAGGACAGGAAAATAGCCCCTGGCGCCCTAACTCTGTTGTCTCACCCGTGTTGTCAGAAATCCCCTGCGAGACTATGGTTTCTTGAGCCCTTGGCAGCCGCGTTTGAAGGGCGGATTATGTCTGCCCAACTTCGATGCCCCCCGGTCTTAATGAGAGACAAAGGGAAACCCGAGACAGGGTGATAACAAGAGGCCCTCTAACTAAACAACCAGGCCAGGGGCTAAGCAAACTCAAAACTATAATATGTGCGGAGAAACCGCCAGGGAAAAGGACAACCAAAATATCCACTTGTCCAATTCTCCTACCCGGCACCGCCGAGTACCAGAGAGGACTTGTGGAAGCGGAACCCTCCGCAAATGCTCCAAAACACTAAATATAAAAGGTAAAGCGGCTGAGCCGCAACACACGGCAGAGCCGCAACTCACGAACACCACTGGATATAAAACGGTGATCAGTCAGGACTCCAGGGAACTAAACGACCTCTTGGGATGAGATGACAACTCCCGAATACCGGACTTCTGAGGACTGGAATGACCGGATACAGCAGGACTGGAAACAGACTCTCAGCAAACAAAGGCAGCATGCAGGAAGCTATTACCGGCGTCTGTGAGAAGCCCTGGGAGTGTATTTAACAAGGAGTCCTCCAATCAGCTGCTAAAGGCTGATTAGAATAAATGCCGTGCAGCTGCCTTGCTGCACGGCCAGAGAGCAGGTGAATATCTTAATTTCCTAAAGCCTAGCAACGGGGAACGCGGTCCGCCAGTGGCGTCCCCGTTGCTAGGGTCCGTGCGGCTCAGCGCGCCCGGCGTCTAGCGTTGCTAGGGAGCCGGCGGCTGTACGCGCACGGCGTCTCTAGTTGCTAGGCACCGGGCCGCGCAGACAAGCGGACCCCGGCGCCTAACACTAAATGACCACAAAGGGACTAGAAGTGCTATCTACTTGTGTTTACTTTATTTTTACTTGGTGATTTTCCTGAAAATAATAAATATAGCACTAAAAATCATTCCTAATGATAGTGAAAACAATGAACTAATAAGTGAACTCTAAATTGAAATTGGTTGAACCTTTTATATGAGAATACTAAATCATAAGAATGATACAATGTCTATGCTTTCATTCAGACCTTTGGGGGAGAGGGTGTTAAGAGTAAAAATCCAGAAGGATTCCCTTCTAGATAGCATCAGTTCTCTATCTCCCCCTCTTGATCCCAGTTTCACTGCTTCAAGGATGGTAAACTTCAAATCTTTAGGATTGGAATCATGTATCTCTAAGAAATGTTGTGGTAGACTATGATTAGTCACCTTATTTTTTATACCTCGTACATGTTCTTGAATACGGAGTTTGACATTCCTTTTAGTTTTGCCCACATACATTAAGTTGCAACTGCATGTGATTCTGTAAATTACAAATTCACTATTGCAGTTTACCCTTTCTCTTAGGGTGTACTTAGAGCCATTTTCATAAATCCATGAAAACGTAGTTTTTTCCATAAATTTGCAGCATATGCAGTGGTTACAGGGAAAACACCCTGAGTTTGTTTTCAAAAAAGAAAAACTATTATCAGACTGTTTTGATTTGTTTTTCGATCGTAACATACTTGGAGCTAAGATATTCTTTAGGTTACTCGCCCTCTTAAATACTACTTGAGGTTTGGGGGGTAGGGATGGTCCAAGTATATTATCTTTTAGTAAAATTGGCCAATGTTTCTCCAAAACTTTCACAATCAATCGATTCTCTCTGTTGAATTGTGTTATAAAGGGTTTGCACTTATTGATCCTTTTTTCTTTTGTTGTTCTTTCCTGGTCTAAAAGACTTGCTCTGTCCATATTGCTTGTTTTATGTAGAGCTTCTTAGTTTGATTATAGCCTCGAGATAGGAACCTGTCTTTGAGGACCTCTGCTTGTACTAAAAATTCACTATATTCACTGCAATTTTTTCTTAATCGAAGAAACTGAGAGTATGGAACTCCATCTATCCAGATGGGATGGTGACAGCTAGACACCGGAATAAAATTATTTGCGTCGACATCTTTGAAAAAAGTAGATGTATTTACTATCTCACCTGTTATACCTTCCAACTTGAGGTCCAAGTAATCAATCTTATCAGAATCTGTTTTAAAAGTGAATTTTAAATTGAAAGAATTTATTTGAAGATTATTGACAAATTGCTCCACACTTTGTTCATCTCCTTTCCATATAATGATCAAATCGTCAATATATCTACGGTAGAATTTGATGTGTTCTTTCTCCACGTTTGTTCCATAGATAGAGGTTTCTTCCCACACCCCCATTAGCAGGTTTGCATACGATGGGGCAAACTTGGTCCCCATCGCAGTTCCCTGCTGCTGGAGGTAGTGGGAGTCCTGGAATTGAAAATAGTTATGCTTTAGAATAAAGTCTATACTATTCAAGATGAAGTTAGTTTCTGCTTGAGATTTGTCAGGATTAGCTAACAAGAATGATTTTACTGCCTCCATTCCTTTATTATGAGGAATGGAGGAGTATAATGCTTGGACATCAATAGTCAGCCATCTTTCATCTTTAGACCATGTGTATTTGTCCAGCCATTGTAACAAACTTGTAGAGTCCTTTAGATAGGAGGGTAAGGCTTTAACATAAGGTTGGAGTTATAAATCAAGAAAATGGGAGAGATTTGCAGTAAGGGAGTCTACCCCCGAGATGATTGGCCTTCCTGGGGGTGACTGTAGGTTCTTATGTACCTTTGGAAGGTGATAAAAAATGGCCGTAGTGGGATGCTCTACCCATAGGTAATCCATTTCTTTTTTACAAATTACTTTACTTCTTTGGGCATCATATAGAAGAGCTCTTAAACTTTCCTTAAATGATGCTGTGGGGTCTTCATTTAGCTTATTATACGTAGACTCGTCGTCTAGTATATTATAAGCTTCTTTAAGGTAATCCGTTCTTTCTTGGAGGACCATGGCTCCTCCCTTATCTGCACTCCTTATTACCAAATCATCCTCCTTTTTGAGTTGTTTCAAAGCTCTTTTTTCTTCTGAATTGAGGTTGGAATTGAATGTATTGTTTTTTATTTTTAGTTTATTAAAATCTTCCTTAACAGACTCAAAAAATATATCAATATTACTACCTCTCGATTCTACCGGGTAGAATTTAGAGGGTGGGGCCACCAATGGTTTTTTCTCCCCACTGGCAGTAGATGGCATAGGATGTTTTTAAAAATGACGTTGTAAAGTGAGGGATCTGATATATTTATTCAGATCTATATATAAATCAAATTTATTTATATGCTGGTCTGGCGCAAACATGAGACCTCTATTTAATAACGTTGTTTGTGGCGAACAGAGTTCTCTCCCTGAAAGGTTGATAACCCCGGTTTTTGTCCCACTTTCATATGGAATAGTGGTCGCCTTCTTTTTGGGGATTTTTCTTCCCCCTCGTTTGCCCCTCCTATACCAAAACCTCTCTTTGTGCCTTGTGGGGTACGTATATCCGTACCTTCCTCTAAAAAATGATCACCCATGGTATTTGGGGAGGGGGATCTAAGAATTTCAAAGTTGTTACTATGCGTGAAGGTTTCAAATCTATCAGATGAAAATCTCCTTCTACGTTGTCCACGATAAGAGGTAGGTCTCGTTCTCTGTCTAGTCGGATAGGGAGAATAATAAGAAGACCTTCTTCTAGTGTAATTTTTCTGGTAGTTAACTCTTTTGGCAAAAGGTCTTCTGCTATCGTCTACATATCTATAGTCACCTCTTTGATTCTCCTGATATATATATTTTCGTTTTGATGCTCGGCCCTCATGTGTTGAATCTATGCTGCAGCTTGCTCCAGTGGCCCTCCACCTCAGTTCATGATATACTGTATTCCATGCATCTGGGATTGCACTCGTGGAGACTGATCAAAAGATGTATGAAAAAAAGCACTGCTGTTTGACGATATCATGAGATGCATCAACACAATGGAGTAATTCATTAAATTCATCTATACGTATAGCGAAGAAATCTGGACGTAAAATTAATTTGACAAAAGAGTTAAAATTTAAGACGTTGGTTCACTTTACTGATACTGACAGAAATACCACATTGCATGGAAACAGCCATAATCCTTATTCTTCAAAGAGGGGATTAACCTTCTCACAATTCCTGCGAATATATTGTATCTGTATCTGTAGTGAACTGGCAGAAGCAATTATCTAAATAGATAACATGCTTAAGACATTTTTACAAAGGGGATATAACTTGGCATCATTAAAAAGTACAAAGCAACGGGTCTTATCCTTAAATCGACAGGATACCCTGACAAAGGCCTTCAAGAAAACTAACAGTAATCAAGTTGTTTGGATACAGGGGTTTACTACTATAAGTGAAGATTTAGTGACCAGGGCCGGAGGTTCTGGCCAATTGTGACTGAGAATAAGTAATGTTAAAAGGAGCCAGGATATTATCATCGTTTAAACATTGAACTAAAATCAGGGACCTAGTAGTCCATAACGACATCTCAACACACGTTCCGACACCTACACACTTCTTGACTCACAAGCCAGGAAACTTTAAATTTATGGGCTGTACCACATGTAGTGGATTGGACACAGGTAATACCTTTGCCCACCCGATGTCGGACAAGAAGTATAACATCAAGTATCTGTTGACCTGTACCAGTAGATATGTGGTCTACTACATAAGATGCCCTTGCGGTAAACTCTACGTGGGTAAAACCATCAGACAACTGAAGGAACGCATAGCGATGCATCACTCCAGCATTCATGCTGCGATTGAAGGCAAGGGGTCAGAGCAACCCGCTGCACGGCATTTTAAAGAATTACAACATCCGCTCTAGTCAATGAGATATAAGATGATTGACTGGGTACCAGAGAGTCCAAGAGGAGGTGACAGGGGCGTACCCTGCTTCAACATGAGACAAAATGGATCTTGACTTTACAAACAGTACAACCATTGGGTCTAAATGAAAAAAATAGCTTTTCCTCGTTCCTAGGATAGATCAGGACCCTCATTCATTCTTACATTGTATATTGTTACAGTATGTGACCCTAATTAAGTATTAGAGGCCCATCATGCTACATGAATTCTATATATAGTATTTATTTTCATCTAGCTTTAATAGATTGTGCTGATAAAGGCTCTTGGTGTCCTATGAACTCTCAACAGCATTGTTTAGTTTTATTCTAATATGCATAGTTACTTATATGTAAGTCACTGTTACATGGGCATCAAACAGTACCCTATATCGTTTCTATACTCGATTAGGATATAGCAGCCTTTAATCAATTAGTAAGCCATTCTTCGAGTCATTTGACATTGTATTGTTCAGTCACCATGGTGATGGTGTTTTCACATGTTTTGGTCCTGTTGGGATCCCGTACACATGGAGGCACTGGTAAGCGCCAGTGAAGTGTGGGGATCACAGACAATGTTTGATAATACGTCATGTATCCGTGCCCCCAGGAGTTTCCCGGTTTGCCAGCATGGCAGGGACGTGCGGTGAGCTAAATCGCTTTGGAGGCACTAGGTAGCACCAGAGACAGATTTAAATGCAATATATGAGCCAAAGGGTACATCTGGGCATTATACACAGGTGCAGCAGTATAAACCTCTGGAAATTTTGTGACTTTTGATCTGACAGGTGTGGAAAAGATTGCAAGGTAAGGCAATGCCTCACCTGCCATAGACTTTTTACTGCAGAGTTTTGGCTATAAAAATGATTAGAATAATGCAAAGAAGATATTTCAAACATATTCTTTGTAGTTTACATATACTTTATACAATCAAAACTCTGGTGCAAACGTAAGTATGACAGGAAAGGATCTGCCTCACCTGCCTCACCCCACCGCACGTCACTGCAGCACGGAGGTGCACCAGTGATGTCACCGTATCTCCGGGCAGGAGCTGGCACCAGGCGCGATTCACAGGAGGTGGTAAGCACAGTATAAATGTTTGTACTTTGTATTACACTGTTCTTGTCTTGATAAAGGAGCTTAACTCCAAAACGTCGATTTAAAGCAAAGTTTGCAGTGCTTTTTCATACATCTGTTGATCAATCTCCACGAGTGCCATCCCAGACATACAGAATATATATATATATATATATATATATATTAAACAAATGCTGCGGCACTCAGGGTCTTCTGGAGAAACGGTGTATTAGAAAGAATCACATCAACATGGCATCAACGTTTCGGGAGTCTCAGCCCCTTTGTCACATCTTGACATATGGGCTGAGACCCCCGAAACGTTGATGCCATGTTGATGTGATTCTTTCTAATACACCGTTTCTCCAGAAGAACCTGAGTGCCGCAGCATTTGTTTATTCTATTAGCAACCGTCTTTCTGAAGGCACCGGGGCACAGAGTTTACCAAGGGAGTGCCGGGCTATTTGTATAATATATATATATATATATACTGCTCAAAAAAATAAAGGGAACACTAAAATAAAACATCCTAGATCTGAATGAATGAAATATTCTTATTAAATACTTTGTTCTGTACATAGTTAAATGTGCTGACAACAAAATCACACAAAAATTATCAATGGAAATCAAATTTATTAACCCATGGAGGTCTGGATTTGGAGTCACACTCAAAATTAAAATGGAAAAACACACTACAGGCTGATCCAACTTTGATGTAATGTTCTTAAAACAAGTCAAAATGAGGCTCAGTAGTGTGTGTGGCCTCCACGTGCCTGTATGACCTCCCTACAACCCACACAAGTGGCTCAGGTAGTGCAGCTCATCCAGGATGGCACATCAATGCGAACTGTGGCAAGAAGGTTTGCTGTGTCTGTCAGCGTAGTGTCCAGAGCATGGAGGCGCTACCAGGAGACAGGCCAGTACATCAGGAGACGTGGAGGAGGCCGTAGGAGGGCAACAATCCAGCAGCAGGACCGCTACCTCCGCCTTTGTGCAAGGAGGAACAGGAAGAACATTGCCAGAGCCCTGCAAAATGACCTCCAGCCAGCCACAAATGTGCATATGTCTACTCAAATGATCAGAAAAGACTCCATGAGGGTGATATGAGGGCCCGACGTCCACAGGTGGGGTTTGTGCTTACAGCCCAACACCATGCAGGACGTTTTGCATTTGCCAGAGAACAAGATTGGCAAATTCGCCACTGGCGCCATGTGCTCTTCACAGATGAAAGCAGGTTCTCACTGAGCACATGTGACAGACATGACAGAGTCTGGAGATGCCAAGGATGAGATCCTCAAACTCCTTGTGAGACCATATGCTGGTGGGGTTGGCCCTGGGTTCCTTTTAATTCAAGACAATGCTAGACCTCATGTGGCTGAAGTGTGTCAGCAGTTCCTGCAAGACGAAGGCATTGATGCTATGGACTGGCCCGTCTGTTCCCCAGACCTGAATACAATTGAGCACATCTGGGACATCATGTCTTGCTCCATCCACCAACGCGACGTTGCACCACAGACTGTCCAGGAGTTGGCGGATGCTTTAGTCCAGGTCTGGGAGGAGATCCTTCAGGAGACCATCTGCCACCTAATCAGGAGCATGCCCAGGCATTGTAGGGAGGTCATACAGGCACGTGGAGGCCACACACACTACTGAGCCTCATTTTGACTTGTTTTAAGGACATTACATCAAAGTTGGATCAGCCTGTAGTGTGTTTTTCCACTATAATTTTGAGTGTGACTCCAAATCCAGACCTCCATGGGTTAATAAATTTGATTTCCATTGATAATTTTTGTGTGATTTTGTTGTCAGTACATTCAACTATGTAAATAACAAAGTATTTAATAAGAATATTTCATTCATTCAGATCTAGGATGTGTTATTTTAGTGTTCCCTTTATTTTTTGAGCAGTCTATATACATAGTAGCTGATGTGCCCGTTTTCACTAGGGAAAAGGTTTGCTGGTTGGAACAGTTTACCCCTCCCCCCACCACTCCTCTCACCCTTAGGAGACAATTTTTTTTTAAATAACAGCTAAGTGGGTGGCTGCAAATAACTGTCACAGTTTCCAGACAACCCAGCAGGTCACATGTTCCAGGTCACCCAGCAGGTGCACAGGCATAGTTTACAAACTGTCAAATTTTTCAGGAGCACAAAATGGCAGGTGGACATTTTGCCACATAACTCCGAAACGAAACAACCAAGTACAACGCCAATATTTTTCTGCAAATCTACAGACCAAGGGGGTCATTCCGATCCGTTCGCATGCAGCGGTTCCTCGCTGCGGTGCGAACGGGTCGGAACTGCGCATGCGCGGGCACTCGCGTCGTTGCCCAGTGACATCCGTTGCTGGGCAACGACGTGCACAGCGAAAAAAGAAGACGCAGCACCACTCGCATGAAGATTGACAGCGGAGAGGCATTTCGGGGTTAATACTCACCGTTGGATGCCGTTTTCGGGGTGTGGTCATCCGAACGTAGGCGTGTCCAGGCAAATGGAGGGCGGATATCTGATGTCAAAGCCGGGAGGAACGTCGCTGGATCCTTCGCACAGGGTAAGTAACTCCAGCCTTATGCCTAGGTTGATAACTTTTGCACAAGTAATCGCAGCCCTGCTAAGCTAAAATACACTTCCCCACAGGCGGGGATTAGTTGATCGCACCAGCAACAAAAAGTTTCTGGCTGCGATCAACTCGGAATCACTCCCCAAAACCTTTAATTTGGTATGTGATGTATAACCCTGCCCAGACAACAGCATCATAGACATATGTCACCTATAAAAGTTATCCTTCTGCTATTAATATATAGATTTGTATCTAACTAGTCTCATGTTTACATTTGTACTGTTTTTAATTGTTTTGTGTTTTATTTTTATCCTGAAATGTACACATTATTATACAGATCATTTTTTAGTAGTTTTATATACCATAGCTTTTTGCCTGCAGCTTCCCCCACGTGGAATTCTTAACACAATAAGACTATTTTCATTGCGCTCATATTCAAGTGTAAGTTCACTATCCAACCCCTAAAAGAATTAGCGTGAAGATACATAACCTATATGTTAATGGACAGTCTAAGGAACAATTTTCAAAATGCGATCAGCTTAGTGACCCAAAAACTATGAATTTGACACTACTGTCTGTCAGTTTGGACATTTTTATTTTTCACCGCTTCTCACCACCCATGCTGATGGGGGCTGAACTTGGACTTGAACGGCTTTGGGAGTGTCACTATTCATGTCAGCGACCCAGAATACTATGGATTTTTAAATTTCACAACCTTCTCACCCCAACCCCTAGGAGTGCTAGGGATGTCTTATCCCCACAGTATTCTTTTACAGATTTTAAGTCATATGTGTACCAAGTTTGGTGGCCTATTTTCATTGCACCCATCACTATTAATCTCAGCGACCCCGAAAATACTATGGATTTTTACATGTTACCCCCTTACCACCACCACCCCCAGGGGTGCTAGGGGTGTCTTACCTCCCTTCTCATCCCCAATGCTGATGGGGGCTGAACTGGGACTGAAACGGCATCTGGAGTGTCACTATTCATCTCAGCGACTTCAAAAATTATGGATTTTTACATGTCACCCCCACCACTAGGTGTGCTAGGGGTGTCTTACCCCCATGGTATTTTTTTCCAGATTGTAAGTCATATGTGTACCAAGTTTGGTGTAAATTGCTGCAGGCATTCCAGAGTTATGCTGGAACATACACACATACGTCCATTTTTATATATATAGATAGTGATAGGAATCACATAGACCAGAGTAAGTTCCAAGATACATTTATTTTCAACCACAGGAAGTTACACAAGCAAGTGCAGGTTTCAAAGGTCAGTTACCACAGGGTCATCAAAATGCACAAACACAAGGAGTCCAGGACTCCTAATGGTAGTTACCGCCTGGCCTATCACCTCGGCAGCTTGACCACCATCAGGAGCAATGCTTCTTGTGTCTGAAACCCTTTTAGCACAAACTCACAGTTGCCTGCAATTAGCTGTTTCTCAACCCTGGCTAACAGCAACACCTGGCCTGGATTCTCTCCAGCCACAGTCCTGCAGTTCTAATCCCATGTCAGATTTGTGCTCTCTTTGTCACTTTCAATCCTCTTTAGCTTCAACCACCTTGGTTTAGCTACCAGTTCGTTAAACAAAAATCCTGATTTGCCTTCACCAATTCTTTTCAGCCATCCTGAACAGCATCCATTCTCTACCTTTTTCCAGAGGTCCTCATCTTCAACATTTCCTTTTTCCTCCCCTAGCTTCACCACATGGTTGTCTATAGGATCAGGGTTAATACATTTCCTTCAAAGGGTGTCTGCATTGAGGTGGAATTTCCCAGGGCGGTGTTGCACTTCAAAGTTAACTGGTTGTAAAGCCAAACACCAGCAAGTCACACAAATATTCACCTCTTTATTTGTGTGCATCCATTGTAGAGGTGCATGGTCTGTAACTAGTCAGAATTCTCTCACTAGTAAATAGTACCAAAGGGATTCCACCTCCCACTTAATGACCAATCACTCTTGTTCAACATTTGAGTACTTGAGCTCACTATGGTAATCTTCACCATTTACCTCCTAGGAAAAGAACTGAACCCAGTCCTGTCCCAGTGTAACAGGCCCGGACAGTGATATAGTGCCTGCTGCCGTGCAGGTGTCGTCACTCCACCCACCTGTGGCAACTCCCATCACAAACGATACCCAGAAGCGTCAGGGAACTCCGCCTTCCGGATCGATCGCCGGCACGAACACCTCCCTGCAGCGGTCGATGAAGAACCTAGAAGGAAGGAACGTACCGGTTGAGACGTGCGTGTCGACCTCCGTCGGAGGTGCAGGGCGCGTCAGGGGTAGCTGCAACCTTCACCGGCTGGGCGGAAGGTCATCACTGGCCGAAAGGCCTCAGCTACCCAGTTATCACACACTCGCACTCTCGCACGTTGTGTGGTGAGAGGGGTCCTCACGTCCGTGAGCAAACCCCCGACCGGTATACGGGGACGATGACAAAACAGACACAGAGTAATACTCACTCCCGACTCGCTGGTCACCTTGATGGTCGTACCTCTCCGTTCCTGTTGGGGCAAGAAGAGCAGCCTCCCTAACTGCAGGCTACACTAACGGCAAACAACAACTTACAGCCAACTACGCCTGCCTGAGCAAACTATCTTCAGCAACTGAGGCTACTGGTTCTATTCCGAACTAGCAGAGACCGGACTAACTAAACACATTCGCTAACCAACAAGCCAGTAGAACAATTCCCCGGTACAACAGGTTAACCCCGAATAACCAATTCCACTTACCGGATACTGGTAAGTAGCTACTTCCTTCCGCTCCTAACTGAGGACACAAGCGGGGGTCCAGAGCGGATGGCCGTCCACTCCGGATTACCGGAGAATAGAGGAGCGTGGGACGGGAACGTTACTCCACGCTCTCTAATCCCTTGTATTGTACACAGCGTGGGGCCAGCCGGCTCCTCACGCCGACCGACTGCGAGCCCCCCCCCCGGGAGCTGCCGCACAGCCCACTCCCAACCGGTCCTACCCGGGCCGGACGGTACAATACCACCCCAAGTCCTATAAAATGCAGTAGGTGGAAGCCTGGATGAGGGCGCAGGCCTGGAGTGTGGGCACGGGCCTGGAGTGTGGGCGCAGGCCTGTGGCCAGAAGTATGGGCGCAGGCAGGAGGCCTGACCTAGGGGCACAGGCCAGAGGCCTAAACTGTGGGCACAGGCCTGGAGGGCCTGGACGGGGGGGGCACAGGCCGGGGGCCTGGACTGTGGGCACGGGCCTGGAGGGCCTGGACAGTGGGGGCACAGGCCGGAGGCCTGGACTGTGGGCACAGGCAGGAGGCCTGACTACCGTGGGCACAGGCCAAGAGGGCCTGGTTATCCCCGCAGGCCTAGTGCCTGTCCCCGGTGCTCTAGGGTGGACTAAATATAAGTGCAGGTGGCCCAGGGCCGCCTACCTGTCTCGGTGGGAGAGGCTGCAGCGGGGAGCTTCGTTGGCTCTTTTGCTTTCCACACGCTGCAGCACTCTCCGCCGGACTTCCGCTGCTGGGCGCCTTCCTCCGCCGACGTCTTCCTCTTCGTCGTCCTCGCCGCCGGCTCTGCAGGCTCCACCGCCGCCGCCGCCCGGTCTTCAGTCTTCTGTAGGAGATCTTCTTTCTTCTGCAGGAGCTCTTCTTTCTTCCTCGTCCGGCGTCCGACTGAGCTCTCCCGCTCCGCAGCGTCTCTTATATGACGCTGGGAGCGGGCAGAGCTATGACGCGGCGAGCTCTGATTGGCTCGCCACGGCGTATTCTCATTGGCGGCCAAGGCGCGAGCTCCGATTGGCTCGCGCTTGGCGCGCCATTCAAAATGCAGCGACGTGATTGGAGGGGCTTGAATCCCTACGGATGCAAGTCCCTCCAAGCTGGGGCCTACCCGCCGCCGTGCCGAAGCCCGCCGCGCCGATGCCCGCCGTGACGAACGGAGGCGGGGGACAACCCCCTTCACATTTCCCCCCCCTTTGTCCTTTGTGGTCCCCACAAAGCAAGAGTCCGACCACACAAAGTTTGGGTCTGCGTAGCGGGGGCCCGGAACACCCCTATTTGAACGCAGAGAACATCTTGGTAAGGGAGGAGTGACCACGTCAGTCGGTTGAGTCCTTGATGACTCACCTGGCTGATTCTCCTCGACAGGCAACCACCACTCTTCGTCTGGCAGGGGGACAGGAGTTTCCCAGGCAGGAGACTCAACTCCGTCCGCCTCTTCAGGGGACCCAGCATCAATAACCGGATCCAGGAAAGAACAAGGTCGCAGTTTACTCCGATGTAACGTGCGTAGACGTCCAGTCCCATCAGTAGACTCCACTTGATACACTGGACCACCCGGGGACAAGCGACGGCGAATAATATATGGGGTAACCTCCCACCGTTCTGACAGTTTTCCCCCTGAACGGACCTCACACACCAAAACCCGCTGGCCCACGGCCAGCGACCCAGGTTCGCGGGACCTCGCAGGCGCATGTTGTTGATCCGCGATGAGTCTTCCAGCCAGCTCGTGGGCCGCCTCCAGCCGTAGTCGATGTTCCTCTACCCATTCGGCAGGGGCCAGGGGAATTTCCTCTTCGGTTCCGGACAGTTGTAAGTCGTGCGCCTCCCGCCCCGGTCGACCAAACAACAAAAAAAGGGGGGAAAACCCGGTGGTGTGATGAACTCGGTTGTTATAAGTCCAGACCAACTCCTGCACATGTTCGGGCCATCGTTGCTTCTTAGCTCGTTCCAACACGCGGTGAATCTGCAGCAAAGTCCGGTTAAACCTCTCACAGGCTCCATTTCCCTGCGGGTGGTAAGGCGTCGTACGGGACTTTTGGACGCCATAAAGATGGCAGAGACGTTCCATCAGCTGCCCCTGGAAGCAGGCCCCTTGATCAGAATGAATCCGCTCGGGGCAACCGTACTGCCGAATGAAATGTTCAATGATTGCCCGTGTTGCTGATTCCGCAGTTTGGTTTCGGGTCGGGACCACTACTGTGAACTTGGTGACATGGTCAGTCATCACCAGGGCATACTGGTGTCCACTAACCGACTCCCCAATCAACACATAGTCAATCATCAGCAACTCCAACGGCCAACTGGTCCGGATCGTCTGGATGGGCACGTGCTGTTCCTGTGGCTTAACTACCGCACACCTCCTGCACTCACGACACACCTGATCCACGACCGCTTGCAGCCGGGGGGCGAAATACTGGCATCTCAACCAATGGTATATCTTATGGGGCCCCAAATGGGCCCCCTGTTCGTGCGCCTCTTCCACCAATGCCCGCACCCGGACTTCCGGCACCACCACCTGTTCAACAGTATGCAGTTCCTGCTCCAAATAGCATTGTCTCCGCAAAGTACCAGCACAGACCCGCAATTGATCCCAACGACGCATCACCTTTCTACAGAATACTGTCAGCCCATCCTGTTCTCATCAAGACGGCAGATGACCCCTCTGTATCCTCTGTCGTATAAGGTCCAAACCCTCGTCAGCCTGTTGCTCCTGTGCCCAGTCCATTTCCGTGTACCTGAGTAAGGCAGTCCGGGCGTTCTGTTGACACAACTCTCTACCAACGGGCTGCCACACACGAGTTAGATCTGGCATTTCCTCCCCACCGTCGTCTTCTTCCTCACCAGGCTCTGGGATTTCCACTGGGAAGCGAGACAGGGCATCCGCGTTGGTATTACTCTTCCCCGAATGATAATGAATCTTATAGGAAAACTTGGCCAACCTGGCCACCCACCGTTGCTCTAGGGCACCCAGCTTGGCAGTCTCCAGGTACGCCAAGGAGTTGTTGTCCGTAAAGATGTCCACGTGAGCGGCGGTCAAGTATTCCGCAAATTTCTCAGTTACTGCCCACACCACTGCCAGCAATTCCAGCTTGAAGGAACTGTATTTGTCTGGGTTCCTCTCGGTCTCTCGCAAGCTACGACTGCCGTAGGCAATCACCCGCTCCTGTCCATCCTGAACTTGAACTAAGACCGCACCCAACCCCTGCAGACTTCCATCCGTGTGTAAAATTAAGGGCTTCTCAAAATCTGCATACCCTAACACCGGAGCCTCCGTGAGACTTTTCTTCAGTCGGTTAAAGGCCAGGTCCTGCGCTCCTCCCCATGTCTCCAGGGTTGCTTTCCTTGTAGTCGCGATCCCTCGAAGCAACGCATGTAGGGGTTCCGCGATCCGGGCAAAATCTTTGATGAAGCGTCGGTAATACCCTACCAAACCGAGGAACGCTCGCAGTTCTGTGACAGTGGTGGGCACCTTCCACTCCTGAACTGCCGCAACCTTGCTGGGGGTTGGGTATACTCCATCACGGGTCACCACATGTCCGAGATACTCCAAACTGGATTTCAACAGATGGCACTTCCGAGGTTTAAGCTTCAGACCATACTTCTCCAACCACTGGAGAACCATGTCAAGTCGAGCAAAGTGTTCCTCCAAGGTTGCCGCAAACACAATGATGTCATCCAGGTAGATCAGTAAGGCCTCAAAATTCAAATCTCCCAAGCATCTTTCCATCATCTGTTGGAACATGGCGGGCGCATTTTTCAACCCAAACGGCATGCGACAAAATTCGAACAACCCCATGGGCGTCACAAACGCGTTTTTCTCCCTATCCTGTGGGGCCACAGGCACTTGCCAGTATCCACTGGCCAGGTCCAAGGTCGAAAAGAATTTCGCATTGCCCAACGCGGCTGGGGACTCCTCCATCCTGGGGAGAGGGTAAGCATCACGGACGGTGCAACTGTTCAACTTCCGATAGTCCACACAAAAACGGATGGTCCCATCCTTCTTTCGGACTAGGACTATGGGTGCAGCCCATGGACTCTTACTCTCCTGGATCACGTGATTGTCCAGCATCTGACACAGCATTGTCTTGACTTCCTGATACAATCGGGGAGGTATCGGCCGATACCATTCTCGAACAGGGGGGGGCATCTCCAGTGCGAATCTCATGTTGCAGGTCATCAGTGTATCCGAAATCCTCCTCATGTCGCGAGAAAACTTTCTGCCGATTCCAGAGCATCTGATCCAACTTGGCCACATCCCCGGCCACGCACTCTTCCAGCGACACGTCCATCTGTTTTCGGATAACTGTACCGTTCCACTCGGGGCTGGCCTCTTCTAGCTCCTCCACTCGAACAGACAATGCCCATGCTTCCGAAGCCTCTGGCTGTAGGGAGAGTTTCCGCATCCCCTGAATACTACCTTCATGAATTGCCACCACCTGAGCGATAACTGCTCCTGCCGGGATTCGACAAAGCTGGTTTGTGAGGTTACAGAAACGGACGGAGACCTTTCCCCCGGCCACCACCGACACGGTACGAGCCACCATCACCCCAGACCCTACTCCTAGCACATCCGTTGGCTCTACCATTACCTCCATGCCATTTAGGCTCTGATGAGTCCGTACCTCCAAAGGGATATGGACCTCTTGACGAGGGGGTAATTCTAGGCGCTGGTGGTGACCAATCTTCAAAAGGCCCAGGTGTTCATCGATAGACCCTAGGCCCCTGGCTCCTTGTTGTCGTCCCACCTGTTGAAAAGCCTGCTGGACAGGACACTGAACTCCCAAATTCTTCCAGTATCGTGGTCCATTTTCCTGGAACAATAGCCGATCGAGATGTCGGAGCACATTCATTCCGAGGATCACCGGGCCATGGCTCAGTCCGGGACTGCTAACTACCAGCAGCCCCTTTCTGCCCAGGTTTTGGCCACAAACTTCCATTTCCATCCACACCACCCCCACCACGGGGAAGGGCAGGTTATTAGCTGCAGTGAGGGTAATGAAGCTCTCGGACACCTCACCCTTTAGATGAGATTAGTGTTCCAAAAAACATGCCTCAGACATGGTGGATACCTGAGAGCCGGTATCCAACAGGCAGGACTGATCTTTCCCCCCAAGGCGGCCGACTACTATGGGACACTCTCCTACCAATTCAGCCTGTTTGTTAATGGCTGACTTCCCCTCGTCGCTCTCCCTCACGGGTGGTCCCGTTACCGCGAGGGAGGTCAGTTTAACTGTGCCTCTGGGATCGCTTCTGTACAGGTTCGTGCGATATGCCCGTACCGATGGCAGCGGTAACAACGAGGGCCCCGGCCCTCTCCAGGACGGCTATCTGGTCCAGTGCTCCGTCCACGGGGCCGTCTGGTGTCCCTCTCTCGGGATCTGGACTCCGTACCCTGGCGGTCCCGCCGGTACACTTCATCCCGCAGTTGGGCAACTTCCTCCCTCATCTCTTTAGTCACCCAGAGGAAGGTCTCTTTTAAATCTTGCACACAGGTTTCCAATGGGTTGGTTTCCTTGCTAGCCACTGGCGCAGACACCGGTTGCACCCATTGGGGGAACACAGCGTGAGGTCCGTAATTGGCATTTCGGTCCCTGGCTACGGCGTCAATTTCGACCTGATGGAAGGTCAAGGTATCATCCTGGGATATTTTATCCAGCATGACCTGCCTCAAGGGCACATTCCTGAGTCCCATGGCGAACTGGTCCCGTAATATCTGGCTGGTATTGGTGAGTGCCCCAAACCCATCAGGATCCTTTCGACGCACTTCTGGAGTACGTTGGCGTACTGGGGTATGGACTCGTCCTCCCTATGGAACCGGCCAAACAGGCGCAGTCGGAGGGTTCCTGCGGAAGAGGTGTCCCCGTAGATATCCCCCAGTATATCGTAGATCTCCTCCAGTTCCTTGCGTTCGTCTTCAGGTCGTAAGAGGATCGTCCGGCGAGCCTCGCCTTCCAGGGAATTCAGGGCGAGGGGCACTTGTAAGTCGTCGGGCACCCGGTAGATAAGGAAAGTCGCCTCTAGTCGAGCTTTCCAGTCCTCCAATGTCATATTACGCCCGTCATACCGAGGTAAGTGGGCGAGGGCTGGTCCAACGTTGAGTCGACGGGATGACCTGCGTCGCTTGTCGTCCGACCCCCTCCGGGCCACCTGGCTGGAACTGGTATCTGAGTCCCTCCGGGCGGATCGTCTTTGCTCATCTCCCAACGTCTTCTTGGGGGGAGGGTGTGACTGATCTTCATCCATCCTGCTGACTACGCCAAATGTAACAGGCCCGGACATTGATATAGTGCCAGCTGCCGTGCAGGTGTCGTCACTCCACCCACCTGTGGCAACTCCCGTCACAAACGATACCCAGAAGCATCAGGGACCTCCGCCTTCCGGATCGATCGCCGGCACGAACACCTCCCTGCAGCGGTCGACGAAGAACCTAGAAGGAAGGAACGTACCGGTTGAGACGTGCGTGTCGACCTTCGTCAAAGGTGCAGGGCACGTCAGGGGTAGCTGCGACCTTCACCGGCTGGGCGGAAGGTCATCACTGGCCGAAAGGCCTCAGATACCCAGTTCTCACACACTCGCACTCTCGCACGTTGTGTGGTGAGAGGGGTCTTCACGTCCGTGAGCAAACCCCCGACCGGTATACGGGGACGATGACAAAACAGACACAGAGTAATACTCACTCCCGACTCGCTGGTCACCTTGATGGTCGTACCTCTCCGCTCCTGTTGGGGCAAGAAGAGCAGCCTCCCTAACTGCAGGCTACACTAACGGCAAACAACAACTTACAGCCAACTACGCCTGCCTGAGCAAACTATCTTCAGCAACTGAGGCTACTGGTTCTATTCCGAACTAGCAGAGACCGGACTAACTAAACACATTCGCTAACCAACAAGCCAGTAGAACAATTCCCCGGTACAACAGGTTAACCCCGAATAACCAATTCCACTTACCGGATACTGGTAAGTAGCTACTTCCTTCCGCTCCTAACTGAGGACACAAGCGGGGGTCCAGAGCGGACGGCCGTCCACTCCGGATTACCGGAGAATAGAGGAGCGTGGGACGGGAACGTTACTCCACGCTCTCTAATCCCTTGTATTGTACACCGCGTTGGGCCAGCCGGCTCCTCACGCTGACCGACTGCGAGCCCCCCCCCGGGAGCTGCCGCACAGCCCACTCCCAACCGGTCCTACCCGGGCCGGATGGTACAATACCACCCCAAGTCCTATAAAATGCAGTAGGTGGAAGCCTGGATGAGGGCGCAGGCCTGGAGTGTGGGCACGGGCCTGGAGTGTGGGCGCAGGCCTGTGGCCAGAAGTATGGGCGCATGCAGGAGGCCTGACCTAGGGGCACAGGCCGGAGGCCTGAACTGTGGGCACAGGCCGGAGGCCTGAACTGGGGGCACAGGCCGGAGGCCTGAACTGTGGGCACAGGCCTAGAGGGCCTGGACGGTGGGGGCACAGGCTGGAGGCCTGGACTGTGGGCACAGGCCTGAAGGGCCTGGACAGTGGGGACACAGGCCGGAGGCCTGGACTGTGGGCACAGGCAGGAGGCCTGACTACCGTGGGCACAGGCCGAGAGGGCCTGGTTATCCCAGCAGTCCCTGGTGCTCTAGGGTGGACTAAATATAAGTGCAGGTGGCCCAGGGCTGCCTACCTGTCTCAGTGGGTGAGGCTGCGGGGAGCTTCGTTGGCTCTTTTGCTTTCCACACGCTGCAGCACTCTCCGCCGGACTTCTGCTGCTGGGCGCCTTCTTCCGCCGACGTCTTCCTCTTCATCATCCTCGCCGCCGGCTCTGCAGGTTCCCCCGCCTCCGCCGTCGCCGCCCGGTCTTCAGTCTTCTGTAGGAGATCTTCTTTCTTCTGCAGGAGCTCTTCTTTCTTCCTCGTCCGGCGTCCGACTGAGCTCTCCCGCTCCGCAGCGTCTCTTATATGATGCTGGGAGCGGGCAGAGCTATGATGCGGCGAGCTCTGATTGGCTCGCCGCGGCGTCTTCTCATTGGCGGCCAAGGTGCGAGCTCCGATTGGCTCGCGCTTGGCGCGCCATTCAAAATGCAGCAACGTAATTGGAGGGGCTTGAATCCCTATGGATGCAAGTCCCTCCAAGCTGGGGCCTACCCGCCGCCACGCCGAAGCCCGCCGCGCCGAAGCCCGCCGCAACGAACGGAGGCGGGGGACAACCCCCTTCACACCAGACATGTCAGTCTGCGATATAAACTGTTTTGGAATGCGTGGAGCATTTCACACTGGTACTGCACCTGTCTAAAGTCTTGCTCAGTAGCTTCCGCTATCTGGGACCAGACTATTTTGTCTAGTACCTGCTTCTTTAAACACTCAGTGGAGCCACTCTAGTGGTAAAGACATGTATAAACCTCCGATAATAGCCCACCAGTCTGAGAAATATTCTAAGCTGAGACTTCTGTTCTGGCTTATACCATGTTACTACTGTACTGCTTCCACTTTATTGGGTTATGGTTTAACCTTTCCTCTGCCTGCCACATATCCCAAGTACTTTGCCTCTACCATTCCGATAGCGAACTTCTTCGGGTTAGCTGTAAACCCGTCTGCACATAGAGACTGCAGTACTGCCTCTACCTTTGAAAAGGGGAGTTTACCAGTCAGCACTGAAGATAACAATGGGGGTAATTCAGATCTGATTGTAGCAGCAAATTTGTTAGCAGTTGCACAAGTGACCGCAGCCCTGCTAAGCTATAATACACTCCCCCACAGGCGGGGATTAGTTGAACGCACCAGCAGCAAAAAGTTGCTGGCTGCGATCAACTCAGAATGACCCCCCATGTGCACTGCAGGGTGTGCAGATATAATTTGTGCAGAGAGAGTTAGGGTTGTGTTCAAACTGAAATCTAAATTGCAGTGTAAAAATAAAGCAGTCAGGATTTACTCTGCACTGAAACAAAATAACCCACCCAAATCTAACTCTCTCGGCAAATGTTATATCTGTCACACCTGCAGTGCACATGGTTTTGAAAAGCATCCAATTGCAGGAGGTTGGTTTTTTCAACCTTTGACCTTTGAAAAAGCTGCCAGGAACAGTGAAACGCGTTAGCCTACCACAGACCTCTTTGGGGACGACAGCCAGCACCTTCCGGACCAACCTACAGCAATTGAACGCCTTTCTTTTAATATCACCGGTTCCTAAACATCATAGTGATATTTGGTGGACCCCCTTCTTTAAAAGTAAAGCATTCATAACCTTGAACCAGAAATAACGACACGGAGACTTGAATTTTGGCAGAAAATTGCTAGCTATTTATTTGTCCCTATCCATTAGCAAACCTGTAATAGAGAATTAATTAATATGCCGATCCAGCCGGCATATGGTGGCGGCCAAAAGAACGGCTCAATTAACCTAAATTAACCTTAAATAACTAACCATCTAAATTTACTAAAACTTATCACAAACCGGTAATAGGTGACAACTCAACCCCCACAGTGACTACCCACCGCTCCTGGGTGCCCTGCCGCTGCCTTCCCGGACGGGTGGTCAAGCGGCCATAAGTCGATGGAGGTGAGTGCACCTAAACCACACCAAACTGTAAAACACTACAGTTTTCCATACAAATACAAAACTGCCGTTCTTTTCCGCCAATAAATAGCCAACGATAAACCAGCCAACAACTTAACGCCAAGGCACCACGTGCCAGAATTTCTGACCACCAGGGCGGGAGGGTGGGAAAGCAAATCACCACCAAGAGATCTAAGATGGCCTCACCTTCCCTATATATATCAAACCCTCCCCTTAAAAAGGCTGTACTTTCCTAACAGCTAGGTCCACCCCTCACCAGATGTTTAACTCTTTCCTTTCCTATGCAGTCAATTCTCTCTCCTAAACATCATAGTGATATTTGGTGGACCCCCTTCTTTAAAAGTAAAGCATTCATAACCTCGAACCAGAAATAACGACACGGAGACTTGAATTTTGGCAGAAAATTGCTAGCTATTTATTTGTCCCTATCCATTAGCAAACCTGTAATAGAGAATTAATTAATATGCCGATCCAGCCGGCATATGGTGGCGGCCAAAAGAACGGCTCAATTAACCTAAATTAACCTTAAATAACTAACCATCTAAATTTACTAAAACTTATCACAAACCGGTAATAGGTGACAACTCAACCCCCACAGTGACTACCCACCGCTCCTGAGTGCCCTGCCGCTGCCTTCCCGGACGGGTGGTCAAGCGACCATAAGTCGATGGTGGTGAGTGCACCTAAACCACACCAAACTGTAAAACACTACAGTTTTCCATACAAATACAAAACTGCCGTTCTTTTCCGCCAACAGCGAAAGACTCATCCCCAAAGCCTTTCGCACCGCCACCATAAACCTACCCTAACTCCTGCAAAACGAAACCTAGATCCTCCAGAAAAAACATCATCCCCTCATTGGATAGATGTACTCCATCAGGCCGGAAAAGGTGGCTGTCTCTGAACCGACTCCTCGGGTGGCGAACCACCCTCCCTCCGTGGGACAGCACCCACTTTGCCACCGCCCCGTTCACCTTTTTCCGGGCCTCGTCAATCTGGCGCCCATCTGCCACACCCCTCCAACACAACCTTGGCACCATCATTGAAAAAACCAACACACAATTGGTCCATACTGCGGCCACCCCTGCCAGATCCTGTATCATGGCCCACCGCAGATCCAAGGATGTCCTCTTCCCCAGGTCGTTGCCACCTAGATGGACAACCAAAACCCTAGGAACTCCATGCTTGCTGGCCTGACTAACTAGCCTACTCTTCAGCTTGCTCCACATCATCCCTCGCCAGCCAAGCCATCTGACACCCTGCGCTCCAAGCAACGCCTGAGCCCCTTCCGAGGCCACAAACCTGGCTGCCCAGTAAATGTAAGAGTGGCCAACCACCCAAATAGCCAAATTGTCTTCAAACCAACCTGAAGGGGAAAAGAGGGGTAAAATTGATTACTAAAAGGCTTATTAATTGCTTTCACTGAAGGATCTGCCAAAAGAAAAAACTTTAGTTCTCGCTATTGCAGCAGTCACGGCCTAGCCGATCTGCACCATGCTTCGTTGCCAATTTAAAGCGCAAATAGACACACAAAGGGGGAAGTTCAAATAAAAACAAACGAAATTAAAAAGGGGGGGGGGAGGGGTATAAAATGGGAAACACATGTAATAACTCAGCTGGAGGTGAAAGCGTAAAGACCTGCTGAGGGACTCTGATTAGAAACAGATTAGCCGAATTGTAGATTAGAATTCAGTCCGTCAAATCAGGCAAAAAATCGCAAAATAACTCCAGACCCCCGCTGCCGACTCATGCCAGCAACGGCGAGTAGCTAATCCCTGAGTAGGATAACAAAAGGGGGAAACACCAACAGACGCACAACACCATAACTCACAGAACTGGAACAACATAATACATTGCAAATAAAACAAAGCACTAAGCGCAATCCGACCTCTCATGCAACGGGGCGAATATATCGTCTGTAACTTGATGACTTCCATCGCCCCACCGCCTGGATGTCAGTTCTGGAGAAACCCGCCGCAGCAGCCGACGTCGCCGCGCCTATTCGAAAGGAATGGGTACCGAACGCAGCGGGTGGGAGGCCCAAGCTCGCCAAACAACGACTCAGCATCCAACGGAACTGGTATTTCGTCACTGGCAGCCCGTCATAATGCAATAGCCATGACCCCTCCCTAACGGGTCGCACCGCCACATATTGCATCGCCAGACCTACTGGGCAAACGCTCTCCTCTTGCGCTGGAACCATAGTGACCCAGCGACCTCTCCCCACTTGGTCCGTCTTAGAGCGCCTTAATCTGCACAGCAAGGACCTCTCACCCACTACTACGTCTCCGACCAGCATGCGCGAATCTGCTCTCTTGGAAGGCGCTACCAACTCCGAAACCCTAAAGGCCCCGTGGTAAGCCAATGAGAACGCCAAACTGAACAAAAGTGTCTCAAACCTGGACGGCGCGACTCGCCCCACCGCCGCGATGACGACCGGCAACAAAGCCGCATCGATGGGCCGCCTCCTATCCGGTGGCGTCGGCGCCACTCGCGTCCACCCTTTCATTGCCTTCCGCAGAACATCGCTTTTTGTCACATCGGGGACGCCCCGCAGCTTGCAGAAAACCAGACCCCAGCCAAGTACCGGGATACCACCGCTCGGGACCTACCCAAAACATACAGCTGCCAAATAAAAGAAAGCATCAGCCGATGCCTGCTCTTACCTTGTTGCTGACGACCTTGGACAAACTCCTCCCACTCATTCCAAGCATGTCCGTAAGCCTTGAGCGTGGCTGGCGCGACTGACCGCAACGCTATACCCTCCAGTCCGGCCCGATCACCTGCCAAACCTAACCGGGACAATGAAAACCTTGCTCGTTGGCCTCAGGTGCCCACAACCAACACCTCTCCCACTGCCCTCGCGACAAAGCGTCGGCAATCCCATTCTCCAAACCGGGCACATGTTGCGCGCGGAACCACAGGTTCCTACGCAAGCATGTCAAAAGCAATTGCCCTAGCACCCGCATAACCACCAACGACTTTGCCCTCTGGTTATTAATCGCATGCACCACGCCCAGATAATCGCATCTAAACAAAATGCTGCGATTAGCCAGCCGATCGCCCCAGACCTCCAACGCCACCATAATGGGAAAAACTCCAGAAGCAAAAGGTCCTTCATCAAACCCCCGCGATGCCATTCTGCCGGCCACGAGGCCGCGCACCAAGATCCCTCCAGATGGCAACCGAATCCAGAGGCGCCCGCTGCGTCGGTGAACAGCTGCAACCTAGCGCTGTCCGCCATTGGGGCCTGCCATATACACACCCCGTTGAAGTCCTCGAGGAACGAGGCCCATATTGCCAAATCCCTCTTCATCTCTGAGGACAAACGCACGAAATGGTGCGTTCTGGCACACCCCGCAGTCGCCCTTCACAGCTTCCGGCAGAAAACCCTGCCCATCGGGATTACCCGACAAGCAAAGTTCAACGTGCCCAGCAAGGACTGCGCCTGCCGTAGTGTTACCTTACGCGACCCCATAAACCGGCAAATGGCTTCGCGGAACTTCACCACTTTGTCCCGAGGAAGCCGACACGCTCCTGCTACCGTGTCAATCTCAATCCCCAAAAAGGACAAGCAGGAGGACGGGCCCTCCGTTTTATCCTCGGCCACAGGAAAGCCGAAGCGGAAAAACAGCGCTCGAATACTGAAAGCAAGTCGCCGCACCGTGGTGAATTTGCTGGGCCCGCGCACAGGAAGTCATCGAGGAAATGCGCGACCCCGTGACCCCTTGATGAAGACTCCAAGCACCAACGTAAAAAAGTGCCGAAACGCTCGAAAATTGAGCATGACACGGAGCATCCCCTCGGCAAAATTTGTTGATGAAATACTCCGCTCCAATCCGGAAACCCATAAAACGGAATGAGTCCGGGCGTAATGGCAGCAACCGAAAAGCGAACTCAAATGAGCCGGAAGGTGCCTGGAGCCTTCTTAGGAACCACCCCCACTGGAGAGATGACCAAGTCATCCACCGAAGGAACACGCCGCGTTGTTAAACGCGAAACATTTTCCTTTTGTGGTGGCACGCCCCCCTGCGCGGACTGCCGACCTACCTGGCTTGGCCAATCCGCCGTCCGCGCCGAACCCCTGGGAGGACGACCCTGCGTGGTGCCCGTCCGCCCCTGGCTTCCGGGGCTCCTCGGCCTGTAGCGAAGCCCGGGTGACCTTGAGCCCAACCTCAACGTCCTTGAACCCGAAGTCCATGACCTGCAAACCTTCCTGCTGTTCCCTGAATTCCTGATCGTACCTGCGCCACTCCGATCCCGAAGACGTGCGCTGCATGTCATGTACGAGATGCAGGTACCTAATTATATTCGTGTGCTCTGCCGGCCTGTCCTCCAGGTAACATGCCGCGAAGACCCAGAACCCGGCCAGGCAATTATCGAAGGTACGGAATGCCTCAGCCCCGATGCCCTTCTTTGCGCCGCCACCTTATACTCTTTCTTCGCGACCTTCGTCAATACGAACACGTCCACGAAGTCCCCCCTCCGAATCTTCTTGCGGCAGCTATCTCGCAGCCCCCGCAATACAGCAGTATAGACGAATCGCGCGACACCGGGCAAATTGCGCGCTTCTTGGCCCTACGCGCTTCCTCGCTAAGCCGCTTGCGCCTGTTCCGCTGGCCCGCTGCCCTCTTGGCGAATTTAGTTGCCCGCTTCTTTGCTCTAGTTGTGCTACTGACTTCGGACGCCTGTGACGACATTGAAGATGAAGAGGAGGAAGAGGAAGAACTACGCGAACTAGAGCTCGTGGAGGAACCCGAATACCGACTGCACCACCTTACCTGATGCCGCCGACTGCCCCGACATGGAATCTTCCGGCGCGTCCAAATCGTTGCCTTCCTCCTCGAAATCTGCCATCGCCTCATCCCCGAGCTCCCCTGAAAAAGAGGAAGAAGCGGAGGACCCCTCCAGCACTCGCGGCACATGCCGCGGCCTCCGTGCTGGGGGCGTTGCGGCCGTGCGCTCCCCCGCGTCCTGCCCTGGACCCTGTTGTAATTCTGCGGCGACCGCCCCGAGCTCACGGCAGGCGCGTGCCACCCGCTGCGCCGCCAAAGCCCGCAGCCCGCCGGCTACCGCAGGCGCGCCGGAACGAACAGCCGTTCTAGGGGAGGCAGCCGCGGCTAGCGGCCCTAACACCTTCACCGCTGTGGCCAGGGCCGAGCCAGCGCTCCGGAGGGGTCGTGACTGCCCCAAAACGCGGTCCTGGGTCCTTCGCCGGGGCCCGCGCGCGACCACGCGCTCGCCGCCCGACATGCGTGTGCCGGGCATCCGACGCACGCTGCCCTTGCGGGAAAGCGGAGGCACCGCTGTCGGCGCCCGCACTGCCCTCGCCTCCGAATTTGCCCCCTCTTCCCGTGGATCGGAACTATCCGACGCCGCAGAGGGGGGGGGGGGGTGGGACCACAGCGAGCTCCTGCGGCGCGTGCAGCAGCCCCGCGGCCACTAACCCATTCCCTGTCCCCCCTCCTCCCCCGCAGGCCGCTAGATTCCAGCCCCGGGGGAGTGATCTGGGAAGACCAGGAACCCCGCGGTGCAGCAGAGCGCGCGCGCACCGCTCCGCTTGCAGTGGACACGGGCATCGCGCACCTCCCGTGCGCGCACCCCGTGACCTCTTGCTGCCGCACCCCTTCTCCTTGGTATCGCACTGCCCTGCCAGTGATCATAATTGCCCTGTCTCCCCTCTCCCCCCGGCTCCCGCCGGACTCCGGCTGCCTGGGAGATAGCAGGGGAGACAGCAGGGCCGGCGGCGCTGCTGCGCACACACGTGCGCGGCTAGCGGCGCCTGAGGCGAGCGTGGGCGCGCGCGCACCTCGGGCGCGCGCCCCACTGCTCTCTGTCACCACAAGGCCTCTTGTCTGGGCTCCTGCATTAAGAGCCCCATTAGATCAACCTGGTTGATCACTGCCTCTCCCCCTCCCTCCCCGCTCCACACCGTGTTCCGGCTGCGGGGGAGAGGGCTGAGGAGACAAGGAGGAAAGCGGTGCCGCTGCGCGCACACGTGCGCGAGCGGCGCCGCCAGAGCCGCGCGTGGGCGCGCGCGCGTCCCACCGCTTCCGGTCCGTGCTCTTTCAGCCGAAGCGTTTGGGGATGACGCCGTGCGAGGCCCTGCGACAGGCCTCGCTCGGCTGGCCACCGTCCCCCGCCCAGTGCCCTCCCCCCGCCTGGAACCACTAGCCGGCCCCGGCAAGGGGGAAGAGCTGGGCATCGAACTCAGTCTCCGGTCCCTGAATGGGCGCCCGGCGCGGCGCGCCTGCGCGCTCCCGCGGGCACCCGGCACTGGGGCTTCCCCGGCCATGCCCGGAGGCAAGGGCTGCTGCCCGCCCACCTCCGGGCGGCCTGACTCCCTCTCTGATCCTCCTCGTCGGCCGCTCCCGCCAGTCACAGCCGGCCCGGCCTCCGCCAGATCCCTCGAGGAGGCCCTAGGGGACGGGACGCCGTCCCCAGGGCCAGCCAGCTCGCCCCCGGAACCAGCCCCCACCGCCAGATGAGCGGTAACGGGCTGGGGTCCCGGCGGACCGTCGTGGGCGAGTGGCAGCCAGAGCACTGATGTGTGACCTAAATGCAGAGAGCTGACAACACACTGAAATGTATAAATCCGAAAAAAAAAATGGGGGGATTCTGCACAGCAGCACTCACCCCAAAGCAAATCACCACCAAGAGATCTAAGATGGCCTCACCTTCCCTATATATATCAAACCCTCCCCTTAAAAAGGCTGTACTTTCCTAACAGCTAGGTCCACCCCTCACCAGATGTTTAACTCTTTCCTTTCCTATGCAGTTAATTCTCTCTCCTTTGATTGTACTAAAACATTGTCACAGCTTTTGTGAGAACCCTGAACTGAAATAATCCCAGTGCAAACAACCCTCCAGTGACTCAGGTACTTACATCCTCGGACAAACTCATTAAACCGGGACTCTGCACTATGGCGGACAAGGAGGTACTATACTAGGAACGGATATTTGCAAATGTGCTGCTTGAACACCCTTATGTGAGGTTTATTTTTTATATGTCCTATGAGATTTTATGCAGGCCCATTTTTATTAAATTAAAACTGTTATTATTTGAATAATGCTACTGTGTATATGACTATTCATCAACAAGTGCTGATACATTCATTGTATGTATGTGTTTTCTGATAATAAGGGACTAACTACCCCTGTATTAGCAGCAGCTGCATTGGTCAAAGCAAGCCTTGACATAAGCACCACTCTATATACCATGGTATAACATTTTTTAGGCTGTCGAAGATGTTGCACTGGCATATTCTACTTCCTGGTCTACCATATTTATACCTGTGGCATGGATCCCACTGCTTGCTGCAGCCAGAACCTTTTCCTGTGAGAAGGAAGGGAAAAACTCACCTTTGCCAGAATCCAAGATGGTGGCGCTGTGAGCCAGTGCCGATAACATCACACCCAGCATGCCTCTCTCCTGCTTTCCCACACAGGCCCCTGCATGCCTGCCTGAGCACCTCGCCCAGTGCCAGCAGCTCGCACCCCCACCGGAGGGACCCGCCAGAGCACTCCGATCGGTAAGTCTCGGGCCTCCAGCTCCTGTCTCGGCAAGACTGTGACAAAGAGTAGTCAAATAATGGCATTTTGCTACATTTTTTACTAGCTCATCAAACCGAGGCATTGGGTAAGCATCAAACTGTGAGACTATTTAATTTCCTGAAGTTATTGCAAAACCGCAGGGCTACCGAAGGCTTGGGTACCAACACAAGGGGATTATTCCATTCACTATTTGACTCTCCCATCACCCCTAGATGCAGCATCTCTTCTACCTCTTTTTTTAACCACAGCCCGTTTAACTTCAGGAATGCATAATGGTTTATGCTCAGTCACAACTCCTTGTGGAGTAACAATATCATGTTGTATTATATGGGGTTTTCCAGGGACTGCAGAAAATGTATCATGGTTTTGTGCTACCAGGTCTATAGCTTCCTTCTTTTGTTTGGAACTTAACGAGGCTTCAATGGGCACCTGGCAGTCTAGGGTTTTCAGAGTGGAGAGAAGGTTGACTAACACTTTTCAGGTTCCTGTGGAAGACCACCATTAGACCCAGTGTCTCTGATCTGTGTATAGAATGCATGGTTTGGCCAATCCTACAAATATAGTCACCATCCATATAATCCCGGCAAGAATTGTGATAACATGCATGCACAAACATGAAAATGGAATTTAATAGGAAAAAATTAAATAAAATAAAGTACCTGAATAGAGAAGTAACATCATCAATGAATGGGTTATTGAAATACTTCAGTTAGGTGTCAGTCAATTTTTTGCAATAATTGTATAAGGTGAAATATCTGAATATCCTATGATATACTGTGTATGTTGACTAACTAATTGTGAGGCTGGGAGATGCCAGATATTTTACACTCCTGGACTGAGCAGGTACCACTTATGGAAAGAGTTAAACAAAAAACAACCTTCAGTATGCCAGACAGCTTGTTTCAGCACAAAGGGGCCAATACAGAATTGAACTCAAGCTAGCTATAATTGCTCATGTATTGTGTGCACAGAACTAAATGAGTATATTTGCCGGTATGCAGAGTGGCATGCATCTCTGCAGCTGTACCACCCCATCCGTACTCTTGGTTCATAGCCATCATCATTATTGCATCAGCCCTATCTTTAGTGCAAAAGGGTTAGAACAGACATAATTTCACATATACACAACCCTGTATAGCCCACAATTCCATCTACACACTATCTGTCACAGAAATGTCAATTATTTAACTGAAAGAATCCCATTAGCAGAATGTCAACACAATGGGCCTAATTCAGATCTGATCGCAGCAGCAAATGTGTTAACAAATGGGCAAAACCATGGGGGTCATTCCGACCCGATCACAGCATGCTTTCGTTTGCACAGCTGCGACCGGGTCACTACTGCGCACGCGCGGGGGCCTTAATGACAGCGGAAAAAGCGGTCGCAGCGGCGATCGCAAGAAGATTGACTGCAGGAAGGCGTTCCGGGGCGTCAACTGACCGTTGGAGACCGTTTTCGGGGAGTGGTAAGAAAAACACAGGCGTGTCCAGGTGAACGGAGGGTGGATGTCTGACGTCAAAGCCGAAACCCATCATCGCTGGATCTGTCGCACAGGGTAAGTATGTCCAGGGCTGGTCTTGTTTTGCAGGAAACTTTTTTAGCATAGCAGGTCTGCACAAGCGATCACAGCCCTGCTATGCTAAAATACACTCCCCAATAGGCGGAGATTAGTTGATCGCACCATCAGCAAAAAGTTGCTTGATGCGATCAACTCGGAATGAGGGCCCATGTGCACTGCAGGTGGGGCAGATATAACATTTGCAGAGAGAATTAGATTTGGGTGGGTTATTTTGTTTCTGTGCAGGCTTAATAAATACTGGCTGCTTTATTTTTACACTGCAATTTAGATTTCAGTCTGAACACACACCACACAAATCTCTCTCTGCAAATGTTATATCTGCCCCCCTGCAGTGCACATGGTTTTGCCCATTTGTTAACACATTTGCTGCTGCAATCAGGTCGGAATTAGGCCCAAAGCCAAAGTGTACTGCACTGCCAGAGAAGAGTGGGCCTGACTATAGCCTGCACACATGCCCTTTACTCTATTTATCACTTAACTGATGATTTTTCCCCCAAAACTGTGTCAGGTGAAGAAAATGTATTTAAATTAATCCAAAATAATTTTATTTAAAAAAATAAATATTTTTATTTTGATATTTGTAAAACAATGGCCCTCATTCCGAGTTGTTCGCTCTGTATTTTTCATCGCATCGCAGTGAAAATCCGCTTAGTACGCATGCGCAATGTTCGCACTGCGACTGCGCCAAGTAACTTTACTATGATGAAAGTATTTTTACTCACGGCTTTTTCTTCGCTCCGGCGATCGTAATGTGATTGACAGGAAATGGGTGTTACTGGGCGGAAACACGGCGTTTCAGGGGCGTGTGGCTGAAAACGCTACCGTTTCCGGAAAAAACGCAGGAGTGGCCGGGGAAACGGTGGGAGTGCCTGGGCGAACGCTGGGTGTGTTTGTGACGTCAACCAGGAACGACAAGCACTGAAATGATCGCACAGGCAGAGTAAGTCTGGAGCTACTCTGAAACTGCTAAGTAGTTAGTAATCGCAATATTGCGAATACATCGGTCGCAATTTTAAGAAGCTAAGATTCACTCCCAGTAGGCGGCGGCTTAGCGTGTGTAACTCTGCTAAAATCGCCTTGCGACCGATCAACTCGGAATGAGGGCCAATATTTTTTTTCAAACATTAGAACATTGATCAGCACCATCGGAACATAAGGAACATTGGAAATATTGTGACCATCATGACTTTCATTTACACAGCTGCTGAACCGCCAGGTACACATGGAGTGAGGTTTAGTTTATATTTTCCCAGCAGCTGATATTGGGGGTCATTCAGACCTGATTGCACGCTTGTTTTTTTCCCTGCGCTGTGATCAGGGCAGAACTGCGCAGCGTATGCACCGCAGTGTGCGGGCGTATTGCACGGGTACAAAGCGGATCGTTGCTGTGCGATGGGTTTTCTGAAAAATCCATTTGCACAGCCGATCGCAAGGAGATTGACAGGAAGAGGGCGTTTGTGGGTGGCAACTGACCGTTTTCTGGGAGTGGTTGGAAAAACGCAGGCGTGTCCAAGCGTTTGCCAGGCGGGTGTCTGACGTCAATTCCGGGACCAAAAAGACTGAAGTGATCGCAGCGGCTGAGTAAGTCCTGGGCTACTCAGAAACTGCAAAAGATCTTTTTGTACAGCTCGGCTTCAAATGCGATTGCACACTTGCACAGCTAAAATACACTCCCCTGTAGGCGGCGACTATCTGATCGCCGCGCAGCAAAAAACTGCTAGCGAGCAATCAGGTCTGAATGACCCCCATTGTCTGCAGCTGCTGGGTGCAGTGCTGTTTCAATCCTGCTCCCCCTCGTTTGTGTCGTGATGTCACGATGCAATGATGTTATTTTGTGAAACTCCACCCCTGAGTGCAGTTCTATGGGAGGGAGGATGGAGAGCTGGATAGCAGCGCTGGCGGATGGCGCTAGCGAATATACATACCTGGCAATAGAATTACCCCTCGCATTAAACACCCCTGGGAACGAACATGACACCCAGAGCCATGGAACCCCTGGTAACGAGCATGGAACCTAGTGCATGAAACCACTTGCAATGAGCAGGTAATTTAAAAGTAATTAGAAGTCTTACTGTAGGGCATAATGTATCACGGGCATTGTGGATGGTCCCTCTGATAGTGGCTACTGGAAGTTTCTCTTTCCTGCAGCTGCACACACTATCTGACTGATCGCATTGTATGCGACCAGATCAGATAAGGCGCTTGCTGGTATGGTCACATCTGATGCAACCAAGTCAGGCAAGTGGTTAAAGAATATAATGCCAAACTGTGTTTTATTTGTGTGTTCTGGCACTGTGTTTTAAATAAGGTAACATCCTTTTAGGGTGCCATTTAGGGTGGCCAATCCCAGGCCATTTTTTCAATACCAGGTATGGGATTGAAAAATGCTCAATCCTGGGATTCCTGGGATACCCAGGATTGGCTTTTTTACTTTGAGTCCGCCCATCCCCGCCCCGCACCGCCTGCCTGCCCGCATAACACACATAACTCACATAACTGCTGGGGCAGGGAGGTGGGAAACTTTATCCACCTTCGTGATGGGTAACAGATGGCTTTCCGGGCTCGGCGGTGGGTGATGGTGAGTGACTGCGCAGTGTGACCTCAGAGTTAGAGGTCGCACTGCGGCATGTGCAGGGGGAGCCAGGAGGAGGGAGCCGGGCAGTGTCTGAGCATTCTGAGGACGCTCAACGCTGATTCCTCAATCTCTGGGATTGGAGCTTCCAATCCCGGGATTGAATCCCGGCCGTTTTTTTACCTTAATCCTGGGATCCCGCCGATCCCGGGATTGGCCACCCTAGTGCCATTAAAGTGAATCTATACCTAGTTTTTCATTAGGAAAGCTATATCTGCGGTATACTATATGATATTGTTTATTATTTATCCAAATATATAGTAAACTCACTACTCTGTACTATACTGTTAGAGTCCACTGCACAACAAGAAGACCTCTTTGTTGTTCCAAGTTGGTTAAACCACCCCTGGATGTACTGTAGTCCTACCTAGTACTAAGGGAGGGAAATTATAAAAAGATACAGGAATTCGTTTATTTGCAAAACCCAAAACTTCTGAGCGTGTTTATGCCCGATATTTAAAAGGGAAATGTTTTACTAGCAGGACACAGATAAACACGGGCATAAACACCCTCAGAAGTGTCAGGTTTTACAACCCTACTCCTCATAAATAAACCCCATAGAGCTCAAGATAAGTTAACTAGATAGCTTCCCCAAGCAATGCTCAAATTAGTACTTGGTAAAACTGAGATTATTGAAACATAATAATGTCCGATTTCTGCATATTGACAGGAGATTTATATTAAAGTAAATATAAATTATGTGAATATCTGTCTAGGGTTAAAGTCAATCACTGAGGGTGCACTGTCATGAGTTCACGCCCCACATGTAGGGTGGGACAGAGCTGGATTAAGCATCTGGGGGGCCCGGAGCACTAAAGACAGGGGGGCCCTCCCCCTCCCATCATCACCACCCCCTGGCTGTGCCTGCTGTTTGTTCCCCACTCCCGTCCATGAGGCAGCAGCACAGGGCAGGTCCTACCTGCATACCTGCGGTGGGGACGGACTCCCGAGCCTCCTCTCGGGCAGCATGGGAACCGATTCTGCTCATCTCCAGCCTCCGCCACCACCACCAGCTCTCCCAGTAATTGTGCTGCTGCTGGTGGCGGAGACTGGAGGTGAGCAGAATTGTCAGTGAATAGTAGCAGTGCCAGCAGGGGCAGAATTATACTTTTTTTTTAGGGGGAGCTGGCAGTGGACGTCCACCCATTGTGAGAAGTTTGTGTTTCAGAAAGAGAGGGGTGCCAATAGCAAGATGGGAACTGGCGCAGACGTTTAAGAGGAGAGAGAGTGCAAGAGATGCGCAGAGGGGGACAGAGAGAGTATAGGAGGACAGAGAGGGGTGCTGAGAGGAGAGAAGGGGGAAAAGAGAGAGCGAGAGAGAGGGGTGTGCAGTGGCAAACGCAGGATTTGCATGGGGGGGTTCCAGAACTGGGTGGAGCAAATCACGGGGGTGGGGACTGAGGTGACCCAGTATATGCTGGGTCCGTAAAACTAGTGTGTGTGTGTGTGTGTGTGTGTGTGTGTGTGTGTGTATATGTATATATATATATATATATATATATATATATATTGACACAGGTTGAGTATCCCTTATACAAAATTCAAAATCCCCCATTTTTGGGTCCCCTACTGAGAAAATGACATATATATTATATATTGTGAGTATATATAGATGTATTATATAGATATATAATATATATGTATATGTGTCATTTTCTCAGTAGGGGAACCAAAAATGTGGGATTTTGGATAAGGAATACTCAACCTGTATACATATCCACACACATATATACCGTATATACATACAAATATATATATATATATACACATATACATAGCATACTAAACATGCATACACACATATATAAGTATATATATACACATACAGTACACGTGTATATATACACGTATATATATATATATATATATATATCTCATATGTGTGCGTGTGTTTATATGTATGTATATACATGTGTATATATGTATGCACATGGACATATATGTACTATAATTAAAATAAAGTAAACTTTTATTAAGCACTTACAAGTGCCACCAGGAAGACAGCAGGCTGCAGAGGACGCTAGACAGCCATTAATAATACTAATGCAGCAAAAAAATGTTTTATTTTTTTTTAGTGGAGGGGGGTTTCTGGGTACTCGGACCCCCCCCCCCCCCGGGTGCGCCACTGGTGTGAGATAGAGAGAGAGGATAGAAGAGCGAGGTGTAGAGAGATTACAAAAGACATAAAAATCCAACAGTCCATAGGCAAAAGTAAATACAGCCATACAACGCCGTTCTTCCATCACTGTAGCTCCAAGCATAAAAAAAACATACTATCATTAAATATGTGTAAGCAAATAAAACAATAAATATATCCTGGCGCCGCCGCCGCTACCTTTTGCTTCCTCTGAGTCCATATCATGTACTGTATGTGGGCTGCTTACTTCTCTTGTACATCTCTCTCCCTCTCCTCCCATTGCATCTGCGCCCTTTTCTTCTTCTCTCTCCCCTCACTGCAGACAGACGAACCGGCAACCGGGGCTAACTGATGGTGGGTCTCAGACACTCAGAGCCTTCCGGCCACCCAGAGCAAGTGCGGACACTGCAGGGCTGCTGTAGGGTCCGCCTCCGGAAGGAAGAGCAGAAGTGTGGTGATGATGGCTATCGCTAGCCAGTGCTCCGCGCACGGATGCCGCCCAGGCTGCTGCTGACGTTATATGGTCGCAGCTATGTTAATCAATGTGCCTATAGCTACACATAAGTACAATGTCACTGTGGCTGTGTGTTACAGGGTAGAGGGTGGGTGTGGATCTGTACTGAATGCCACAGTTGGGTAGGAGCGGCTATGGACAGTGGGGGCCCCTTATAGGGGGGCCTGGGGTTACTAACCCCCCAGTGACCCCCCCCCCTTCTTAATCCAGCTCTGGGGTGGGACCCATTGTTTTGACACATGGTTGTTAACCTAGTAGCATTCAAAAATATCAATGTGTAAGCAGGGACCTAGCCAGAACTTTGTGGGCCCCATAGCAACATTTTTTAAGGGGGCCCTGTCCCAATGCTTTTAGAAAGAAACTTATTTGCAGTAGTTGCTAATGTAATGCCCTCTAATAGCACCCTAGTTCATTTTTTGAACCATAGTAGTGCCCTAGTTCACAATAGGTCACATTGTCGGGCTACCAGTGCACACTATGCAACACAGTACCCCCAATTCATATGGTAACATACAGTGTCCTCCCCAGTTCATGTTGCATTACAGTGCCCCTAGTTCAAGTTATGTACCATTATAAAGCCCTCCAGTGCATGTTATACCACATTACAATGAGTAGGTCCAGGGGAATAACTAGATATATTGTAGGCCTCAAAGCAAAAGTCTGCAAGGGCCCCTGTGTAATATCCAGTGGTGAAAAATGTATATAACACATGGAACTTTGACAGGGAAGATGGGCCACTATCAGCTCTGGGTGCCATAACTAAGTGTGTGCCAATGGTGCCTGGCACACAGCGCAGATGCACTGTGGGTGCAGGACCACCGGCAACACCCATTCGGCCATGCCATCACCGCCGCCGCACTGTGGGTTCCACCCGCCTCCTCGGATGACATTGAACTAGGCTGCATTGGCGCCCCAGCTACCTCTTCTCACATGAGCAGCCAGGCAGATTTGCAACTTTTGTCTTGGGCTCTGGCTCCACCCCCTACAACCAGAGTCTTCTGGGAGAGATACCCCCAGCCCACCCACAGTGCCCTGCACTGCCGCAGCATTAGGAGGACAGAGACAGCCGGCTGGTGGATGGAACCAAACATAAGTATAACACACTCCACTCTTCTCTCTTTTCCTCCCAATTCCCTGGCATTGTAAAATGGGCTCTGTCTGGAGTAATGTGTAAAAAGGGGGACTCTTCCTGCCATAATGTGTAAAAAGGGGGACACTGCCTGCCATAATGTGTAAAAAGGGGGACTTTGCCTGCCTAATGTGTAAAAAGGGGGACTCTGCCTGCCTAATGTGTAAAAAGGGTGACTCTGCCTGCCTAATGTGTAAAAAAGGGGACTCTGTTGCCGTAGTGTGTAAAAAGGGGACTCTGCCTGCTGTAGTGTGTAAAAAGGGGGACTCTGCCTGCCTCATGTGTAAGAAGGGGGACTCTGCCTGCCTCATGTGTAAGTAAGGGGACTCTGCCTGCCTCATGTATAAGTAAGGGGACTCTGCCTTCCTAATGTTTAAAAAGGGAGACTCTGCCTGCCGTAATGTGTGAAAGGGGATTCTGCATGCCGTAATGTGTGAAAGGGGACTCTACCTGGTGTAATGTGTGAAATGGGAATCTGCCTGGCGTAATCTGTGAAAGGGGACTCTGCCTGCCATAATGTGTGATAGGGTCTCTACCTGGTGTAATGTGTGATAGGGACTCTACCAGGAGTAATGTGTAAAATTGTGCTCTACCTGGTGTAATGTGTGATAGGGGCTCTCCCTGCCATAATGTGTGAAAGGGGCTCTACCTGGTGTGACGTCTGATAGGCGCTCCACCTGGCGTAATGTGTGATAGGGACTCTACATGGAGTAATGTGTAAATTGGGGCTCTACCTGGCATAATGTGCGATAGGGGCTGTACCTGGCTTAATGTGTAAAAGGGGCTCTACCTGGTGTAATGTAAGTGTCGCTACTGCACTGCATTATTTGAATAATGTAGAGTACTGTACAGCATAATATGATTTGGTATTATATTGTGGCCACGACTCTTCCCCATGAAGCTATGCCCTTATATTTTTGACGCGCTCTAATGGCACGCACTGGACCTATATTAACTATGCGGGGGTGCCAATGCTGTTTCTCACACACAGCGCTAAAATGTGTAGTTATGGCACTGTCCATAACAGTTGCACTCCTACACCTATGGTAGCTACACCCTTGTGTATAAGCATCACTCTGATCTGTTGTGAAAGGTAATGTTTTAATACATTTTATTAAATGTTACTATTGGTGGTCATTGGTCTTATTCTCTCTGGTGTTTTATTGGTACAATATGAGGGTTTAGTTCTAGAACCTGCAAGGAATCCATCTACAAGCTTAGGCATCTCACTGGGGTCACTATAAAGAGGACATTATTTAAAATGGCATTGTCTAAAGAACATTTATCAATTTTGTCAAGATCATAGGTATAAGGACACTCAATCTGACCCTGATAATTTACCATTTTAAATTTTACAAGGTTATATACAAGTGTTATAAGTGCAAATTGTATTTTCTAAAAAAACACTATTGAGAGCCTTCTTGGTTTATTTATTTAAAGATCTATCTATCTATCTATCTATCTATCTATCTGTCTGTCTGTCTGTCTGTCTGTCTGTCTGTCTGTCTGTCTGTCTGTCTATCTATCTATCTATACACCCATATCTATAATTATACTTTATATACATAAATAATGGTTCCTCAGTGCCTAACAAAGTACATAAAAAATGGAGCAAAACAATAATTTACAGTACAAGACAATGCAATTCAAGTACATCCTATATAATAAAAGGCTAATGCTGCTCCTCGTCTCTATCGGGGAATTCAAGTGTTTTGCACTAGATGGCGCCAAACGAGCAATTCAATTGGTGGTATTGGTGGTTATTACTCCATCAGTAGTAATAACACTCGAATAAGCAGCAAGGTGGCAGAAACCAATGGTTAGGTGCTCTTGTAGGCAGTATAGCGTAGATGAAAGTATAAGTAAGAGGGAAAAAAAACACATGTGGGGAGGGGGCCCTGCTTGTGAGAACTTTCATTCTAAAGTGTAGGGACAGACAAAGGTGACACAGATGGTGTAGACATTGAGCATGGAACAGAGGGTTTGGATGAGAGATGACTGGGTTTGATGAAGAAGTGGGTTTTAAGAGCCCGTTTGAAGACTAGCACAGAGGTAGAGAGATAGGGAGCAGCACACTGAAAATCTTGGAGGCGGGAGGAAATAATCAGTTGGCAAGAGAGGCAGTGTTCATTTGTGAAGCAAAGAGGGAGATTAGGTCAAATATGTAAATGGAAAAGGAATGGGTGAGGGCTCTGTAAGGAAGTGTGAGATTCTGAAGGGGAGACAGTATAGAGCTAGTAGAAGAGGGAAAGCAGACAGACTGTAGTACATTTGGAGAGAAAGATGTGTCAGGCTGCAGCATTGTGGGAAAATTGTAGTGGAGAGTTGGAAGTCAATGAGGCCAGATAGAATTATGTTACAGTAGTCCAATCTGGTTATGACCAGTGAGTGGATGAGGATCTCAGTAGTATCCAGGGTGAGAAAGGGTCTGAACTTGGAAATTTTTCTAAGATGGAAATGGCTGACCTGGAAAGATACTGAATTTTGGGAGATGAGGAGCCAAGGATAACTCCAAGGGTATATTTTCTAAAAGTCAATTTGGGTCGATTTTGATTGATTTTTGGATGGTGTTTGGTCAATGTTGTGTTTCAATGTCTAAATCACACATTTACTAAGATGATTTTGAAATTTTTTTAAACAATGTCAACAATCATCTGTTAGTAAATGTGTGATTTAGACCATTCAATACAAAATCGATTAAAAATTGACGAAACATTGGCAAAAATTAATCCAAATTGACTTTTAGTAATTATATCCCCAAGACAGCACACTTGGGGACTTCAACAGATAATGAAATTGTGGTTTGTGAGGTTATGTGGGAGGGTGGGAAGATGATCAGTGTCAGTTTTAGACATATTAAGTTTAAGAATGCGCTGGGACATCCAGGAAGGAACAAGAGAGACAGTTTGAAATATGAGTGAGGAGAGAGGGGGAGAGGTCAGGGGAGGACTGGTAGATTTGATTATCATCAGCATAGAGATGACATTGGAGGTCAACAAGAGCTGATATGTTCACCTAAAAAGTATGTACAGAGGAAGAATAGGAGAGGTCCAAGTATAGACTCTTGCTGAACAACAACAGTTGGTGGAAGTTGGGGTGGGGTGGAGGTGGAGTCATGAGAGGAGACAGAAATGGAATGGTAGAGAGGTAGGAGTAAAGCCAGAAGAGGGCAGTAACATGCAACAAGGAAGTAAAGGATTTGCAGGATAGAGTGGTCCACCTTGTCAAAAGCAGCAGAGAAGTCATGGAGAATGAACAGAGAGTAAGTAATGGCCCTTGGATTTGGCAGCAAGGATGTCATTGCTGATTTTCATAAGGGGAAGTTTCAGTGGAGTGGTGGGGAATAGTGGCGCAACTACTGCCCCGCCAGCCCCTGCGGAGGCTTGGAGGTGCAGGGCTGCGGGGGCGCCGCCACTGAATCAGAGCAGAGTGACATGCGGACGAGTCGTTCGCATGTCAATCTGCTAAATGTCTCTTCCAAAATGGCCGCCGCCATGGAAGAGACATGCTAGAGGTCATACTTGGAGCGGCGGGGGCAGCAGCAGCAACGGGGGGATTGAGCAGCGGTGCCCGCGGCACATATAATGCACTTGCCAGTTCCCAGATGCAGACCATTGATTAATGAGATCAAAGTGTGTGTGAGGCTAAGTAGAAGTAATGATATCTTTGTAAACTAGAAGAACATGTATAATGAGATTGAAACACAGAACTTTAAGTATAATTCTGGCAAAAGTTACTGACGCCCAATGTACTGGAAAAGAACCTACGAATTACTGGAGACGGATAGCAGAAAGGCAAATCATTTTGAACTTTTCCCTGAAACCCTGAGCATAAAACCCCTGGCAACGAGCATGACACCCTGAGCATGAAACCCCTGGCAACGAGCATGACACCCTGAGCATGAAACCCCTGGCAACGAGCATGACACCCTGAGCATGAAACCCCTGGCAACGAGCATGACACCCTGAGCATGAAAACCCCTGGCACTGTGCATGGAACCAAGATCATGAAACCCCTGGCAACGATCAGGTAATTTAAAAGTAATTAGAAGACTTACTGAAGGGCTTAATGTGTAGTGAGCATTGTGGTGTGTGGCATAATATATAACGGGCATTGCGGTGTGTGGCATAATGTATCACGGACATTGTGGTATGTGGTATAATGTATAACAGGCATTGCGGCGGGTGTCATAATGTGTCACAGACATGACGGTGTGTGGTATACTGTATCACGGACATTGTATGTGGCATAATGTCTTAGGGGCATTGCAGTGTGTGGTATAATGTATAACGGGCATTGCGGTGTGTGTGGTAATGTGTCACAGCCATGACGGTGTGTGGTATACTGTATCACGGGCATTGTATGTGGTATAATATCTCAAGGGCATTGTAGTGTGTGGCATAATATATAACGGGCATTGCGATGTGTGGCATAATATATAACTTGCATTGTGATGTGTGGCATAATATATAACGGGCATTGCGGTGTGTGGCATAATGTATCACGGACATTGTGGTATGTTGTATAATGTATATCGGGCATTGCGGTGTGTGTCATAATGTGTCACAGACATGACGGTGTGTGGTATACTGTATCACGGGCATTGTATGTGGCATAATGTCTTAGGGGCATTGCAGTGTGTGGTATAATGTATAACGGGCATTACGGTGTGTGTCATAATGTGTCACAGACATGACGGTATGTGGTATACTGTATCACGGGCATTGTATGTGGTATAATATCTCAGGGGCATTGTAGTTTGTAGCATAATGTATAACGGGCATTGTGATGCGTGGCGTAATGTGTCAGGCATTATGGTGTGTGGCATTATGTCTCAGGGACACTGCAGTGTGTGGCATAATTTATAATGGGCATTGCAGTGTGGCATAATGTGTCACAGGCATTACGGTGTGTGGCATAATGTCTAAGGGCCATTGCAGTATGTGGCATAATGTATACTGGGCATTACTATAAGGAGGAATAATGACAAATAATGTAAGGGGCATACAGTAAATCACTGAGCTGATTATCTTGCCTCCCTCCCTCCCTCCCTCCCTAATAACCTCGCCTCCCACAATCTCATTATCTATTGATGACACTACTATCTCCTCCAGCCCCCAAGTGCGCTGTCTGGGAGTAATCCTTGACTCTTCCCTCTCCTTCAAACCACACATTCAGCACCTTTTCATTTTTTCATCTAAAAATATTTCCAAGATCAGACCCTTTCTGACCCAGGATGCTACTAAGACTCTTATCCACTCACTGGTCATCTCCAGACTGGACTACTGTAATCTCCTCCTGACTGGCATTCCTGACAAAAACCTCTCTTCACTCCAATCTATCCTCAATGCTGCTGTCCAGCTCATTTTTATCACCAAACGCACTACGTCCACCTCTCCTCTCCTAAAAGACCTTCACTGGCCTCCCTTCCCTTTCAGAATCCATTTCAAGCTTCTCACACTCACTTACAAAGCTCTCACCCACTCCTCTCCCATCTACATCTCTGACCTTATCTCCCCTTACACTCCTACCCATCCTCTTCGCTCTGCTAATGCACGTCGACTCTTCTGCCTACTGATTACTTCCTCCCACTCCTACCTCCAAGATTTTTCACGTGCTGCTCCAATTCTCTGGAAATCCCTACCTCTCCCCCTCAGACTCTCAATCTCTTTACAAAACTTTAAACGGGCTCTCAAGACCCACTTCTTCACCAAACCCAGTTCATCCTAACCCTCTGTTCCACGCTCTATATGTACCCCGTCTGTGTCACCCCTGTCTGTCTACCCCTCACCTTTACAATGTAAGCTCTCACGATAGGGCCCTCTTCCCTCATGTGCTTATCCTTTCTATTAAGGCCCATACACACAGTGACAGTGACTATGGCCGATTCTCACTATGCGACAGGGGCTCGGTCGGCATCGCAAGCACATAATGAGTGTGCTTGCGATACTGACTATGTGTGATTTTGGCTAAGTGTCAATTTTTACTATCTCTTCTATAGAGATAGTCAAAATTGACTTGCCTGCACAGTCTACCTAGGCTTGCGATGTCGACCGCGCATCGGCATCGAATCGGGATCGCAAAGCGACTTTCCACTTGCGAGCTGCAATAACTTTTCTTATGAGTTTGACTATATAGTCAAAATCGTAAGAAAATATCTCACCGTGTGTACACACCATTACTTTAATAATCTTCAACTGCACCAACTCCAGCAGTCCTCTGCCACCTGATACTTATTCCAGTGTCATCTGCTGATGTAGCTATGTTTATTTACCCTGTGCTTGTCCTATATTGTCTTCAACTGTAAGTTGCTGTTTTCCTGTTTTGCTTATTTGTTTATGTACTCTGTAATTGGGCGCTGCGGAACCCTTGTGGTGCCATATAAATAAAGGATAATAATAATAATAATAATAATAACAGAGGCTATATTGGCATACCAAATAATGTTAAAGTGTTGGCTGGAAATCACTGTAGCATAACATTTTGTATGCACATACTGTACATATGCTAGTACACATAGAACATAGGGATGCTGCACATCATTTTTATCAGCAAAAGCTTGTGCGTCCTAATAGCATAATTTTGCATCTAAAGTGCAAAAATGACATGTACAGTACACAGACTATTTTGAGAGTTCAAAGTATTTTTGTTTGTTTTTAAGGTAAGAAATATTTTTCCAAATGTTTATTTGTTGTAAATGTGCTATAATTGTGTACTTTTAATTGAATTTCAACATTATCAAATTGTCAAATACAAAAAAACAAACAAAAAAAACAGGTCTATTTATATTCTAATTAGAGATGAGTGGGTTCGGTTCTGCAAGATCCGAACCCCCCCGAACTTCACCTATTTTACACGGGTCCAAGGCAGCCTCGGATCTTCCCGCCTTGCTCGGTTAAACCGAACGCGGCTGAACGTCATCATCCCGCTGTCGGATTCTCACGAGATTCGTATTCTATATAAAGAGCCGCGCATCGCCGCCATTTTCACTCGTGCATTGGAGATTGAACGGAGAGGACGTGGCTGCGTTCTTTCCCTGAAAAGCTCCGTATCTGTGCTCAGTGTGCTGCAAATATCTGTGCTCAGTGTGCTGCAAATATCTGTGCTCAGTATGCTGCAAATATCTACGGTTCTCTGCCTGAAAATGCTCCATATCTGTGCTCAGTGTGCTGCAAATATCTGTGCTCAGTGTGCTGCATTTTGGTGACCAGCAGTATACATATCGTACAGTACAGTAGACCATTGCTGTATCTTGCAGCTTTGTGTCAAGTATACTATCTCTGTGCTGCATTATTGTGAGCAGTATATAGTAGGACAGTGCAGCATTTTGGTGACCAGCAGTATACATATAGTACAGTACAGTAGGCCATTGCTGTATCTTGCAGCTCTGTGTCAAGTATACTATGTCTGTGCTGCATTATTGTGAGCAGTATATAGTAGGACAGTGCAGCATTTTGGTGACCAGCAGTATACATATAGTACAGTACAGTAGGCCATTGCTGTATCTTGCAGCTCTGTGTCAAGTATACTATCTCTGTACTGCATTATTGTGAGCAGTATATAGAAGGACAGTGCAGTATTTTGGTGACCAGCAGTATATACATATAGTACAGTACAGTAGGCCATTGCTGTATCTTGCAGCTCTGTGTCAAGTATACTATCTTTGTGCTGTATTATTGTGAGCAGTATATAGTAGGACAGTGCAGCATTTTGGTGACCAGCAGTATACATATAGTACAGTACAGTAGGCCATTGCTGTATCTTGCAGCTCTGCGTCAAGTATACTATGTCTGTGCTGCATTATTGTGAGCAGTATATAGTAGGACTGTGCAGCATTTTGGTGACCAGCAGTATACATATAGTACAGTACAGTAGGCCATTGCTGTATCTTGCAGCTCTGTGTCAAGTATACTATCTCTGTGCTGCATTATTGTGAGCAGTATAGAGTAGGACTGTGCAGCATTTTGGTGACCAGCAGTATACATATAGTACAGTACAGTAGGCCATTGCAGTATCTTGCAGCTCTGTGTCAAGTATACTATATCTGTGCTGCATTATTATGAGCAGTATATAGAAGGACAGTGCAGCATTGTGGTGACCACCAGTATACATATACAGTAGTACAGTACAGTAGGCCATTGCTGTATCTTGCAGCTCCGTATCACTTCAAGTATCCATATCTGTGCTGCATTGTTGTGAGCAATATATAGTAGGACAGTGCAGCATTTTGGTGACCAGCAGTAGTAGTACAGACAGTACAGTAGGCCATTGCTATTGATATATTACTGGCATATAATTCCACACATTAAAAAATGGAGAACAAAAATGTGGAGGGTAAAATAGGGAAAGATCAAGATCCACTTCCACCTCGTGCTGAAGCTGCTGCCACTAGTCATGGCCGAGATGATGAAATGCCATCAACGTCATCTGCCAAGGCCGATGCCCAATGTCATAGTAGAGAGCATGTAAAATCCAAAAAACTAAAGTTCAGTAAAATGACCCAAAAATCTAAATTAAAAGTGTCTGAGGAGAAGCGTAAACTTGCCAATATGCCATTTACGACACGGAGTGGCAAGGAACGGCTAAGGCCCTCTCCTATGTTCCTTATGACTAGTAGTTCAGCTTCACATGACGATGGAAGCACTCATCTTTCCGCTAGAAAAATGAAAAGACTTAAGCTGTCAAAAGCACAGCAAAGAACTGTGTGTTCTTCTAAATCACAAATCCCCAAGGAGAGTCCAATTGTGTCGGTTGCGATGCCTGACCTTCCCAACACTGGACGGGAAGAGGTGGCGTCTTCCACCATTTGCACGCCCCCTGCAAGTGCTGGAAGGAGCACCCGCAGTCCAGTTCCTGATAGTCAAATTGAAGATGTCACTGTTGAAGTACACCGGGATGAGGATATGGGTGTTGCTGGCGCTGAGGAGATAATTGACTAGGAGGATTCTGATGGTGAGGTGGTTTGTTTAAGTCAGGCACCCGGGAGACACCTGTTGTCCATGGGATGAATATGGCCATTGACATGCCTGGACAAATTACAAAAAAAAATCACCTCTTCGGTGTGGAATTATTTTAACAGAAATGCTGACAACATGTGTCAAGCCGTGTGTTGCCTTTGTCAAGCTGTAATAAGTAGGAGTAAAGACGTTAACCACCTAGGAACATCCTCCCTTATACGTCACCTGGAGCGCATTCATCAGAAGTCATTGACAAGTTCAAAAACTTTGGGTGACAGCGGAAGCAGTCCACTGACAACTAAATCCCTTCCTCTTGTACCCAAGCTCCTGCAAACCACACCACCAACTCCCTCAGTGTCAATTTCCGCCTTAGACGGGAAAGCCAATAGTCCTGCAGGCCATGTCACTGGCAAGTCTGACGAGTCCTTTCCTGCCTGGGATTCCTCCGATGGATCCTTGAGTGTAACGCCTACTGCTCCTGGCTCTGCTGTTGTTGCTGCTGGGAGTCGATCATCATTCCAGAGGGGAAGTCAGAAGACCACTTGTACTACTTCCAGTAAGCAATTGACTGTCCAACAGTCCTTTGCGAGGAAGATGAAATATCATAGCAGTCATCCTGTTGCAAAGCGGATAACTCAGGCCTTGACAGCTGTGTTGGTGTTAGACGTGCGTCCGGTATCCGCCGTTAGTTCACAGGCAATCAGAGAATTTCTTGAGGTAGTGTGTCCCCAGTACCAAATACCATCTAGGTTCCACTTCTCTAGGCAGGCGATACAGAGAATGTACACAGACATCAGAAAAAGACTCACCAGTGTACTTAAAAATGCAGTTGTACCCAATGTCCACTTAACCACGGACATGTGGACAAGTGGAGCAGGGCAGACTCAGGACTATATGACTGTGACAGCCTACTGGGTAGATGTATTGCCTCCCGCAGCAACAACAGCAGCGGCGGCACCAGTAGCAGCATCTCCCAAATGGCAACTCGTTCCTAGGCAGGCTCTGCTTTTTATCACCGCTTTCCATAAGAGGCACACAGCTGACAACCTCTTACAGAAACTGAGGAACATCATCACAGAATGGCTTACCCCAATTGGACTCTCCTGGGGATTTGTGACATCGGACAACGCCACCAATATTGTGCGTGCATTACATGTGGGCAAATTCCAACAAGTCCCATGTTTTGACATACATTGAATTTGGTGGTGCAGAATTTTTTTAAAAATGACAGGGGTGTGCCGAAGACTGGAGCACCAGCAAACACTCCTGAACCTGCCCCGCCGTCATCTGAAGCAAGAGGTGATAACGAGGTGGAATTCAGACCTCTATATGCTTCAGAGGATGGAGGAGTAGCAAAAGGCCATTCAAGCCTATACATCTGCCTACATTATAGTCAAAGGAGGGGGAATGCACCTGACTCAAGTGCAGTGGAGAATGATTTCAACGTTGTGCAAGGTTCTGCAACCCTTTGAACTTGCCACACTTGAAGTCAGTTCAGACACTGCCAGCCTGAGTCAGGTCATTCCCCTCATCAGGCTTTTGCAGAAGCAGCTGGAGAGATTGAAGAAGGAGCTAAAACGGAGCGATTCCGCTAGGCATATGGGACTTGTGGATGGAGCCCTTGATTCGCTTAACCAGGATTCACGGGTGGTCAATCTGTTGAAATCAGAGCACTACATTTTGCCCACCGTGCTCGATCCTAGGTTTAAAGCCTACGTTGTGTCTCTCTTTCCGGCAGACACAAGTCTGCAGAGGTTCAAAGACCTGCTGGTGAGACACTTGTCAACTCAAGCGGAACGTGACCCATCAACAGCTCCTCCTTCACATTCTCCCGCAACTGGGGCTGCGAGGAAAAGACTAAAAATTCCGAGCCCACCCGCTGGCGGTGATGCAGGGTAGTCTGGAGCGAATGCTGACATCTGGTCCGGACTGGAGGACCTGCCAACGATTACTGACATGTCGTCTAATGTCACTGCATATGATTCTGTCACCATTGAAAGAATGGTGGAGGATTATATGAGTGACAGCATCCAAGTAGGCACGTCAGACAGTCCGTACGTATACTGGCAGGAAAAAGAGGCAATTTGGAGGCCCTTGCACAAACTGGCTTTATTTTACCTAAGTTGCCCCCACTCCAGTGTGTACTCCGAAAGAGTGTTTAGTTCAGCCGGTCACCTTGTCAGCGATCGGCGTACGAGGTTACTTCCAGAAAATGTGGAGAAGATGATGTTCATCAAAATTAATTATAATCAATTCCTCCGTGGAGACATTCACCAGCAATTGCCTCCAGAAAGTACACAGGGGCCGGAGATGGTGGTTTCCAGTGGGGACGAATTAATACTCTGTGAGGAGGGGGATGTACACACAGGGCCGGTGCTAGGGTGTTCGGCACCCCCCTGCAAACTATAAATTTGCGCCCTCCCATATTCCTTTGGCGCGCGCCGGGAAAAGGGGTGTGGTCTCACAAGTAAGGGGCATGGCCACACAGTAGTACCCCCATTTAAAATTATGCCACAATGTAGCACAATCTTATTAATCTTATACGTAATGCCCCACCCGTAGTAGTAGCGTCCTTATACGTAATGCCCCACCCGTAGTAGTAGCGTCCTTATATGTAATGCACCCCAGTAGTAGTAGCATCCTTATACATAATGCCCCTCCAGTAGTAGTAGCATCCTTATACATAATGCCCCCCGAGTAGTAGTAGCATTCTTATACATAATGCACCCACAGTAGTAGTAGCGTCCTTATACGTAGTGCACCCCCAGTAGTAGACGCGTCCTTATACGTAATACCCCCCAATAGTAGTAGCGTCCTTATACGTAGTGCACCCCCAGTAGTATTAGCGTCCTTACACGTAATGGCCCCCCCAGTAGTAGCGTTGTTACATGTAATGCCCCCCTGTAGTAATAGCGTCCTTATACGTAATGCCCCCCCAGTAGTGGCGTCCATAGAGCGCGCGCACAGACATATCTCACACACACACAATTCACACATATACACACACACACACACACACACACACACACACACACTTCTCTCTCACCCTCCACTTACCTAATCCAGTCTCCCTCTGTACAGCAGCCAGGTCAGTGTAGCTCCGCCCCCTTATGGGCCGTTTAGCCACGCCCCTACCGCCCCGTGTAGCTCCGCCCCCTTCTGTCCCGTACTCGGCGCTCTTACAGTCACACAGATGAGATGAGGTGAGGGGAGGGAGGAGGCGTATCATGCTGCAGGTGCCCGCTGCCAGTGCCTGTCATACAGTGACAGACACAGCAGTGGCAGCAGGGGGGACAGGACGGCGCAGCAGGGAAGGGATGCAGAGCAGTGGAAGCGCCTATCCGTCCCAGCGCCTCCCTGCACTGCATCCCTTCGCTGAGCGGGTAGCGCCGGGCCTGTGTACACAGTGAAAGGGGTTATGAATCGGACGATGAGGAGGAGGTTGACATCTTGCCTCTGTAGAGCCAGTTTGTGCAAGGAGAGATCGATTGCTTCTTTTTTGGTGGGGGCCCAAACCAACCAGTCATTTCAGCCACAGTCGTATGGCAGACCCTGTGGCTGAAATTATGAGTTTGTTAAAGTGTGCATGTACTGTTTATACAACATAAGGGTGGGTGGGAGGGCCCAAGGACAATTCCATCTTGCACCTTTTTTTTTATTTATTTATCTCTGCATCATGTGATGTTTGGGGCTATTTTTTTAAGTGCCATCCTGTCTGACACTGCAGTGCCACTCCTAGATGGGCCAGGTGTGTGTGCCGCCCACTTGGGTCGCTTAGCTTAGTCATCCAGCGACCTTGGTGCAAATTTTAGGACTAAAAATAATATTGTGAGGTGTTCAGAATAGACTGGAAATGAGTGGAAATTATGGTTATTGAGGTTAATAATACTATGGGATCAAAATTACCCCCAAATTCTATGATTTAAGCTGTTTTTGAGTTTTTTTTTTAAAAACACCTGAATCCAAAACACACCCGAATCCGACAAAAAATTTTCAGGGAGGTTTTGCCAAAATGCGTCCGAATCCAAAACACGGCCGCGGAACCGAATCCAAAACCAAAACACAAATCCCGAAAAATGTCCGCTGCACATCTCTAATTCTAATTTATAGAGCTGTTTTGTGCGAGATTTCCAAACTTGGACTCTTTTTCTTTTGACTGAGTTGTATGTTTAAAATGGGCAAAACATCTGGATTTGACTTTTTATTGGGTGCTCTCTTTAAGTTTAGAAGACATCTGAATTTGCATGTACTTGGAAGCTATTACATTGGCTGAATTTGCTAAACGTCCGACTTTTGCAGCTATGCCCGTAAAAGTCGCTAATTTCTGCAAACTCGGCCGCCATTTCATCCCGGCCTAAGTACAGATGGAGCCTCCGTTATCTTTGCTGGCTGAGGCTCAGGCGTGCACTCCTAGCATGACTAGGCGATCCGTCCGCCTAGTCACACCGGGAGTGCACAGAGCTGCTTCCCATTGTAAGCATCTCTGTCTGGGCGTGCACGCCCACCCAGACAGAGGCGCCCAGAGCAAAGATGCCAGAGGTTCCATCTGTATCTATAGAAAGAGAGAGAGAATGAGTAAGAAAGACACAACCTAATCAATAAACAATGCAATCGCACCAGACAGATGTGACTATAGTAGTATTAAAAAAAGGAGGTACTCAAAGAAGACTTTAAAATAAAGTTTATCTTATGGAACAAGTAATGTTTCGGAAAAACAGTTACTTTTTCAAGTTTATGTAACATTTGGAACTTATTCCTTAGGCTGTAGGTCATTGAGGATGTAGGAACATTAATCTAAGTAAATATTATCAAAGTGAAATTTATAGCGCATCCGGAAAGTCTTCACTGCACTTCATTTTTGCCACATTTTATGTTACAGCCTTATTCCAAAATGGAATAAATTCCTTTTTTAACTCAAAATTCTACGCACAATACCCCAAATTGAAAACGTGAAAAAAGTTTTTTAGAGATTTGTGCAAATTTATTAAAAATAAAAAACTAAGACATCACATGTACATAAGTAATCACAGCCTTTGCCTTGAAGCTCAAAATTGAGCTCAGGTGCATCCTGTTTCCACTGATCATCCTTGTGATGTTCCTACAGCGTAATTGGAGTCCACCTGTGGTAAATTCAGTTGATTGGACATAATTTGGAAAGGCACACACCTGTCTATATAAGGTCCCACACTTGACAGCGCATATCTGGGCACAAACCAAGCATGAAGTCAAAGGAATTGACTATAGACCTCCGAGACAGGATTGTCAAATGCACCTAAAGGACTCTCAGACTATGAGAAACAAAATTCTCTGGTCTGATGAGACAAAGATTGAACTCGTGAATGCGAGGCATCATGTTTGGAGGAAACCAGGCACCGCTCATCACCAAGCCAATACCATCCCTATAGTGAAGCATGGTGGTGACAGCATCATGCTGTGGGGATGTTTTTCAGCGGCAGGAACTGGGAGACTAGTCAGGATAGAAGGAAAGCTCCAGAGCGCTCTTGACCTCAGACTGGGGCGACGATTCATCTTTCAGCAGGACAATGACCCTAAGCACACACCTGTCTATATAAGGTCCCACACTTGACAGTGCATGTCTGAGCCTAAACCAAGCATGAAGTCAAAGGAATTGTCTGTAGACCTCAGAGACATGATTGTCTCAAGGCACAAATCTAGGGAAGGGTACTGCTTTGAAGGTCCTAATGAGCACAGTGGCCTCCATCATCCGTAACTGGAAGAAGTTCAGAACCACCAGGACTCTTCCGAGAGCTGGCCAGCCATCTAAACTGAGCTATTGGGGAAGAAGGGCCCTAGTCAGGGAGGTGACCAAGAACCCGATGGTCACTGTGTCAGAGATACAGCATTCCTCTGTGGAGAGAGGAGAACCTTCCAGAAGGACAACTATCTCTGCAGCAATTCACCAATCTGGCCTGTATGGTAGAGTTTGCCAGACGGAAGCCACTCCTTAGCAAAAAGCACATGGCAGCCCATTTGGAGTTTGCCAAAATGCACCTGAAGGACTCTCAGACTATGAGAAACAAAATTCTCTGGTCTGATGAGACAAAGATTGAATTCTTTGGCGTAAATGCCAGGCATCATGTTTGGAGGAAACCAGGCACCGCTCATCACCAGGCCAATACCATCCCTACAGTGAAGCATGGTGGTGGCAGCATCATGCTGTGGGGATGTTTTTCAGTGGCAGGAACTGGGAGACTAGTCAGGATAGAAAGAAAGATGAATGCAGCAATGTACAGATTCATCCTGGATGAAAATCTGCTTCAGAGCGCCCTTGACCTCGGACTGGGGCGACGGTTAATCTTTCAGCAGGACAATGACCCTAAGCACACAGCCAAGATATCAAAGGAGTGACTTTAGGACAACTCTGTGAATGTTCTTGAGTGGCCCAGCTAGAGCCCAGACTTGAATCCGATTGAACATCACTGGAGAGATCTGAAAATGGCTGTGCAGTTATGCTTCCCATCCAACCTGATGGAGCTTGAGAGGTGCTGCAAAGAGGAATGGGCGAAACTGCCCAAAGATAAGTGTGCCAAGCTTGTGGCATCATATTCAAAAAGACTTGAGGCTGTAATTGCTGCCAAAGGTGCATCAACAAAGTATTGAGCAAAGGCTGTGAATACTTATGTACATGTGATTTCTTAGTTTTTTATTTTTAATAAATTCGCAAAAATCTAAAAAAACTTTATTCACATTGTCATTATGGGGTATTGTGTGTAGAATTTTGAGGGAAAAAATTAATTTATTTCATTTTGGAATAAGGCTGTAACATAATAAAATGTGGAAAAAGTGAAGCGCTGTGAATACTTTCCGGATTCACTGTAGATGTTTAGCATAATTTAAGTGTTATACTGATGTTAAAATGAAGGAAAACATAAGGAGACCATTTCTATCAGCAACCACAAGTACAGAAGCACTGCTGTTTAGCAACAAATGTGAGTTCACTAATTCTCTAACAACCAACACCAGCTATTTTTATAACCTGCACACTCAACACTAAATAGGTTTGGACACTGCAAGAACTTATCACTGTACCTGCAACTATTGCTGCTGGCTTTCTGTTTTTCACAAACTTCTGAATACATATCTGTACCAATGTTAAATCTTTGAAAGTCCTATCTGATTGCCATTTCTTTTTTTGCTTAGCCTCACATCCTCTCACTAATAACACATTCTACTTTAATATTCAATTTCGACACCCATAAAATACCCACATTTATTATGCATAATAATAACATATTGTTTTTGTGCATACCCATTTACCAACACTGTACTTTCACCTGCATTTACGCAAATCTAATGCACTATCTCCCTCAAACCAGCCATAATTGTAACTTCTTGCTTTGCTCCCCCTATTTACCTCATCCACATCATGACTAGGGGGGTCATTCTGGCCCATTCGCATGCAGCGGTTTGTCGTTGCGGTGTGAACGGGTCTAGAATGCGCATGCACAGCGGGCGCATTGCGCACGTGCGTCATTTCCCGGCAACAGGGGTCGCCGGGTTACGTCGCGTCCTATGAAGAAAGCGGTCGCAGAGCCGACGGCAAGAAGATTGACAGAAAGAAGGCATTCCTGGGCGGATCCGGACTGTTGACTGACGTTTTTGGGGAGTGGTAAGGAAAACGCAGGCGTGTCCAGGAGAACAGAGGGCGGATATCTGATGTCAAAGCCGGCTCCAGCATCGCAAAGATCATCGCACAAGCGATCGCAGCCCTGCTAAGCTAAACTACACTCCCCCATAGGCGTGGACTAGTTGATCGCAGCAGCAGCAAAAAGTTGCTGGCTGCGATCAACTCAGAATGACCACCTATGGGCCTAATTCAGAGTTGATCGCATCAGCATATTTGTTAGCAGTTGGACAAAACCATGTGCACTGCAGGTGTGGCAGATATAACATTTGTAGAGAAAGCTAGATTTGGTCAGCTCTGACTGCACAAGCACAGAGGCCACTTCCAGGAAGGGTTCCTGGGAACACTCTGCCAGCTACAATTGTGGTGTGTCTCCCACAGGCTACAATGGGCTACAGCCATCTTCAGATGGCGGTAGCTGCAGAACCCAATATCAAGAATGCATTGCATTCTGGATATTGGTAAATCAGGCAGCATCACATCCCCCTATCTGCTGCGATCCCTCTTTCTTATATTTGGGGGTTACCTAATACTTGTGACTATATGGAATGGAATATAGAATGATAATTGGGCTCCTTTACCTCCTAACCCTGGATTCCCTCTCTGACACCACTTCTCCCACAACTCTCTCCTCTGGGGGCCTCACATTTTCTCACACACCCCGGCCAGGGGATCACCATAGTTATGACTCCTCTAGTCCCCAAATGCAGTGCCTGTATTGGAGATATCCATTACTCCTCCTTCTCATTCAAACAAAAAATACAGTACCTTTCACAGTCCTGTCATTTCCATCTCAAAAATATTTCCATGATTAGACCCACTGTCACCCTGACTGCTTCTAAGACCCTCATCCACACACTGTTCATCCCTTGATTGGACTACTGTAATCTACATCTATCTGTCCTCCCTGACTGCCACCACTCTCCACTCCAATCTGTCTTCAGTGCTGCTGCCTGGTTCATGTTCCTATCCAAATACACGGCATCTGCTTCCCCTCTCCTACACTTCCCCTCTCCTACAACCACACATTTACATCCCTTCCCCTTCAGAACCCAATTAAAGCTTTTCACACTTGCTTAAAAAGCCCTCACCCATTCCTCTCCCATTTTCAATATTATAGTAATCTCCCTTAATACTCCTATCCTCTCTTTTCACTTCACAAATGAATGCTGCCTCTCTTGCCAACTGATACTTCCTCCCACTTCCAATATTTTGCCTATGCTGCGTCCTATCTTTGGAATACTCTTCACAACTTCAAAAAGGCTCTCAAGAACCACCAAATCCAGTTATCTCTGAAATTTACCTTCTGTTCCATGCTCACTGTCTACCCCATCTGTTCCCCCCCCCCCCTGTCTGTCTGCTACTCCCCTGTAGAATCTAAGCTCTCATGGTCCCTCTTTCCTCATGTGTTCTGTCTTCCTTTTTATACTATCATCTACTCCATACTTACTACAATGGCACCTAACCCTTGGTTTCTGCTGCCCTGCTGCTTGAGTGTTTTGGCCACTGATGCAGCAATGTTTATAACCATTTAGTCATCGTGCATTGTACTGTATGTGACAAAGACATCACAAATCTGACATGGGTTTAGAACTGCAGGACTGTTGCTGCAGAGAATGCAGGCCAGGCTTTGCTACTAGCCAGGGTTGAGAATGCACTGTCAGTTTGTGCTAAAAGGGTTTTAGCCACAAGAAGCATTACTCTGGACAAGCTGCTTAGGTGATAAACCAAGGGATTGCTACTGTTAGGGGTCCTGATATGGGTTTAGAACTGCAGGACTGTGGTTGGAGGGAATCCAGGACAGGTGTTGCTGTGAGCCAGGGTTGAAAATCAGTTAATTGCAGGCACAAGGGTTTCAGACACAAGAAGCATTGCTCCTAATGGTGGACAAGCTTCTCAGGTGATAGGTCAGGGGGTGGGTACTGTTAGGGGTCCTGGACCTTCGGGTCCACTGAAGAACTTGTGTTTGGACATTTTGAAGACTCTGTGAACTCTGTTTTGCTGTAGCTGACATGTGAATCCTTCACCTGCTTATGTAACTGCCTGTGGTTGAAAATAAATATACAGTATCTTGGGGTTTACTCTGGTCTATGTGGTTCCTGTGTATATATATATATATATATATATATATATATATATATATATATATTCAATCATAAATGCCGGCACTCCTTTGCTAACAAAATGTTACTTGCCCTGGTGCCCTCCCGGGTCTTCCGAACCCCAATCTATCCAACGTACACAGGGTGGCACTCATGGGACTTGCTGTATGGGAATGAATGACTGGCTGAGTCAGTTCCGTTCAACGTTTCGGTTTATCACCTTTTTCAAGGAGTTCTTGAAAAAAGTGATAAACCGAAACGTTGAACGGAACTGAATAGCCAGTCATTCATTCCTGTACAGCAAGTCCCATGAGTGCCACCCTGTGTACGTTGGATATCTATCTATCTATCTATCTATCTATCTATCTATCTATCTATCTATCTATCTATATTTATTTATTTGTATGGACCAGAAATACTGGTATTCAACAGGCGTCGCTAGGAAGAGAGCTTTTCGCGGTGAAAAAAGCTTTATTTCATGCAACATTATACTATATATGGAAAGAATAGTGAAAGATAAAAGTTCCACTAGACACCACAGAAAAGTGAGAAATCAAAATAAATATACATCACTTAAATCAGATGATGTTATGCTCATATTATGCAGTTCTCCAATCACGATAAGCAGCACATGAGGAAGAAGCAAAATCATATCATGTGCAGTAAAATCGATTTAATCACACAATGACAGACAAAATAAATAAATAAATGTACACCAAACAATATAGGGATCGCAAATACAAAGAATTCCCCCTTATTCCAGTTGGTAATGCAAAGACTGAACAATTACCAGAAGAGCTGAGAACTGATAGCAAAACAGTTCTCCACCACGTTTTTATAGTCACCAGGAGTCCTCCCGGGAAGGCAATCTGGGATATCCCTCTGGCATACGCTCGGTAGTCCCAAATCCAAACAGGAATTACAGGGTCTTATTCTTAATGCAGCCAATGCGTTTCGACCCTAAGCCGTGGGTCTTTCTCAAGGCAATGTAATGATCTCCTAACATTTGGTCCATTTAAAAAACAAATCTTATCCAATCACAAACTACTACACACAGCTGTAGTCCATAATCATAGATCTCCACCCTCCGTAAACCACTACGGCTTCTGGGTCCACTGAATACTGTAGTCATAGTAACAGATATGTCAGATTGTTCCCATTTGTTCCCGCATCGACGCGTCACCTCCTGTTGTGTAACCACTTAATTCTTCCCTGCGCTTCACTGTCCGTGAACCAGGACTTCTCTTCCCGGAAATGCGTCACATCCATAAGCACATCATCATGTCCCTCCTGCATCGTCATCTCCGGACATTGCGGCTCTTTACAGAAGGGGAAATGTTCCATGTGTACAAAGTCACTTCCTTGTGGTAGCCATGACAACATACTTAGCTATATTCAATAGTTGCCATGTACTTGTCCCATTTAGCTTAAAAATTCACAAAAAAACATTCCCAATGGTATCTAAAAGTAAAAAGTATATGTTAAAACAAATTGTGTATGTTTTTCACATATTTAAATTAACATAAAAAAGAAAATAATATTCATAAAACTCATAAAAACCATTTGAGCTCAAAATCATTGTTGATACCATGAGGATGTAGTGTATTAAAATCATAAATACACTGCATCTCACATTTAGCCAACAGAGACACAATATCTCTTTGGCGATGGTTACATCTCACAAGTTTAAATCCTACAAACCTAACAATATCCCTTGTGGAGCAGTTATGATGTACCAAAACTTTCACCAAACAGACAGATTCAAGGTCTTATATAGATTTTAATAGTTGTCATCATACAAATTGGCTAAATTCAATTCCACATGGTCAATTGAAATGCCTGTCTATATATACAGTAATTTCTATATACAGTATATAAAGCAGTACACAATGAGCGGCACAAAGTATAGACTTGACAAAAGGTCTATATGTAAGTGATCTCATATTCCAGTCTTACTCAGGAAAGCCCTTGATAAAGTAATGCCGGGAACACACTAGACGATGTGTGGCAATATTGGCAGCAATGGGACCCAGCGGGGAGGCGAAATCGGTAAGTGCATACACACTTGCCATGTTGGAGGGGGGAGGAGCTGGGCCATGCTGCATTCGGCAGCATGGCATCACTTGCAACATTGCCAGATTGAGCTGCATGTACAGCCGATGGCGATGTCGCAAGAACACATCGTTGACGATATAGTGGGTACACACTAGACGATATCATGAATATTGTGTCAGAATTGGGCACATCGTTCATTATGTTGTATAGTCGGTATCCAGCTTAAGATTTAAATGTCAGAGCACTTAGATCTCTAGAGCCTGTGTGATGTCTAGAATGTCTTACAAGTACCTGTGAGTGCACCCTCATTATGTTTATTCATGAATCTTCAACACAGAACGCTGACTTTTCTTCAAGATACTGTATGTATTTTTTTAAATATTTTTTGCATCTTCTTGCACTTCTTCATAGATGTTAATTAATGAATTAATCCTATTTGACTTTAGGTCAAAGCCAAGTTTAGGTAGCTGCTGTACATTGGTCCGAGGTACTAAATCACCAGCAGAATTAGCATTGGTTGTAAGGCTTTGTGTCAGATTTTATGGTTGCATTAAGTAATTTTCATTAAGCTTCTTCAATAAAAACAGAACCTCTGAAATAGCATTGCTTCATTTTATAACCTTTTCAGTGTTAATTGCATACACATAGTTATAACTCATTACTGCATATATTTGTGTTAACAGTATATTCAAAATGTTTACATGGGTTTTTTTTTGCTTGTAGATAGTGAAATGTTAAAGCAAAAGAAAAAAAGAAAAAGAAAAAAAAACACCCTCTGAATTGCTTGTAAATAGCTATTTATTTGTGGTTAATAGCTACTTCATAGCCAATTCCAGGCTTATATATAGAAATCTAGTAGTAGCCAGAACCTTGCTTTATATGACACATCAGGTAGTCGTACCTCTGAGGCATTTATTTTTAATCATGCTAACAGGAGGTTACTGAAATGTAAAACTACATTCTTCAGTACTGTGGGCAATACAATTTTGTAAATTAAATGTTGATTGGGCCCCAAAGCATTGTTCTTTGTAACGCATACTGTGCCTTTTCAACAAATAAAAAGAGCTTGCATATGCTGTTAATTAACATGTAAACTGTTTGTCCATTTTCTTTAAATTCAGTTCAAATGAAAATGTAAGGTTTTGCTTGCTAGGGAGTAAATGTTTGTAATCTGCGTCTATAAAGTGCTTTAATAGTTGATTCTTTTATTGCTTTGGTTAAATAAGCTGTTTTATTGTTAGTTGGGCCAAGGTTAGTTTTTTTTTTCCAACACACCAAAAGAAATTGCATTCCTTTAGCTTGTGAAGTATCTTTTTTTGTTTTGTTTAAATATTTGTTTCTTATATGTTCTCTGTTGTTTTTTTTATTTTTTACAATCATACTTATCCATGAATAGATTTATGATCATATACATATGCTTTAATGTATTGTATACAGTGCATGCGGAAAGTATTCACAGCGCTTCAGTTTTTCCACATTTTGTTATGTTACCGCCTTATTCCAAACTGGAATTAATTTATTTTTTCCCTCAAAAATCTACACACAATACCCCATAATAATAATGTGAAAAAAGTTTTTTTTTTTTTTTTTTAGATTTTTGTGAATTTATTAAAAATAAAAAACTAAGAAATCACATGTACATAAGTATTCACAGCCTTTGCTCAATACTTTGTTGATGCACCTTTGGTAGCAATTACAGCCTCAAGTCTTTTTGAATATGATGCCACAAGCTTGGCACACCTATCTTTGGGCAGTTTCGCCTCTTTCCTCTTTGCAGCACCTCTCAAGCACCATCAGGTTGGATGGGAAGCGTCAGTGCACAGCCATTTTCAGATCTCTCCAGAGATGTTCAATTGAATTCAAGTCTGGGCTCTGGCTGGGCCACTCAAGGACATTCACAGAGTTGTCCTAAAGCCACTCCTTTGATATCTTGGCTGTGTGCTTAGGGTCATTGTCCTGCTGAAAGATGAATCGTCGCCCCAGTCTGAGGTCAAGAGCGCTCTGGAGCTTTCCTTCTATCCTGACTAGTCTCCCAGTTCCTGCCGCTGAAAAACATCCCCACAGCATGATGCTGTCACCACCATGCTTCACTATAGGGATGGTATTGGCTTGGTGATGAGCGGTGCCTGGTTTCCTCCAAACATGATGCCTCGCATTCACGAGTTCAATCTTTGTCTCATCAGACCAGATAATTTTGTTTCTCATAGTCTGAGAGTCCTTTAGGTGCATTTGACAATCCTGTCTCGGAGGTCTATAGTCAATTCCTTTGACTTCATGCTTGGTTTGTGCCCAGATATGCGCTGTCAAGTGTGGGACCTTATATAGACAGGTGTGTGCCTTTCCAAATCATGTCCAATCAACCTAATTTACCACAGGTAGACTCCAATTAAGCTGTAGGAACATCTCAAGGATGATCAGTGGAAACAGGATGCACCTGAGCTCAATTTTGAGCTTCGTGGTAAAGGATTTGAATACTTATGTACATGTGATTTCTTCATTTTTTATTTTTAATAAATTTGCAAAAATCACAAAAAAACAACTTTTTTCACGTTGTCATTATAGGGTATTGTGTGTACAATTATGAGGGAAAAAACTAATTTATTCCATTTTAGAATAAGACTGTAACATAACAAAATGTGGAAAAAGAGAAGCGCTGTGAATACTTTCGGGTTGCACTGTATATTTTTCATGTGTATCATTTATTTCTTGAAATGTGTGTTTTATATATGTATAATCTCTATGCATGCCCAAACTATAATTTGCATGGGACACCAAAGATTAGGGGCCACTTAAACCCCAAGAGGTCTTTCCATAATAGGGGGCCCAATGATTAAGTATCCAATTTGTTGCGAATTGCAGCGGGGGATACTTTTCACTGCTGTGATTCTGCATTGCTCCAGTGCAGGGACAGCTGCTCTGAAAAGTAGTAGCAGCGTTACTTTTGGTAACCATTGCTGGCTTCTGCTCATGTGTGTCCTGAGGTCACACATGCATAGAGCTGCTGGTAATACAGTGATGAGGTGGCAGAGGAATCCACTTGGATCTCTCTTGCATCCCGGATGTCCCTCTCATAGGAAGGTGCGGGTCTCCAAGAACATGTGCTATCAGAAGATGGTGTTTATGCTTGCAGGAAAAATCAGGAAATGCAAAGTTTTTGGAGTTTGATGAATAGTAGTAGGCAGCCCTGTCTGACCATTAATAATGAAAGGCCTGTTATATAAAATATGTGAAAACTATTGTTTCCACATGTGTAATGGGCACATTAAGTGATGATTAATAGCCCCCCTAAATGACATGTCACTCATTCATTGTTTTTAATGTACTCATAAAGCCCCCACACTGAACAAGAGAAGAACAGCAGCAGCATACTTCATACCTGTGAAGTTCCACAATGGGCAATGATCTTTGAGGTGAACAAGATGCCATTCCCCACTTACCACTGCTAAGATAAGAAGTACAGGTATCAGTGAAGCGCTCAACCATATGTGGTATGGTGCAAAATAAATGAGAGTATATATATATATACTCCGTGGGCTTTCTGGCTCAGGTGCCATCCTATGAGGTTTCCACCTCCATCAATATCCCATGTAAAGAAGGCGGTAATCAGAGACTTGAAGGTGCAAAAGAGTATTTAGTAGAGTTACTCTGCAGTTTGTTTACTAAATATTCTTTTGCACCTTCAAGCCGAAAATCGCTGTGATGTGAAGAAAATTACCTAGCGAACAACTCGGAATGACCACCATTGTCAGAGCCTGTGAGTGGATTCTAGGGCTGCGGAGTCCTATATTGTCCTGATGGAGGAATGCTGATCCTCTCTGGTGGTGAATAAGTAGGTGTAATACCCTGTTGTTCAGTTCCTGATGGAGGTGTCCTAAGATACAATAAGAAGAAGTTTTGGCACAGCACTGGATTTTGTGTGTATGTTCGACATTCACAATGTCAACATTCATTCAACATGAGAATGTCAACATTGCCATAAAGATGACATTGGAAATGTTCATAATGTCACCGTTGACTACTGCGCCTTTCAACATGTCAACACTGATGCTATTTCAATATTGTAAGAATATTATCATGTTTTTTTTCTACTGATTCTGTCCCTAACCCTAACAGCAACCCTAGTGCTAACTCTGACCCTAATCCTAAATATCCTGGAAATCTATTATTATTATTATCCTTTATTTATATTGCGCCACAAGAGTTCCGCAGCGCCCAATTACAGAGTACATAAATAATCAAAACAGGAAAACAGCAACTTACAGTTGAAGACAATATGGAACAAGTACAGGGTAAATAAACATAGCTACATCAGCAGATAACACTGGAATAAGTATCAGGTGGCAGAAGACTGCTGGATTTGGTGCAGTTGAAGATTATTAAAGTAAGAGAAAGGATAAGCACATGAGGGAAGAGGGCCCTACTCGTGAGAGCTTACATTCTAAAATGTCAACACTATTAAAATGTCATCATTTTGCAGATGATAACATTAATGATGTCACATTTTTAGACATGTTGACATCATCATTGTCAATGTTCTGCTGAATGTGGACACTGAAGGGGAGAGTTGCCATGACAGCTGGGACACTGTCATAAAGGCTGGATCTGTCTCGTTGACAAAGTGGGACAGTGGAGAAAATACTGTATCTAGAGCAGGCCAGCCGTTATAAAAAGAAAACCTCTCCTGACCATAGAGCAGGTACCTTGCTGCAGAGTGAAGATGCACTCTGGGATGCCACGGAGCTGTCTGTAAAGATGAAGATCTGGGGAGGATACTGTTAATAGGAACGTCCCAGCTATAGCATTAACAGTGTCTGAGGTGTGATTCTAGGCTCTGCTTTACTGTAAGGTGCTTAATACAGCTGGTTGGCAGGTGCTTTCCAGCAAATACAGACATGTTAGTGAGAAACAGAGAGACTGGGAGGGCAAAAAGTTTGTACCTAGTTGATGCGCAGAGAACTGCCAGTGAGCTCAAAAGGTTGGAGGAGCACCCTGAGAAGCAAAGTGAAACTGTCTGCAGGCTGCTGATGGCAACTTGGTGACTGACAACCATTTTATTCCTTTATACGCCAGCACCTTGCTTTGGTATCAAGCATTGCTATTATTTAAAATAATTTAACAGTGCTGCAACACACAAAGACCCTTATAAGCAACCCATATTGCCTTTCCTATGTAAACTCTCTTTTGACATCACTATTGCATTGTACTCTCTTCTTTGTTCCGCTATCAAACTTAGAAGGATTCACCTGAATGGCACCCACATTTGATTATGTATTGATTTATTTATTAATTAATTTATGTATGTATGCATGCATGTGTTTGTTTACTTATTATTTATTTACATATTTAGTTCATGCTCTTTCTCATTATCCCAGTTATTCAGTTATTTATGTAGAATTTAACTGAAAGCCAGTTCTGAGCCTTCAGTGCTTGGCTTTCAGCCCTTAGGCACGCATCACAATCCTTCTTGACCGGAACCTTGCAGGAGTGGATGAACCGCATCATGTGTCTTTCAACAGCTCTGACTTCCGCTGGGGTCCATGATTTCCTCTTAGCACCTCTGCTGTCACCTACGTGGGAGAGGAAAGGTCAGTCACCCTGCAAAGCTATCACCAGCCAAGGCCACCCTCCACCAACCCCCACCGGTATGGAAGGTTGCACCCACCTTTAGAAGCGGTTCCCTCCACTGCCACACTGTTTGCTTTTTTCTCAGTGTGCACCACTGTCACCTCACTGGCTTGCCTCTCTTGCTCATCCCCAGAGTCATCACTTGCCACCTGGATTGGTTCCGGAAATAGAGATAGACAGTAAACCCCGTCACACCAGCCCACTTACAGTGTCAGTCCCTGGAGCCACCCGTCGAGTAAAACTTACCATCTGGATTGATGGAGATCTCCTCTAGACTGCGGCCCCTTAATTCAGTCATTCTCCTTTGCTCCAGGGCCACGAAGAGCTTGCTCAACTTGGCCAGCTGCAGGGTACCTTCTGGAAGACAGTAATACTGCTTGTGCACCCGGATGTCATGCCCGAGTAAATCTGCTAGCTGGTCCATCTCGGTGTTGCTTACGTTGAGGACCCTGGAAAGGTTGGCCACATGCTTCCGGAGATGGGTGGAGGACAATGCTTCGGGGTGCTTGGCCCCACACTCCCGGACAGAGAGACAAATGCAGTCGGATCCCCTGAAGTGTGATAAGGTGGCTGGCCTGGCAAACATGTAGAAATTGTCAGGGGTGACACCACACTCTGCCCTCTTCTCGGTCAGGAGCTCCATCACTTTCTGCATGCATGGGGATAACAGGACAGGAACCTTCCTGCCTCTCTTCCCAGGTATCTCAATACGGGTGAAGTGGTGACAGAGAGCCTTCTCCATTTCCGAGAGGGCCTGGGCCACGTCGCCCTGCAAGTCAGCTGTGTGCCATGATTCAAATGAGGATAGCCGCATCTAGGAAACCTCACCTTTCCTCCTGCAGTTGAAGAGGATCAGCTGCGTGAGGGTGACCTTGGCCAGCATTGACCACTGCTTTGCAGAAGGGTGGGCAGACAACCCATCAATGTACTCACACTGCTGGTCAAGGAGGTAATGGTTCAATCGCTTCACATCGTCAGTGAAGGGTAGGAGGAGCGGGGTATTCCATTTTATCTCTCGCAGGGTCTTCAGGGCAGCAGTAGAGATGAGCTCACTCCACTTCGCCTCGTACAGTTTCCTGAAGCTCCGTGTGCTCTCCACTGTCAGGGCAGTGCCCTCCATCAGTGCCTGGCTCTTGACCATGGCGGAAATCTGTTGCAAGCTGTGGCCCATCTTCAGGGCCAGCGAGGGGACCTTATAAGGGTTGGTCTTCGTAGCCAGCAAGGCTCCTGACAGCATGCACCACATGGAAGAAGTTGGGTGGGCAAATTAAATCTTCCTTCACCGCATGCAGCTGGAGCCAACCTACCTCTCAGAGCTTCTGGCAAATGTATTCGTGCTTTCTCGACATCAGACCCCAGTCGGTTGTAGAGGTGCTGCCAGAACTGCATGATGCAGCTGTCCCCCTTGATCACATACCACATGTTGAGCCACATCATCATAATTAATTTGGCTCAACAACTTCCACAGGCCGGTGCCAACACCTGGTGGAACGGGTGTGGTGTAAGTGCACAGGGACAGGACCCTGGTTCTACCGGGTTTGGGGTGACCACCCCTCTTTCAAAGAGGGCACCTTTTCACATGTCGCCACGGGTGTCGCCTGTAGAACAGACCTTGGGCAGTGTGCACAGTGCATAAAATCTTGGGTAGCTGCTGCTTTGGCCGGCTGCTTGCAAGGTAGTAGGACAACACTGCCCTCGTGGAGAACACTGATATTATGTGCAAAGTTCCCCCGGTGGCGAATCAGGTCCAACTGCACTGACCTTTCCCTGGAGTACTTGTCAAAGCTCAGTGCCCTTGCTACCTCCAGCTCACTGTGGTGGACAGCTTCCACGTGCCTCGCAATTTTGGAGTATGGCCTCTCACACCATAGGCAGAAGTTTTTCTTCTTGTTATATGTTCTGGAACCATCCCCTTTTCGGGTAAGATCCTGGACGGACATGCCGTGATGCATCCATCGGTTCAGTCCGCCATCTGTGGTGGAAGCCTTGGCTACTTCCAGCGCCTGTCTCCCATTACAAGATGTCTCTTCCCCGCTGCTGTCATCTGAACTGCTGAACTCAGATGAGTCAGGGAGCAGTAGCGGATCTTGCCACGGGCAAGCAGGACTTTTGCCCGGGGCGCCGCCTTCCGGAGGGCGCTGGCGCCATCCGGAGGGCGCCGCACCATGGCAAGATCCGCCACTGCTGCCCGCTGTGTCCCCCGTCCGCCTCCGCTGCCCGCTGCCCGCTGTGTCCCCGCCTCCTGTGAAGGGAACTAGACGCTACGCGTCTAGTTTCCCTTCGTGGAGTGTACCTTTGCTGAGCGGTGCGCGAGGACGTCATCGCGCACCGCTCAGCAGTCAAGCGGCGCTAGTAATGTACAGGGGGCGTAACTGACCACGCCCCCTGTATTAGACCACGCCCCGTTTCCTGCCCGGGGCGCCGAGTGGGCTTGAACCGGCCCTGTCAGGGAGATAGTCTTCATCACTGCCATCCGTTTTACTGTCTGCCCCATCCGCGTTCATTGCCTTGAGGAAACAAGCCAAGGACTTCCGGGAGAGGAAAACAAACCAAGGACTTCTAGTAGTGAGAGATATAATGAGGAACTTCTGGGGGTGGGAGACAAACCAAGGACTTCTGGGAGTGCGGGTTGCTATGTGCTTTTTGCCTGGCCAGTTAAAAAAAAATAATAATGAAAAAAAAATACACACAAAAAAAAAGCATGCAGCTGGGTTGTCCAATATCCCCATCCGCTGCTGCAGCACAAGTGGTAAAACAAAACACATACAAAAACAAAACAAATCCCACCCCAGCAAAACACACACAATAAAACACAAACAAGCAAACAAAAAAGAAAAAGAAAAACAACACTCCCCAAAACACCTAAAAACAACCCCCCCCCCCCCCCACAAAAAAAAAAAAACAGTACGGGAAAAATACCTGTGTCAGCATCGGGATTGTCAAGTATCCCCATCCGCCGCTGCAGCGCCTGCATAAAGAACAAAAGCTCCCCACACTCCCCCAACAGGAGATTGAAAAAAAAATTGGGTAAAAACCCACGGGCCGGTAGCAGGTGTGTCCAGCCCATGGGGGGAAAACAAAAACCTTGCCCCAATAATCCCCCCACTCCACAAAAAATAAAAAATAAAAAAAATAAACACACACAAAAAAGAGGACCTTCCACTCCCCCCTCCTCCCTTCCTAAGAAAAAAAAAAAAAAAACAAGAAATCCCCATGTCCGGGGTTGTTCAGTATCCGCATCTGTCATTGCCCCGCCATCCGGTGTGAAATCCCGAATTTTAAGCCCAGGAGAAGGAGCACCCTCCTCCGACTATTAAGCCCAGAGAGTGAGGGCTCCAGCTGAGTATTAAGCCCAGGGATGGAGCAGTCATGGGGGACAGGAGGACCAGAAGAGAGACACCGCCCTATCGCCTGACCCAGCCGGCAGAGGCACTGACCCGCCTGCTGACCGGAGTTCCCCATCCAAGTCCCCAGGCCAGGACTCTGCACGCACCAGCAGCCATGCTGTCCGGCATGAAATCCTGACTGTTAAGCCCAGGAGTAGGCGCGCCCTCCTCTGACTATTAAGCCCGGAGAGCGAGGGCTCCAGCCGAGTATTAAGCCCAAGGAGGGAGCAGCCACAGGAGATGGGAGGACCAGGGAAGAGATCCCCTGCTGCCCGACCCAGCCGGCGGGGGCGCTGACCCGCCGCCGACCGGAGTGTCCCCGGCCAAGTCCCTGGGCCGGGAATTTAGGCACTGCAGCTGCAAGCAAGCTTCGGGTGCTAGGGCACGGGACGTCCCATATGCCCACCCTGCAGTCAGCCAAATTTTTACTGACTTGGTGGCATTTGGTCATAATATCTGAGATGGTTGCTCAGGCTCCTCTGGGTCCTCAGCTTTACACATGCAACAAATGTCTGATCTTATAGTTCCTCTCTTATTGAGGAGTTCAGTGGTGACAACACATCATCAGTAGGCTAAAACTGACCTGTCTTCACAATCGTCTCTCGAGAACAGGCGCACCAAGTGCGGAGGGGGGTGCCCAATCCCCAACCGCCAGCGCCCAACACCCCTCCCTGACAATGAAGGGAGAGACAACAGCAGACTCTCCCCTCCAAGATGGAGGGTGGACTGATAACCTCCCGCAACAGCCCGTAGCGGAGCAGCCGGTGTAGGTGACACCTCCGGCCAACATCACTACCCTGCAGAGCCTGTCCCGCACCCCGCCGCCTAAGGGGGATGAGGGTGGCTATCTCCTCTCCCCCTCTGAGATGGAGGGGGGGACAGAGAACCTCAATCAATCCCGACCCATGCTGCTTGGCCGAAAGCAAGCATTGGGGAATCCGGCAGCCCTCCGGATCCTGCGGTGATGCAGGGGGAGGCTGCAGGCGGGGCGGCAGAGCGGCCGGGGGAGGATACCCCCTCTGGCCAACATCAGCACCCTGCCAAGCCTGTGCCACCCCCCCCCGCTGCCTAAGGGGGATGAGGGTGGCTATATCAGACAACCTCAATCGATCCCTGACCCATGCTGCTCGGCCGTGAGCAAGCATTGGGGAATCCGGCAGCCCTCCAGATCCTGCAGTGATGTGGGGAAAGGGTGCAGGCAAGGTGGCGGAGCGGCTGGTGGAGGTGACACCTCCAGCCAACATCACCACACTGCAGAGCCTGTCCTGTACCCCTGCTGCCTAAGGGGGATGAGGGTGGATATCACCCCACCTCAGAGATGGAAGAGGAACTGACAACCTCCCGCAACATCCCCCACCCATGCCATTCAACTGTAAGCAAGCATCGGAGAATCCGGCAGCCCTCCGGATCCTGCGGTGATGTGGGGGAAGGCTGAATGCGGGGCGGTGGAACGGCCTGTGGAGGTGACACCCCCGGCAAGCATCACCGCCCTGCAGAGCCTGTCCCACACTCCCACCATCTAAGGGGGACGAGGGTGGATATCACCCCACCTCCGAGATGGAAGAGGAACTGACAACCTTCCTCAACAGCCCCCACCCGTGCCACTCAACCGCAAGCAAGCATTGGGGATTTAGACAGCCCTCCGGATCCTGCGGTGATGCGGGGGGATGATGCAGGTGGGGCGTCAGAGTGCCCGGGGAAGAATACCCCCTCTGGCCAACATCACCACCCTGCAGAGCCTGTCCCGCATCCCCGCCATCTAAGGGGGATGAGGGTGGCTATCTGCTCCCCCCTCCAGAATGGAGGGGGGGACAGACAACCTCAATCGATCTCCGACCCATGCCGCTGATTGGGGAATCCATCAGCCCTCCGGATCCCGCGGTGAGGTGGGGGGGAGGCTGCAGACGGGGCAACGGAGCGGCCAGTGGAGGTGACACCTCCGGCCAACATCACCACCCTTCAGAGGCTGTCACGCAACCCGCCCGGGCAGAACTGCAACGGGGCCCCGAGAATATTGGAAGGTGCCCCGGGTCCCCACAATTACAGGGATGCACCCTGTCTGCTGCTCCTGCAGGGGGCAGGGGAATGCGCAGCGCCCCCTGGTGGCCGCCAGGCAGAACTGCAGAAGGCCCCGAAAATTATGGGAAGGTGCCCGTGTCCCCAAAATTACAGGGAGGCACCCTTTCTGCTGCTTCTGCAGGGGGCAGAGGGAGAGGGCACGCACGGCACCTCACGGTGGCCACCTGGCGGAACTGCAGCAGGGCCCCAAAAATTATGGGTAGGTGCTCCGGGTACCCAAAATTACAGGAAGGCACCCTGCCTGCTGCTCCTGCAGGGGTCAGGGGGCATGCACGGCACCCCCCCAGTGGCTGCCGGGTGGAACTGCAGTAGGGCCCCGAAAATTATGGGAAGGCACCCCAGGTCCCCAAAATATCGGGGAGGTGCCCTGCCTGCTGCTCCTGCTGGGGGCAGAGACACGCACAGTGCCCCCAGTGGCCACGGGTGGAACTGCAGCAGAGGTCCAAAATTATTGGAGGGCGATCCGGGTCCCCAAAATTACGGGGAGGTGATCTGGGTCCCCAAAATTATTGGGAGGCGCCCCGTCTATTGCTCCTGCAGGGGGTAGGGGGAGGGGACATGCACGGTGCCCCCCGGTGGCCACCTGGGGTAACTGCAGTGGGCCCTTAAAATAGATAAATCTATATTTTTTTAGGGGACCAGTCAGTTGCTTTAACACATAATCTGCATTGCACACACATACACACAGTATGGTCTGGTAAATGTGATTCTCGAGGACATGCCCGATTTTGATGCTGGGTAGTTGGGACATGCCCTTACTATCACCTCCTGGGGTCTGACTCATAGGGACCTCATTTCAGGTCCCCACCATGTTGAAAGTCCCACCAGTGTTGGTGTGCTGTCCAGTCTGTGTCCCCATAAGGATAGGAATACGAGTACACACACACACACACACACACACACACACACAGACACAGACACACACACACACACACACACACACACACACACACACACACACACACACATTTCACTCATTACACAGTTCTTAAAGGCATATGTAAGAAAAAGTGTAAAGTCACATACTCTTATTTAAAATACAGTTGTGACATATTAAGGTCTGCAACCATAATATTAATCAGAATGCAAAATACATTTTCACCAATCAGTCCATAGGTGCTAAAAAGTCCTTATAGTTATGACTCCTCAGTAAAAAAGTCTATCCCTTTTCTTTTCTTGGGGAGGATATAACTCTGTCAATACATTCCCCATAAAAAAGAGAGAAAAAGAAACACAACAGTGTAATATTACCTCATCAACTGAAGCTTTGGGGGTCATTCCGAGTTGATCGCTCGCTAGCTAGTTTTAGCAGCCGTGCTACACTGGGGAGTGTATTTTAGCTTAGTAGAAGTGCGAACGCATGTGCAGCCGAGCTCTACAAAATTAGTTTGTGCAGTTTCTGAGTAGCTCTGAACCTACTCAGCGCTTGCGATCACTGCAGCCTATTCCTGTCTGGATTTGACGTCATACATCCGCCGAGCGAACGCCCAGCCATGCCTGCGTTTTTTCAGACACGCCTGTGTTTTTTCAGACATGCCTGCATTTTTTCAGACATGCCTGCGTTTTTATCAGACACACCTGCATTTTTGCAAACACTCCCTGAAAACGGTCAGTTGACACCCAGAAATGCCTCCATCCTGTCAATCTTCTTTCAATTTTTTGCTACAACCTGTGCACAACCACAAAAGTGTTGTACCCGTACGTCGCGCGTGCACATTGTGGCCCATACGCATCCGAATAAATGCCGAATTTTTCACCTGATCGCTGCGCTGCAAAAATCGGCAGCGAGTGATCAACTCTGAATGACCCCCTTTGTGAATAATGCTTTGTATGAAGCTGTGCTAAATATGCAGTGTACCAATTAGTGTAGACAATACTGTATGCCATACTTACCTACCTGACCCTCTCCATGAGGGAGAAAATGCTCTGTTCCTGGACTTCCCTGGTAATGTATGATTGCCATCACCTGTGGTGAAACACCTTTCTTATCAGTTAACTAGCTCACCACAGGTAATGGCAATCATACATTACCAGGAAAGTCCAGGAACAGAGCATTTTCTCCCTCATGGAGAGGGTCAGGTAGGCAAGTATGCTGTGTGCGCGTGAGGTCCACTTTTCCTTCCTGCCACCTCTTGGTAGTACTCCAACCATAGGTGTGCGCAGACACTGACAGGCGGGTGCCGCTCCGGCCTCACATCTTGGCTCAGACTGCCCACTGAACCACAGACATCCCGGCCCCACACCGGCTGTATTTCTCGGCTCATCATACGGCCGTCAGCTATTCTTCTCAGTTTATTGTGGAGACACCACGAATCAGACAGTGAATTGCTTGTAGAGCCATCCGGCGTTTCAGCCCCACACACCGGCCCCATGCACGGCCTCTGACATCCTCTCTCAGAACGCGGCTGAAACTACACTATTTACAGCTGGTTGCCTGGTTACCACACAGTCATCTCCCTGCCGCGCAGATGGACACTGGGCATTGCAGGACAGCAATACCGAGGACGCTCGGTACGGACCAGCCCTAGGAGAAGGTAATCCGATTCATAATTATTCAGTAGCCCACTTGTCTGTGAAAATCTCTCAAGACACTCATTATCAGCCACACACTGATCGGCTGTTTATCTGGAACTGTGGACACTCCAATTACATCAATTCTGGACTTTGTGGTTCCTATTCTCAACAAGCAGATTGAGAATTTGCAGCCCATACATCTGATTATCAAGGTGTTGACACATTTAAATTTTGTTCACATGTTTTTATTGTATTTTATATTTAGACTCCAAAAGTCTTAATTAATGTTATTAACAGAATCAATTTTTCTTCTTTTTTTACATCAGCTCTTATTAATAATTATCCCCATTAGCCATTGTCAGTTGCTCTTCCACTTTTTGCGCAGCCGTTTCTTCTTTTTATAATTTATTCACTTTAAACACACACACAGTGTTTTACGGCAGCGCAGGTGACAGAACAATTGTACAATTGTTTACATTATATTCATTATTTGAGGCGCTATTTAGCAGTTTTGTCTTTCTCTTTATGAACTATTTTGAGACTTCAAAGTATTTTTGTTTAATTTTAAGGTAAGAAATAATTTAAAAAAAAAATATTTCTTGTAAATGTGCTGTAACTGTGTACTTGAGTTGCAATTGATTTTCAACATTGACAAATATAATTCACCCAAAAAATAGCTCTATTTGAAGAGCTCTTTCGTGTGAGTGTTTCAAACTCTCACTCTATTATATCGGCAGAGTTGTATGGTTAACATGGGGAAAACATCTGTAACTGACTTTGTATGCAGGAGCTGTGGTATTGGTGGCGATGCTTTATTAGTATCCTTTTTATTTCCTCCAGACATAAAGAGCATCTAGCAACTGGGTTAGGTTCACAGTAGTATAACACACACATGGTGGAAGTGGATTTCATGTGTCAGTGTGTGGCATGGCTGCCATCAGAAATTAATGGGGTCTAGGACTGACATAATAGGCAGCCCCCCCCCCCGCTACTCTATATTTACTAGAGATGAGCGCCGGAAATTTTTCGGGTTTTGTGTTTTGGTTTTGGGTTCGGTTCCGCGGCCGTGTTTTGGGTTCGACCGCGTTTTGGCAAAACCTCACCGAATTTTTTTTGTCGGATTCGGGTGTGTTTTGGATTCGGGTGTTTTTTTCCAAAAAACCTAAAAAACAGCTTAAATCATAGAATTTGGCGGTCATTTTGATCCCAAAGTATTATTAACCTCAAAAACCATAATTTCCACTCATTTTCAGTCTATTCTGAATACCTCACACCTCACAATATTATTTTTAGTCCTAAAATTTGCACCGAGGTCGCTGTGTGAGTAAGATAAGCGACCCTAGTGGCCGACACAAACACCGGGCCCATCTAGGAGTGGCACTGCAGTGTCACGCAGGATGGCCCTTCCAAAAAACCCTCCCCAAACAGCACATGACGCAAAGAAAAAAAGAGGCGCAATGAGGTAGCTGTGTGAGTAAGATTAGCGACCCTAGTGGCCGACACAAACACCGGGCCCATCTAGGAGTGGCACTGCAGTGTCACGCAGGATGTCCCTTCCAAAAAACCCTCCCCAAACAGCACATGACGCAAAGAAAAAAAGAGGCGCAATGAGGTAGCTGTGTGAGTAAGATAAGCGACCCTAGTGGCCGACACAAACACCGGGCCCATCTAGGAGTGTCACTGCAGTGTCACGCAGGATGTCCCTTCCAAAAAACCCTCCCCAAACAGCACATGACGCAAAGAAAAAAAGAGGCGCAATGAGGTAGCTGTGTGAGTAAGATAAGCGACCCTAGTGGCCGACACAAACACCGGGCCCATCTAGGAGTGGCACTGCAGTGTCACGCAGGATGTCCCTTCCAAAAAACCCTCCCCAAACAGCACATGACGCAAAGAAAAAGAAAAGAAAAAAGAGGTGCAAGATGGAATTGTCCTTGGGCCCTCCCACCCACCCTTATGTTGTATAAACAAAACAGGACATGCACACTTTAACCAACCCATCATTTCAGTGACAGGGTCTGCCACACGACTGTGACTGATATGACGGGTTGGTTTGGACCCCCCCCAAAAAAGAAGCAATTAATCTCTCCTTGCACAAACTGGCTCTACAGAGGCAAGATGTCCACCTCATCATCACCCTCCGATATATCACCGTGTACATCCCCCTCCTCACAGATTATCAATTCGTCCCCACTGGAATCCACCATCTCAGCTCCCTGTGTACTTTGTGGAGGCAATTGCTGCTGGTCAATGTCTCCGCGTAGGAATTGATTATAATTCATTTTAATGAACATCATCTTCTCCACATTTTCTGGATGTAACCTCGTACGCTGATTGCTGACAAGGTGAGCGGCGGCACTAAACACTCTTTCGGAGTACACACTTGTGGGAGGGCAACTTAGGTAGAATAAAGCCAGTTTGTGCAAGGGCCTCCAAATTGCCTCTTTTTCCTGCCAGTATAAGTACGGACTGTGTGACGTGCCTACTTGGATGCGGTCACTCATATAATCCTCCACCATTCTATCAATGTTGAGAGAATCATATGCAGTGACAGTAGACGACATGTCCGTAATCGTTGTCAGGTCCTTCAGTCCGGACCAGATGTCAGCATCAGCAGTCGCTCCAGACTGCCCTGCATCACCGCCAGCGGGTGGGCTCGGAATTCTGAGCCTTTTCCTCGCACCCCCAGTTGCGGGAGAATGTGAAGGAGGAGATGTTGACAGGTTGCGTTCCGCTTGACTTGACAATTTTGTCACCAGCAGGTCTTTCAACCCCAGCAGACTTGTGTCTGCCGGAAAGAGAGATCCAAGGTAGGCTTTAAATCTAGGATCGAGCACGGTGGCCAAAATGTAGTGCTCTGATTTCAACAGATTGACCACCCGTGAATCCTTGTTAAGCGAATTAAGGGCTCCATCCACAAGTCCCACATGCCTAGCGGAATCGCTCCGTGTTAGCTCCTCCTTCAATGTCTCCAGCTTCTTCTGCAAAAGCCTGATGAGGGGAATGACCTGACTCAGGCTGGCAGTGTCTGAACTGACTTCACGTGTGGCAAGTTCAAAGGGCATCAGAACCTTGCACAACGTTGAAATCATTCTCCACTGCGCTTGAGACAGGTGCATTCCACCTACTATATCGTGCTCAATTGTATAGGCTTGAATGGCCTTTTGCTGCTCCTCCAACCTCTGAAGCATATAGAGGGTTGAATTCCACCTCGTTACCACTTCTTGCTTCAGATGATGGCAGGGCAGGTTCAGTAGTTTTTGGTGGTGCTCCAGTCTTCTGTACATGGTGCCTGTACGCCGAAAGTGTCCCGCAATTCTTCTGGCCACCGACAGCATCTCTTGCACGCCCCTGTTGTTTTTTAAAAAATTCTGCACCACCAAATTCAAGGTATGTGCAAAACATGGGACGTGCTGGAATTTGCCCATATTTAATGCACACACAATATTGCTGGCGTTGTCCGATGCCACAAATCCACAGGAGAGTCCAATTGGGGTAAGCCATTCCGCGATGATCTTCCTCAGTTGCCGTAAGAGGTTTTCAGCTGTGTGCGTATTCTGGAAAGCGGTGATACAAAGCGTAGCCTGCCTAGGAAAGAGTTGGCGTTTGCGAGATGCTGCTACTGGTGCCGCCGCTGCTGTTCTTGCGGCGGGAGTCCATACATCTACCCAGTGGGCTGTCACAGTCATATAGTCCTGACCCTGCCCTGCTCCACTTGTCCACATGTCCGTGGTTAAGTGGACATTGGGTACAACTGCATTTTTTAGGACACTGGTGAGTCTTTTTCTGACGTCCGTGTACATTCTCGGTATCGCCTGCCTAGAGAAGTGGAACCTAGATGGTATTTGGTAACGGGGGCACACTGCCTCAATAAATTGTCTAGTTCCCTGTGAACTAACGGCGGATACCGGACGCACGTCTAACACCAACATAGTTGTCAAGGCCTCAGTTATCCGCTTTGCAGCAGGATGACTGCTGTGATATTTCATCTTCCTCGCAAAGGACTGTTGAACAGTCAATTGCTTACTGGAAGTAGTACAAGTGGGCTTACGACTTCCCCTCTGGGATGACCATCGACTCCCAGCAGCAACAACAGCAGCGCCAGCAGCAGTAGGCGTTACACGCAAGGATGCATCGGAGGAATCCCAGGCAGGAGAGGACTCGTCAGAATTGCCAGTGACATTGCCTGCAGGACTATTGGCATTCCTGGGGAAGGAGGAAATTGACACTGAGGGAGTTGGTGGGGTGGTTTGCGTGAGCTTGGTTACAAGAGGAAGGGATTTACTGGTCAGTGGACTGCTTCCGCTGTCACCCAAAGTTTTTGAACTTGTCACTGACTTATTATGAATGCGCTGCAGGTGACGTATAAGGGAGGATGTTCCGAGGTGGTTAACGTCCTTACCCCTACTTATTACAGCTTGACAAAGGGAACACACGGCTTGACACCTGTTGTCCGCATTTCTGGTGAAATACTTCCACACCGAAGAGCTGATTTTTTTGGTATTTTCACCAGGCATGTCAACGGCCATATTCCTACCACGGACAACAGGTGTCTCCCCGGGTGCCTGACTTAAACAAACCACCTCACCATCAGAATCCTCCTGGTCAATTTCCTCCCCAGCGCCAGCAACACCCATATCCTCCTCATCCTGGTGTACTTCAACACTGACATCTTCAATCTGACTATCAGGAACTGGACTGCGGGTGCTCCTTCCATCACTTGCAGGGGGCGTGCAAATGGTGGAAGGCGCATGCTCTTCACGTCCAGTGTTGGGAAGGTCAGGCATCGCAACCGACACAATTGGAGTCGGACTCTCCTTGTGGATTTGGGATTTCGAAGAACGCACAGTTCTTTGCGGTGCTACTGCTTTTGCCAGCTTTAGTCTTTTCATTTTTCTAGCGAGAGGCTGAGTGCTTCCATCCTCATGTGAAGCTGAACCACTAGCCATGAACATAGGCCAGGGCCTCAGCCGTTCCTTGCCACTCCGTGTGGTAAATGGCATATTGGCAAGTTTACGCTTCTCCTCCGACAATTTTATTTTAGGTTTTGGAGTCCTTTTTTTACTGATATTTGGTGTTTTGGATTTGACATGCTCTGTACTATGACATTGGGCATCGGCCTTGGCAGACGACGTTGCTGGCATTTCATCGTCTCGGCCATGACTAGTGGCAGCAGCTTCAGCACGAGGTGGAAGTGGATCTTGATCTTTCCCTAATTTTGGAACCTCAACATTTTTGTTCTCCATATTTTAATAGGCACAACTAAAAGGCACCTCAGGTAAACAATGGAGATGGATGGATTGGATACTAGTATACAATTATGGACGGGCTGCCGAGTGCCGACACAGAGGTAGCCACAGCCGTGAACTACCGCACTGTACTGTGTCTGCTGCTAATATATAGACTGGTTGATAAAGAGATAGTATACTCGTAACTAGTATGTATGTATAAAGAAAGAAAAAAAAACCACGGTTAGGTGGTATATACAATTATGGACGGGCTGCCGAGTGCCGACACAGAGGTAGCCACAGCCGTGAACTACCGCACTGTACTGTGTCTGCTGCTAATATAGACTGGTTGATAAAGAGATAGTATACTCGTAACTAGTATGACTATAAAGAAAGAAAAAAAAACCACGGTTAGGTGGTATATACAATTATGGACGGGCTGCCGAGTGCCGACACAGAGGTAGCCACAGCCGTGAACTACCGCACTGTACTGTGTCTGCTGCTAATATATAGACTGGTTGATAAAGAGATAGTATACTCGTAACTAGTATGTATGTATAAAGAAAGAAAAAAAAACCACGGTTAGGTGGTATATACAATTATGGACGGGCTGCCGAGTGCCGACACAGAGGTAGCCACAGCCGTGAACTACCGCACTGTACTGTGTCTGCTGCTAATATAGACTGGTTGATAAAGAGATAGTATACTCGTAACTAGTATGTATGTATAAAGAAAGAAAAAAAAACCACGGTTAGGTGGTATATACAATTATGGACGGGCTGCCGAGTGCCGACACAGAGGTAGCCACAGCCGTGAACTACCGCACTGTACTGTGTCTGCTGCTAATATATAGACTGGTTGATAAAGAGATAGTATACTCGTAACTAGTATGTATGTATAAAGAAAGAAAAAAAAACCACGGTTAGGTGGTATATACAATTATGGACGGGCTGCCGAGTGCCGACACAGAGGTAGCCACAGCCGTGAACTACCGCACTGTACTGTGTCTGCTGCTAATATAGACTGGTTGATAAAGAGATAGTATACTCGTAACTAGTATGACTATAAAGAAAGAAAAAAAAACACGGTTAGGTGGTATATACAATTATGGACGGGCTGCCGAGTGCCGACACAGAGGTAGCCACAGCCGTGAACTACCGCACTGTACTGTGTCTGCTGCTAATATATAGACTGGTTGATAAAGAGATAGTATACTCGTAACTAGTATGTATGTATAAAGAAAGAAAAAAAAACCACGGTTAGGTGGTATATACAATTATGGACGGGCTGCCGAGTGCCGACACAGAGGTAGCCACAGCCGTGAACTACCGCACTGTACTGTGTCTGCTGCTAATATAGACTGGTTGATAAAGAGATAGTATACTCGTAACTAGTATGACTATAAAGAAAGAAAAAAAAACCACGGTTAGGTGGTATATACAATTATGGACGGGCTGCCGAGTGCCGACACAGAGGTAGCCACAGCCGTGAACTACCGCACTGTACTGTGTCTGCTGCTAATATAGACTGGTTGATAAAGAGATAGTATACTACTAATATTATATATACTGGTGGTCAGGTCACTGGTCACTAGTCACACTGGCAGTGGCACTCCTGCAGCAAAAGTGTGCACTGTTTAATTTTAATATAATATTATGTACTCCTGGCTCCTGCTATAACCTATAACTGGCACTGCAGTGCTCCCCAGTCTCCCCCACAATTATAAGCTGTGTGAGCTGAGCACAGTCAGATATATATATACATTGATGCAGCACACTGGGCTGAGCAGTGCACACAGATATGGTATGTGACTGAGTCACTGTGTGTATCGTTTTTTTCAGGCAGAGAACGGATATATTAAATAAAACAAACAACTGCACTGTCTGGTGGTCACTGTGGTCGTCAGTCACTAAACTCTGCACTCTCTTCTACAGTATCACAGCCTCAGGTCAATCTCTCTCTCTCTCTCTCAACCCTAATCTAAATGGAGAGGACGCCAGCCACGTCCTCTCCCTATCAATCTCAATGCACGTGTGAAAATGGCGGCGACGCGCGGCTCCTTATATAGAATCCGAGTCTCGCGATAGAATCCGAGCCTCGCGAGAATCCGACAGCGTCATGATGACGTTCGGGCGCGCTCGGGTTAACCGAGCAAGGCGGGAGGATCCGAGTCTGCTCGGACCCGTGAAAAAAACATGAAGTTCGTGCGGGTTCGGATTCAGAGAAACCGAACCCGCTCATCTCTAATATTTACACATATTTACACAATAAAATCTCACTTCTTGCTCCTGAGTAAGCCACCAAATAGCAGAAACAGAGGCAGCGCAGCGGCCGTGAGGGGGGCGTTTAGTGTTCGTACAGGAGACGGGCAGTAGGCTGTCAGGAGGCAGGGGCACCTCCTGACACTGCCGGTTAGTCCCACCTCCTCACCTTGATGTTGCTGAGCACCATGCGGCACTGGATGTAGCGATCAGCGGCAGTGGGCAGGTGACCTTAGAACCGCATTCACGGTGCAGGGTCATTTTTTATGTTGCAAGTGCATGTTGTCCAATCAAGTGTATAAATTCTTCAGTTTAAAAGTTTGCAAAAAAATGAAAAAATGTATGTGTTTTTATAAGACCGGAAGATTACTAAAACTATTTTTTTTAATCTTTCATTAGTTTATGATTCATGCATGAAAGGGTTAAATATTTTAGATCTACTCATGTATATTCTCATTGTAAATTTTGGTAAACCTCTTCCCCAAACTGTTTTACCAATTCTTGTCAATTATTTTTCTCTACATACTCAAGTTACTGCTTAGGTCCATCACCACCTTTGAATCCTTCTGTAAAAGAAGGATTCTTCTCATGGGCTAGTCTCAGCTCAACTATAACCCACTGGCTCTGGCTCAGGTGTGTTACCTGCGGAACCACAAAAATTGATGTGGGAGGCAGATGTTGGTAAACCTATTGATAGTGAGGAGAATTCTGATCTGGGAGTGCTCCACTTCAAGCTCTATATGAGTTAAAATGAAAGAGAATGTTTATAAACACATATGGGTGGTATCATGTTCTAGCCAATGTTCCTGCATATCTTCTACAGATCTTATAGATGCTACCCACTTACAGGCATCTCCTACATGTCTAGTGGACTTGTCAGACACTACCTAGCTTCTAGTTCCCCCTGAAGAACTTGACACATTCCGTCGTATCAATAAATCTTGACTTGACTCCCAAGTATTATTTGCCATGCTTGGCCACCCTAATCTGACTAAACACCAATTTAAATTAGTGATGTGCACCGGACATTTTTCGGGTTTTGTGTTTTGGTTTTGGATTCGGTTCCACGGCCGTGTTTTGGATTCGGACGCGTTTTGGCAAAACCTCCCTGAAAATGTTTTTGTCGGATTCGGTTGTGTTTTGGATTTGGGTGTTTTTTTTTACAAAAAACCCTCAAAAACAGCTTAAATCACAGAATTTGGGGGTCATTTTGATCCCATAGTGTCACGATCCGGGTATCTGGACGCCATTACTTACCCTTCAGATGCCTCCTAAGGCTGGCTCAGCGTTCCAGGACCGGATCCCGCTGTTCCTGAGTTTCCACATGCAGAATGTCAGAGTGGTGATTTCATCAGCCGCGGCCTCCACTGTGCCCGCGTGGTTAAATGTGCGCTTGTCAGTCTGGCGTCTCCTGTCTCCTGTGGCCGGCGTCGCCATTGCTGTTTCAATTCTCACATGGATTACAAACCAAACTTCCCTCCAAGTGTCTGCATGGGCGCAGCCATCTTGGATTTTGTCATCTGAGCATTTCCACCAATCTGCTGTCTGTATTGTTGATTTGCATAATTGCCTAGCCAACCCCTTCCTTGCTGCAGGTATAAGTAAGCTGTGCCTGAGCAAGGAAGGCGTCAGTGCTTTGGTTGTCTAACCTAGTTCCAGTTTGTCTCTCTCCTGTGGTTGTCTTCCAGGTTCCAGCTCCTGTCTCCAGACTTCTGCTATAGAGACCCGCACCAGCATTCCATCTGCGGTGTAGCCTGACTCTCCGATCCATTCTGGACTCACCTGTTTCCAGTTACAACAATCACCTGCTTCCAGCCCAGCTTCCAGCAGTGTACAGCTTCTCTTAAAGGGCCGGTGTCCTTTCTGCAGTTTACCACTCTCCACCGGTATTATTATTTCACCGCTCTCAAACTCCAAACTTCATTATCAATCACCTGCTTCCAGCCCAGCTTCCAGCAGTGTACAGCTTCTCTTAAAGGGCCGGTGTCCTTTCTGCAGTTTACCACTCTCCACCGGTATTATTATTTCACCGCTCTCAAACTCCAAACTTCATTATCAATCACCTGCTTCCAGCCCAGCTTCCAGCAGTGTACAGCTTCTCTTAAAGGGCCGGTGTCCTTTCTGCAGTTTACCACTCTCCACCGGTATTATTATTTCACCGCTCTCAAACTCCAAACTTCATTATTATTTCATCGCTCTCAAGTTCGTTTATTATTTAACTGGTTCCAGCCAGTATCCACTCCGTACCAACAACAGTCTGGTTCCAGCCAGTATCCACAGCAGCCGTTTTATCTTCAGCAGCCCAGCCTTTCCTGGAACACCAGCTGGTACGATCCTGGGTTCTCTCCATTGCTACAGTCAGGCCTGGTAAGGACTTTCCAACTAGAAGATTATAAGAACTGTCTCACACTACCAGTGCCTGTGGCCCTTGCCACCCTGTAGTACCCAGGAATTGTATTTATCCTCTGTTGACTTTTATGTTTCCTTTACTGCTGCTGTGTTTCGGAGTTTGTCATAATAAACATCATTGACTTTTATCCTGGTTGTCGTGGTCACGCCTTCGGGCAGTTATTCTACATGTTACTTACATGTCTAGGGGTCTGATACAACCTCCCAGGTTCCGTTACATCTCAGCCCCTACAACTGAGGCTGCCTCCCGTCAGCTCAGGCCCTCAGTTGTGACAGTAAGCACTGACCTAATGAATCCAGCCGGAGACCAGGATCAAGCGACCAGGCCGATGCAAGAACTGGCAGCCCGACTTGAACATCAGGAGGCTGCACAGGGCCACATCATCCGCTGTCTCCAGGATCTCTCTACACGGCTGGATGGGATTCAAACGACCCTCCGTGGACCTGGCACGTCCGGTGCGTCCACTACAGTAACACCAGCTGTAACCCCACCCACCTTACCCATTTCCAGTCCACATCTTCATCTTCCAACGCCAGCAAAATTTGATGGATCTCCAAGGTTCTGCAGGGGATTTCTCAATCAATGTGAAATCCACTTTGAGCTTCTACCTGGCAATTTCTTCAGTGACCGTACCAAAATTGCCTATATCATCTCCCTTCTCAGTGGCTCAGCCCTTGACTGGGCATCACCTTTATGGGAGAAGTCTGATCCCCTGCTATCCTCCTATACTGACTTTGTAGCTACATTCAGGCGCATCTTCGACGAGCCAGGCCGGATAACATCTGCTTCATCTGAGATTCTCCGTTTACGCCAGGGAACACGTACTGTGGGACAGTATCTTATACAGTTTAAAATCCTGGCATCCGAACTGGCATGGAACGACGAGGCCCTGTATGCTGCATTCTGGCATGGCTTATCAGAACGCATCAAGGATGAGTTAGCTACCAGAGACTTGCCCTCTAAGTTGGATGAGCTAATTTCTCTTTGCACGAAGGTTGATCTACGTTTCAGAGAGAGAGCAACCGAGCGAGGAAGATCATCTACTCCTAAATCTTCTGCTCCTCCTCCTCGTCAACCATCTCCATTCACGGATGAGCCTATGCAAATTAGTCGTTCCCGTCTATCTCCCGCTGAGCGCCGAAGACGTCTCTCTGAGTCTCTCTGTCTCTACTGTGCAGCTCCGTCGCACACTATCAATGCCTGTCCCAAACGTCCGGGAAACTCCAGATCCTAGCTCGCCAAGGAGAGGGCCGGCTAGGAGTAATGATCTCCTCTCCATCTCCTCATGACTGTAACCTCCCAGTGTCGCTCCAAATTGCTCAACGTTACAGGAACGTCATTGCCCTCCTTGATTCCGGAGCAGCTGGGAATTTCATAACCGAAGCTTATGTTAAACGGTGGTCCCTACCCACCGAGAGACTGTCCTCGTCCATCTCTTTGACTGCCGTGGATGGCAGCAAGATTTTTGACGCAGTCATTTCCTTAAGGACTCTTCCAGTTCGTCTGAGAGTGGGAGTTCTTCATTCTGAGTATATTTCTTTTTTAGTGATTCCAAGAGCCACACATCCAGTGGTTTTAGGCCTTCCATGGCTCCGTCTCCACAACCCATCAATTGACTGGACGACTACGCAAATACTGGCATGGGGTCCCTCCTGTGCTGAGACTTGTTTAGCCAAAGTTCTTCCTGTTTGTTCTTCCTTCCCCAGGTCATCTGATGTTCCGCCTCCTCCATATCAAGACTTCACGGACGTGTTCAGTAAAGCCTCTGCTGATATCCTTCCTCCTCATAGAGAATGGGACTGCCCAATCGACCTCATTCCAGGGAAGGTTCCACCGCGAGGTCGAACTTATCCGTTGTCTCTGCCTGAGACACACTCCATGGAAGAGTACATCAAAGAGAACCTGGCGAAGGGTTTCATCCGACCATCTTCTTCTCCAGCCGGCGCAGGCTTCTTCTTCGTTAAGAAGAAAGACGGTGGTCTGCGTCCGTGCATCGACTACAGAGGTCTGAACGACATTACCGTCAAGAACCGATACCCTTTACCCCTGATTACCGAGCTCTTTGATAGAGTTAGTGGTGCAACTATTTTCACAAAGCTGGACTTGAGGGGTGCCTACAATCTCATCCGAATCCGTGAGGGTGACGAGTGGAAGACCGCCTTTAACACCCGTGACGGACATTATGAGTACCTCGTCATGCCCTTCGGATTGAGCAACGCTCCAGCAGTCTTCCAGCACTTCGTGAATGAGATTTTCAGGGACATCTTGTACCGCCATGTCGTGGTTTATCTAGACGACATCCTCATCTTTGCTAATAATCTCGAAGATCATCGTTTCTGGGTAAAAGAGGTTCTTTCCCGTCTCCGTGTCAATCACCTCTATTGTAAATTGGAGAAGTGTGTGTTTGAAGTTAAAACCATTCCGTTTCTAGGTTACATTGTGTCCGGTTCCGGACTAGAGATGGATCCTGAGAAACTCCAAGCAATCCAGAATTGGCCTATACCCTTAAGCCTCAAAGGGGTCCAGAGGTTCTTAGGGTTCGCCAATTATTATAGAAAATTTATACGAGACTTTTCCACCATTGTGACGCCTATCACTGCATTAACCAAGAAAGGTGCTAATCCGTCCAAATGGTCCGAGGAAGCTACACAGGCCTTTCACCTTCTGAAGCAACGGTTCATCTCTGCACCAGTTCTGAAACAGCCCGACACCGACTCTCCTTTTATCTTAGAGGTAGATGCCTCCTCCGTTGGAGTAGGAGCAGTGTTATCCCAGAGGGCCAAAGATGGACATCTACATCCTTGCAGTTTCTTCTCCCGGAAGTTCTCCCCAGCTGAGCGCAACTATGCCATTGGCGATCAGGAGTTGCTAGCCATCAAGCTCGCTCTGGAGGAGTGGAGATACCTGTTGGAGGGAGCTTCCCACTCAATCACCATACTTACCGACCACAAAAATCTTTTATATCTCAAAGGCGCACAATGTCTGAATCCTCGTCAGGCCAGATGGGCACTTTTCTTCTCTAGGTTTGACTTTAAACTCCAGTTCTGTCCGGGTTCTCAGAATCGTAAGGCCGATGCCCTTTCCCGCTCATGGGAGCAAGAAAATGAGTCCGAGTCTGCAGACAAGCATCCTATTATTAATCCGTTGGCATTCTCCACGGTAGGGATGGACTCTACGCCTCCACCAGGGAAAAGTTTTGTTAAGCCAGTTCTAAGGAAGAAGCTCATGCATTGGGCCCATGCTTCCCGTTTTGCTGGACATACAGGCATTCAAAAAACCCTTGAATTTATTTCTAGGTCCTACTGGTGGCCAACTCTGAAGAAGGACGTTTTGGAATTTATTGCCTCCTGCCCAAAGTGTGCCCAACACAAAGTCTCCCGCCAGTCGCCTGCGGGGCAACTGGTTCCATTATCTGTTCCCCGTCGACCTTGGACCCATTTGTCGATGGACTTTGTTTCCGATCTACCTATCTGCAACAAGTTTAATACCATCTGGGTGGTAGTTGACCGGTTCACCAAGATGGCACATTTCATCCCTCTCACCGGTCTTCCGTCAGCTTCCAAGTTGGCTCAAGTGTTTATACAAGAGATCTTCCGACTTCACGGTCTTCCTGAAGAGATCATCTCGGATCGTGGAGTACAATTTGTAGCCAAATTTTGGCGAAGTTTGTGTCAAGCCCTCCAAGTCAAGTTAAAGTTTTCCACGGCTTACCATCCTCAGACCAATGGTCAAACCGAGAGGGTGAATCAGGACTTGGAGGCCTTCCTCCGTATATATGTGTCTTCCTCTCAAGATGACTGGGTTCAACTCCTTCCTTGGGCCGAGTTCAGCCACAACAATCAATACCATTCCTCATCTTCTTCTACACCATTCTTCATTAATTATGGATTCCACCCTAAAGTCCCAGAATTCCAACCGCTTCCCGCAACTTCTGTTCCAGCAGTGGATGTCACCTTGCGTCAGTTTTCAAATAACTGGAGGAACGTCCGCGCAGCCCTGCTTAAAGCCTCATTCAGGTATAAGAAGTTTGCCGATAGGAAGCGTAGAGCGGTTCCTGCTCTCAAGGTGGGTGATCGTGTGTGGCTGTCCACGAAGAATTTGAGGTTGAGAGTTCCCAGCATGAAATTTGCACCTCGCTACATCGGACCCTTCAAGATTGAACAAGTCATCAATCCTGTTGCCTACAGGTTACAGTTACCATCCTTCTTAAAAATACCCAGGACATTTCATGTTTCTTTGTTGAAACCGCTGATCCTGAATCGGTTTCATTCCGCACTTCCTCCAGCTCCCAAAGTTCAGACTCAACGGGGAGTCGAGTACGAGGTGGCCAAGATTTTGGACTCACGTTTCCGTTACGGTCAGTTACAATACCTCATTGACTGGAAGGGCTATGGTCCTGAAGAACGCTCTAGGACCAATGCCTCAGACGTCCATGCTCCTGCCTTGGTCCGAAATTTCCACGCAAAGTTTCCTTTAAAGCCTAAGAAGTGTCCTGGGGCCACTCCTAAAGGGGGGGGTGCTGTCATGATCCGGGTATCTGGACGCAATTACTTACCCTTCAGATGCCTCCTAAGGCTGGCTCAGCGTTCCAGGACCGGATCCCGCTGTTCCTGAGTTTCCACATGCAGAATGTCAGAGTGGTGATTTCATCAGCCGCGGCCTCCACTGTGCCCGCGTGGTTAAATGTGCGCTTGTCAGTCTGGCGTCTCCTGTCTCCTGTGGCCGGCATCGCCATTGCTGTTTCAATTCTCACATGGATTACAAACCAAACTTCCCTCCAAGTGTCTGCATGGGCGCAGCCATCTTGGATTTTGTCATCTGAGCATTTCCACCAATCTGCTGTCTGTATTGTTGATTTGCATAATTGCCTAGCCAACCCCTTCCTTGCTGCAGGTATAAGTAAGCTGTGCCTGAGCAAGGAAGGCGTCAGTGCTTTGGTTGTCTAACCTAGTTCCAGTTTGTCTCTCTCCTGTGGTTGTCTTCCAGGTTCCAGCTCCTGTCTCCAGACTTCTGCTATAGAGACCCGCACCAGCATTCCATCTGCGGTGTAGCCTGACTCTCCGATCCATTCTGGACTCACCTGTTTCCAGTTACAACAATCACCTGCTTCCAGCCCAGCTTCCAGCAGTGTACAGCTTCTCTTAAAGGGCCGGTGTCCTTTCTGCAGTTTACCACTCTCCACCGGTATTATTATTTCACCGCTCTCAAACTCCAAACTTCATTATCAATCACCTGCTTCCAGCCCAGCTTCCAGCAGTGTACAGCTTCTCTTAAAGGGCCGGTGTCCTTTCTGCAGTTTACCACTCTCCACCGGTATTATTATTTCACCGCTCTCAAACTCCAAACTTCATTATTATTTCATCGCTCTCAAGTTCGTTTATTATTTAACTGGTTCCAGCCAGTATCCACTCCGTACCAACAACAGTCTGGTTCCAGCCAGTATCCACAGCAGCCGTTTTATCTTCAGCAGCCCAGCCTTTCCAGGAACACCAGCTGGTACGATCCTGGGTTCTCTCCATTGCTACAGTCAGGCCTGGTAAGGACTTTCCAACTAGAAGATTATAAGAACTGTCTCACACTACCAGTGCCTGTGGCCCTTGCCACCCTGTAGTACCCAGGAATTGTATTTATCCTCTGTTGACTTTTATGTTTCCTTTACTGCTGCTGTGTTTCGGAGTTTGTCATAATAAACATCATTGACTTTTATCCTGGTTGTCGTGGTCACGCCTTCGGGCAGTTATTCTACATGTTACTTACATGTCTAGGGGTCTGATACAACCTCCCAGGTTCCGTTACATCTCAGCCCCTACAACTGAGGCTGCCTCCCGTCAGCTCAGGCCCTCAGTTGTGACACATAGTATTATTAACCTCAATAACCATAATTTCCACTCATTTCCAGTCTATTCTGAACACCTCACACCTCACAATATTATTTTTAGTCCTAAAATATGCACAGAGGTCGCTGGATGACTAAGATAAGCGACCCAAGTGGCCGACACAAACACCTGGCCCATCTAGGAGTGGCACTGCAGTGTCAGACAGGATGGCACTTCAAAAAATAGTCCCCAAACAGCACATGATACAAAAAATAAAGATGCGCAATGAGGTAGCTGTGTGACTAAGCTAAGCGACCCGAGTGGCCGACACAAACACTTGGCCCATCTAGGAGTGGCACTGCAGTGTCAGACAGGATGGCAGATTAAAAAAATAGTCCCCAAACAGCACATGATGCAAAGAAAAAAAGAGGCGCAATGAGGTAGCTGTGTGACTAAGCTAAGCGACCCAAGTGGCCGACACAAACATCTGGCCCATCTAGGAGAGGCACTGCAGTGTCAGACAGGATGGCACTTCAAAAAATAGTCCCCAAACAGCACATGATACAAAAAATAAAGATGCGCAATGAGGTAGCTGTGTGACTAAGCTAAAAAACCCAAGTGGCCGACACAAACACTTGGCCCATCTAGGAGTGGCACTGCAGTGTCAGACAGGATGGCAGATTAAAAAAATAGTCCCCAAACAGCACATGATGCAAAGAAAAAAAGAGGCGCAATGAGGTAGCTGTGTGACTAAGCTAAGCGACCCAAGTGGCCGACACAAACACCTGGCCCATCTAGGAGTGGCACTGCAGTGTCAGACAGGATGGCAGATTAAAAAAATAGTCCCCAAACAGCACATGATGCAAAGAAAAAAAGAGGCGCAATGAGGTAGCTGTGTGACTAAGCTAAGCGACCCAAGTGGCCGACACAAACACCTGGCCCATCTAGGAGTGGCACTGCAGTGTCAGACAGGATGGCACTTCAAAAAATAGTCCCCAAACAGCACATGATGCAAAGAAAAAAAGAGGCGCAATGAGGTAGCTGTGTGACTAAGCTAAGTGACCCAAGTGGCCGACACAAACACCTGGCCCATCTAGGAGTGGCACTGCAGTGTCAGACAGGATGGCAGATTAAAAAAATAGTCCCCAAACAGTACATGATGCAAAGAAAAATGAAAGAAAAAAGAGGTGCAAGATGGAATTGTCCTTGGGCCCTCCCACTCACCCTTATGTTGTATAAACAGGACATGCACACTTTAACATACCCATCATTTCAGCGACAGGGTCTGCCATACGACTGTGACTGAAATGACTGGTTGGTTTGGGCCCCCACAAAAAAAGAAGCAATCAATCTCTCCTTGCAGAAACTGGCTCTACAGAGGCAAGATGTCCACCTCCTCCTCATCCTCCGATTCCTCACCCCTTTCACTGTGTACATCCCCCTCCTCACAGATTATTAATTCGTCCCCACTGGAATCCACCATCTCAGGTCCCTGTGTACTTTCTGGAGGCAATTGCTGGTGAATGTCTCCACGGAGGAATTGATTATAATTCATTTTGATGAACATCTCTCTTTCCACATTTTCTGGAAGTAACCTCGTATGCCGATTGCTGACAAGGTGAGCGACTGCACTAAACACTCTTTCGGGGTACCACTGGAGGGGGGGGGGCAACTTACGTAAAATAAAGCCAGTTTATGCAAGGGCCTCCAAATTGCCTCTTTTTCCTGCCAGTATACGTACGGACTGTCTGATGTGCCTACTTGGATGCGGTCACTCATATAATCCTCCACCATTCTTTCAATGGTGACAGAATCATATGCAGTGACAGTAGACGACATGTCAGTAATCGTTGGCAGGTCCTTCAGTCCGGACCAGATGTCAGCACTCGCTCCAGACTGCCCTGCATCACCGCCAGCGGGTGGGCTCGGAATTCTTAGCCTTTTCCTCGCACCCCCAGTTGCTGGAGAATGTGAAGGAGGAGCCGTTGACGGGTCACGTTCCGCTTGACTTGACAATTTTCTCACCAGCATGTCTTTGAACCTCTGCAGACTTGTGTCTGTCGGAAAGAGAGATACAACGTAGGTTTTAAATCTAGGATCGAGCACGGTGGCCAAAATGTAGTGCTCTGATTTCAACAGATTGTCCACCCGTGAATCCTGGTTAAGCGAATTAAGGGCTCCATCCACAAGTCCCACATGCCTAGCGGAATCGCTCTGTTTTAGCTCCTCCTTCAATCTCTCCAGCTTCTTCTGCAAAAGCCTGATGAGGGGAATGACCTGACTCAGGCTGGCAGTGTCTGAACTGACTTCACGTGTGGCAAGTTCAAAGGGTTGCAGAACCTTGCACAACGTTGAAATCATTCTCCACTGTGCTTGAGTCAGGTGCATTCCCCCTCCTTTGCCTATATCGTAGGTAGCTGTATAGGCTTGAATGGCCTTTTGCTGCTCCTCCATCCTCTGAAGCATACAGAGGGTTGAATTCCACCTCGTTACCACCTCTTGCTTCAGATGAGGGCGGGGCAGGTTCAGGAGTGTTTGCTGGTGCTCCAGTCTTCGGCATGCGGTGGCTGAATGCCGAAAGTGGCCCGCAATTCTTCGGGCCACCGAGAGCATCTCTTGCACGCCCCTGTCATTTTTCAAATAATTCTGCACCACCAAATTCAATGTATGTGCAAAACATGGGACGTGCTGGAATTTGCCCAGATGTAATGCACGCACAATATTGGTGGCATTGTCCAATGTCACAAATCCCCAGGAGAGTCCAATTGGGGTAAGCCATTCTGTGATGATGTTCCTCAGTTACCGTAAGAGGTTGTCAGCTGTGTGCCTCTTATGGAAAGCGGTGATACAAAGCGTAGCCTGCCTAGGATCGAGTTGGCCTTTGCGAGATGCTGCTACTGGTGCCGCCGCTGCTGTTCTTGCTGCGGTAGGCAATACATCTACCCAGTGGGCTGTCACAGTCATATAGTCCTGAGTCTGCCCTGCTCCACTTGTCCACATGTCCGTGGTTAAGTGGACATTGGGTACAACTGCATTTTTTAGGACACTGGTGACTCTTTTTCTGACGTCTGTGTACATTTTCGGTATCGCCTGCCTGGCGAAGTGGAACCTAGATGGTATTTGGTACCGGGGACACAGTACCTCAAGCAATTCTCTAGTTCCCTGTGAATTAACGGTGGATACCGGAAACACGTTTTTCACCACCCAGGCTGCCAAGGCCTGAGTTATCCGCTTTGCAGCAGGATGACTGCTGTGATATTTCATCTTCCTCGCAAAGGACTGTTGGACAGTCAATTGCTTACTGGAAGTAGTACAAGTGGTCTTCCGACTTCCCCTCTGGGATGACGATCGACTCCCAGCAGCAACAACAGCAGCGCCAGCAGCAGTAGGCGTTACACTCAAGGATGCATCAGAGGAATCCCAGGCAGGAGAGGACTCATCAGACTTGACAGTGACATGGCCTGCAGGACTATTGGCTTTCCTGTCTAAGGAGGAAATTGACACTGAGGGAGTTGGTGGTGTGGTTTGCAGGAGCTTGGTTACAAGAGGAAGGGATTTAGTTGGCAGTGGACTGCTTCCGCTGTCACCCAAAGTTTTTGAACTTGTCAATGACTTGTGATGAATGCGCTCCAGGTGACGTATAAGGGAGGATGTTCCTAGGTGGTTAACGTCCTTATCCCTACTTATTACAGCTTGACAAAGGCAACACACGGCTTGACACCAGTTGTCCGCATTTCTGTTGAAATAATTCCACACCGAAGAGGTGATTTTTTTTGTAATTTGACCAGGCATGTCAATGGCCATATTCATCCCACGGACAACAGGTGTCTCCCTGGGTGCCTGACTTAAACAAACCACCTCACCATCAGAATCCTCCTTGTCAATTTCCTCCCCAGCGCCAGCAACACCCATATCCTCATCCTGGTGTACTTCAACAGTGACATCTTCAATTTGACTATCAGGAACTGGACTGCGGGTGCTCCTTCCAGCACTTGCAGGGGGCGTGCAAATGTGGCCTACTGTACTGTACAGCTATATATTATATACTGGTGGTCAGCAAAATTATGCACTGTCCTCCTACTACTGCGTACAACAACAACAACTGAAATGCACCACAGGTATGGATGGATAGTATACTTGACGACACAGAGGTAGGTAGAGCAGTGGACTACTGTACCGTACTGCTATATATTATATACTGGTGGTCAGCAAAATTATGCACTGTCCTCCTATATATACACCGCACAACAACTAAAATGCACCACAGGTATGGATGGATAGCATACTTGATGACACAGAGGTAGGTAGAGCAGTGGACTACTGTACCATACTGCTATACTAGTGGTCACTGGTCAGCAAAATTCTGCACTGTGCTGTTTTCCTATACTACAATGCAGCATAGATATGGAGCGTTTTTCAGGCAGAGAACGTAGATATTTTCAGCACACTCAGCACAGATACTTGCAGCACACTGAGCAGAGATATTTGCAGCACACTGAACACAACTGAGAGGACGCTGCACGTCCTCTCCCTATCATCTCCAATGCACGAGTGAAAATGGCGGCGACGCGCGGCTCCTTATATAGGATACGAATCTTGCGAGAATCCGACAGCGGGATGATAACGTTCGGGCGCGCTCAGGTTAACCGAGCAAGGCGGGAGGATCCGAGTCTGCCTCGGACCCGTGTAAAATGGGTGAAGTTCGGGGGGGTCGGATTCCGAGGAACCGAACCCGTTCATCACTAATTTAAATAATATCAGAGTAGCTGCCACCTGTCTTTAGTGCTTTGATCCACTTCACTCTTTTTCTGACCCCTTTCTTGGCAGCCTCTCTTAGACAATTTAAAAAACCCTAGATCATCAATTTCTTTGATTGTTCTATACTATAACTTTTGCATATGTAGATCTTATCATTGTTAGATTTGTCATTCTAACATTGTAAGTCAATACACATGCTTTTTCATATACATATCTATGTCTATATATCTGTTTTGTGACCTAGGCAAGAAATAAAATTAAAAAGAGAGAAATGAAACCGAAAACTGGGTGTTTATCTGAGTCGATTGAGCAGGCTTAAGTTCTGCAATATCATTATTAATAAAATGTAGGGGTGTGCACCAGGCCATTTTTCGGGTTTTGTGTTTTGGTTTTGGATCTGGATCTCCTTCGTGTTTTGGATCTGGATTGGTTTTGCCAAAACCACCCTTGCGGGTTTTGGTTTTGGGTCTGTATTTAAAAAAAAAAATCATCAAAACAGCTAAAATAACAGAGTGTTGGGGTGCTTTTGCTCCTACAGTATTATTAACCTCAATAACATTCATTTCCACTCATTTCCAGTCACTGCCCAAAGCCTGGCTGGCTATACTAAGCAACAGAGCAGCGGCACAAACACACGGCAGTTATTTCTGTTTAAAAATGTTTTACAAATTAGTAATGTAATAGCAATAACCAATCAAACCAACTCACAAGTACTATCACTAGAAAACAATCCAACACAGAAATTTCCTGAGAATCGTGTGTACAATATCATATCTCTAAAGTAGTTACTAAACAGCAAAGAAAAAAAAACACCATATGTAAAATAGCAACAACAAACATTGATGCCCCCTACACAAGTGTACATGCCCCCCAACACATGCCTATTCTCAGTGCCCAGTCTGTACCTCCCTCCTGGGGGCCCTGGGTCACTGATGACTGGCTCTGTGCCCATGTAAAGCCCCGATCAAGCAGCCTTTTTGTCGAGCAGCTCCCCCAAAATCTCCCCAATCAAAAAACAGCATTCGGTATCTGCATAGTACAGTACAGAATACTGTGGGACACACAGTTAAATATTGACCAGGTTACAGTGCCGGTTGGATACAGTGCGATCAGACACAGTGTGGGTTACAGTGCAGGATGGATTCAAAGTGGGTTGGATACAATGCAGGTTACATTGTGGGTCAGATACAGTTCAGGTGGATACAGGGCAGGTCGAATACAGTGTAGGTGGAATTCATTACGGGTTGTATTTAATGCAAATCGCATACAGTGTGGGTCAGATACAGTGTGGGTTGGATACAGTGCGGGTCGGATACAGTGCAGATCAGAGTGGGTTGTATACAGTGTAGACTACAGTGCAGGTTGGATACAGTGTGGCTTGGCTACAGTGCAAGGTCAGATACAGTGAGACACAGTGTAGGTCAGAAACAGTACGGGTCGCATACACTGCGAGTTGTATAGATTGTGGGTCAGATACAGCATGGGCCGGATAAAGTGCAGTGCATGGGTGCTAGCGGTGTCCTCAGTGCGGTGGTGCTGGCAGTGTCGGCAGTGCAGAGGTGTCAGCGGTGTCCTCAATGTGGTGGTGCCGGCAGTGTTGTCAGTGCATGGGTGCCAGCAGTGTCCGCAATGCAGTGGTGTCGGCAGTGCAGGGGCGTCAGCTGTGTCCTCAATTCAGTAGTGCCGGCAGTGTTGGCAGTGCAAGGGTGCTAGCGGTGTCCTCAGTGTGGTGGTGCCAACAGTGTTCGCAGTGTGGGAGTGCTGGAGGTGTCCTCAGTGCAGGAGTGCCAGCAGTGTCCCCAGTGCAGGGGTGCCGGCAGTGTAGGCAGAACGGTGTTGGCAGTGCGGGCAGCGGCACTAAAAGCGCTGTGGGGACATCCATCCTGCCCATAGTAGCCTATGGGGAGATGCTGATTGGCTGAGAGGTTACTATGGAGACTGGCATCTGAGCCAAAACCTCAGGACCTGAAAGTGGGATCTTGAGGTTTTGCATTGATTGGGGATCCAGGCATGCATAACCGAGCCTGCAGGGGTGTATCTATGCATTGGCCAGGACGGCACATGCCAGAGGCGCTTGCCGAGGAGGGGGCGCCACCTGGCCCGGCAATCTCACTCATCAGCAGCTGCTGTCACACAGTGACAGTGCTGCTGCTGTACGTACTTAGGACACTGCTCTATGAGCTGTGCCTGTGGTCACATGTGTGTGCGGCTACGGAGCCAGGGGCTGGATCCTGGAGATGTCTGGTGGGGCCATGCACTAGCATCACAGAAGCCTCTATTGCCACAGCACACAGTCCCGCCCCCTACCCTTACTCACTGGCTGCTTCGTTCTCCTCACAGGGCAGAATGTGGCTGTGCTCGCAGCCTCACACTCAGGGCAGTGGGTGCTGCTGGACCCGATACTGTTCCTCCGCGGTGGCCAGCGGCTGTGAGCCTGTGCCTCCTGCAAACTCAGCCACCATAACAGCCCTTCACAGGAAAGAAAAAAAGCCAGGTACCATAGGGTCACTGTGTTTTTGGGGGGGGGGTAATATGGGGGTGCTATGGGTACTGAGTTGCAATATGGGGTTGCTGAATGTACTGGGTGATATGGGGGTGCTGAATGTACTGTGGATGATATAGGGGTGCTATGTATATGGAGGGACAATATAGGGGTGCTGAATGTATTGGGGAGGTATAAGTGAGCGTTATACTGTAAGTAAAGAGTGTAATTATTCAAAAAATATGGGGGAGGCACCGGTCTCTTACTTTGCCAGGGGATCTCAGACCCCTAAATACACCTCTGCGAGCCAGACTCAGATTCGGACCCGGATCCACAAGTGTGGGCGGGTTCGGTTCTCAGGGATCCAAACCCGCTCATCCCTGGCTTGTGTCCATTAATTGAAAAGACATTATTCAAAGGATAACTGCAATTTGAAACATAATTTCGACGTTACAACTATGTTATTAGATATATTGGTAACATCTTCAACTGATATTGATTGTGAAGTGACTCTTCCGTCTTCCTTCTCTTCAATAGGTAATTCCATCTACTACCCTCCTGAATAACATTTCAACCAAATGACTGCTTGTGAATATATACTTGCTTAGATATATTGAAAATGAGAGCTGCAGATTATCACTACTAATTGCACTGAAATACTAGTCAGCAAATGGGCTGATAAGAATTATAGCATTGCTATAGGCATAAGGCATCTGGTTTTGTATTAAATTGCTTATGCACATGATGGGTTGCTATTGGTAAATTGGAATGTTATTTCCTGAGTATTGGCATGAGGGCATGACTCTGATAAACCTTAGTTGATTGGTATGTTAGCTTGTTTTCTTTAAATGGTTTTATTACTAGCCATTGCTAGTTCATTGGAGTTTGGATGTAATTAGTGTATTCACATGCTTGGCCCATTACTTAAAGAACATTAGGGAGGCTTGTGTCCATTAATTGAAAGGACATTATTCAAAGGATAACTACAATTTTAAACATAAGTTTGACATTACATCATCGTTAAACTGAAGGAAAACAGAAGAGGTAAGTTAGGTGAGGGAAACAGTGCCCATTTGGCGGGTACACCACAAACAAATGTAACATGTTTATGCAGAAGATCTGAGTGCAGCAATGATCCTTCTTAACAATTCTACCAATAATGTCTGCAATTCTGTAATACTGATAAGTACGGCACATATACAATTTTGAAATTTGGGTAGTCAATAACACGTCAAAGGAAAAACTACCAAAGGGTATATCGGGCGCAACTGGGACTGTGTTTCTAATAAGGAGAGCTGCTACCTGGTATAGGTGAGTCAGACCTAAGTGTGTACAAACAAGAAACAAGAATAAGAAGGTAGCGCTTAACTGATGTAAAAGCTGGATTGTCAAAAATGTATATAATTTATTCTAGACATAATAATTAAAATACATACATATGCATACAATATAAAACAATGGGCTATAGTCACCCTGGGATGTTAATTATCCTGCCTGTTCCTTATAATGTTCCCGACATAAATATGTGCAATTTCCACTAATATTGAATTTGTCAGTGCAGTCTGCGGAGAAGTGAACAATACACTGGCACCGTTAGAGGATTAGCAGTCCCACAATATGGCTGATTAGCTTTAGGGTCCTCACCAAGGCTACGGTAGCTTGTTTTGCATGTAGTTCAATCCCTCATAAATTCCAGTGGAATAGGTTAAAGTCCAGTGGTTCAGGCAAAGGTGAAGGCCAGCCAATAAAATAGGGTGATCAGGGAGCACACCTGACACGTTTCGCAGCTTCAACCTGCTGCTTTTTTTTTTTTTTTTTAAAGGTCCTGCTAATCCTGTAACGGTGCCAGTGTATTATTCACTTCTCCCCAGACTGTGCTGCCAGTCGAATTCAATATCAGTGGAAACTGCACATATTTATGTCCGGAATATAATAAGGAACAGGCAGGATCATTAACATCCCAAGGTGACTATAGCCCATTGTTTTATATTGTATGCATATGTATGTATTTTAATTAGTATTGTCTAGAATAAATTATATCAATTTTTGACAATCCATCTGTTAAGTCAATAACACATGTAACTCTGAGAATACCACATACAATTGCAGATATCACAATGCGAATATTCCACTCTATGGTTATGGGTAGCTTCCCAACCTAATAGTACTTTAACCATGCAGTTTATAAGTGTCTTTCAGCATAACACTGAAATAGTTCTCTGTATCAATGTTCCCGTGACCGAATTCCAATACACCTGAGCTCAGGGTAGAATAACAGTTTCCCAATAGTTGTCAAAGTGGCTGAAGTAGGGATATATATGCATATATATAAAGCCCCAAAGTATAAAGTTACTTATGAGAATGAATACAGTGACAGACGTGGTCCCTGGCAGTAATAATACACTTTTCCTCCCAAACTGGTAAGTGCTTCTCCACAAATTGGTGTAAGTTTCCTTTAACTTTATATCAGACTGATTGTCCCATAACTGTCCCAAACACTCCCTGTGAATGGTTTGACCAGGGGCCCCAGACTTACATGGGGTAGGCAGGAACTCACTCAGTCTCAGCATTTGTATAGGTTGCTCAGGTCTCTCACTCACTGCTGCATCGAGCTGCAGGATCTCTCTCTCTCTCTCTGTGTACAGGGCCTCCCACTCTGCACCAGCTGTCAGCAACACACTGATATAGGGGTTTCCCCTGTTCTCTGCTCCGTACTTCTGAGGCTGCTCTTCCTGGGTCACGCTGTTGTGCATGTAGGATACAGGACCATGCCCTGTAATCACACACTTCCTGAGGCGTTGTAATTCACACTCTGTCTGAGGCTGTCTCTGTCTTGACCCCCACATGTATAACTAGCACTGGCTTCTGTGGCCCTGTCAGCAGTGCATGTGGGTCCACTCTCTTTCTGCAAACAAGAGCAGGGTCTTTTATTACCTCCCTCTGTCTGGGCCAACATTCTATATCTACTCTTAGCTGCATTAACCCATGCTGTCCCTGCAGGTTCTCCTAGGGTAAAGTCTGTGCTCGGTTATATACAGCCTGCCTCAGCAATTCTCAAGCAGACATGCTGTGACCTGTAGTTCCACAGAGTCTGGGGTACCACATTCAAACCCGCTTTATATAATACGTGTCCCCACGCATGGAGTTCCCTTGAGTAAAGTCTTTCTCACCCTAATTCCAACACATTTAGCAAATTTGTTGGTATTACAATATGTCAAAGCATACAACACATCATATGACATTATAAACAGTTATTAATATACTGCTTTGATCACTCCCAGTATCGTACAGGCAGGGTTCCTTTTGTACTCCTAGTGGAATGCCTTAACTCAGGGCCAGGGACAGTCTCCTCTGGGACATAGCTTGTGTCCTGAGCCTCTATTCAAGAAGTACCTTCTGGAGTCTGCAATGATCCATTCTGCCATGGGGAGACACGACTGGACAAGAGCGGACCGTACAGGTCTATCAACAATTCCACCGGGTCACTTGGCAGTTCAGCGTAGACTGGGTAGACCGGGAGTTAGCATTCTATTGTGGTTGTTTCCCTTGCATTGGCTTCATCCTGCTGAATGGGGTGGAGTTTAAGTTGCTCTCGATGTACCAATACTTGGCCACAACAACCTTCTCGTTCAATGCGGTAAACGGTGATATCAACCTCAGGGCCTGCCACAATCCGGTACGGGGTGAGTTCCTATTGTGAGTCCAATTTGCTGTGGAGCCGATTATTTTTCTTTAACACTCAACTTCCAGCGGGGATCGGGTCTGTGTGGGCATGAATATTGTAATTCTGTTTCTGTCATTCTCTGACAAGGTCCATGCGCTGTGACACTATGGTTTGAGCTTTTTGCAATCTGTTTTGATGCTCCTGCACCCATGCGGTTCTGGCAGCATTATATCACTGGGAAGGCCAAGCTGGAGATCTGCTGGGAGTTTTCCCTGGTGCCCGAAAAGCAAGAAGTAAGGCGTATAACCCATTGAGCCATGTGGGGTATTGTTATACACAAAGACTAATTCAGTCATCAAGGAGGGCCACTCCAGCCTTTGATCAAGTGGAATTGTTTGCAATAAATTTAACAAAGTCTTATTAATTCTCTCGCAGATGCCATTCCCTTGAGGATGATATGCGGTGGTGCGTAGCTTCTTACATTCGTACAGACTGAACAACTCTTGGAAGAGCCAAGATTCGAAGGCCGGGCCTTGATCGGTGAGTATGTTATCTGGGTAGCCATATGGCCTCACTAAAGCCCACCAGATGACTTTGGACATTGTCTTGGCTGTCAGGTTACGAATTGGGAGGGCCACTGCAAAATTCGTAAAGTGGTTGTCAGGCCCGGGTGTTTTTGTGAATCCGTTAACCCGGAACCAACCACAGGTGTAGGTGCTGGGCTATGAAGAAAGCAGGGAGGACGAAGAAAGTTCCGATTCATATATTTATTCAAAATAATAATTCAGTAAAGGGTTAACTGACAAGTTGGTAATCATCATATTATACTGAAGTATTGCAGGAATAATATGCAAGAGAAAACTCAAAAATAAATAAAAGAAATGTTCATGGAAACATATGCAAAACAAGCTGAAGAATAAATGTTGGATTGTCCAAATATAAACAAGCTTTGATGCAGAACTGCAGAATGTGATTAACTGGATAATGCAGACATGAAGAGAAACTGTAAGGATTTGCAATGGAGTTTTGAGAGTTAACTGAGAGACTGTGAAGAATTATCCTTGTTATGACAACATAGCAAATATAAACAAACTTTGATGCTGAACTGTAGAATGTTATTAACTGGATAATGCAGACATGAAGAGATAACTGTAAGGATTAGCAATGAAGCTTTGAGAGTTAACTGAGAGACTGTGATGAATTATCCTTGTAATGACAACATAGCAAAAAGTACTGAATTGGGTTACTTGCGGGTTCCGGAGATCACTGTGAAACTGTAGTAGAAGACAAGGTGATGAATGGGTTAAATGCAGAGTTGAACAAACGAACAGCTGAGAGAAATGAGATCCTGCAGACTTTGTAGGATAGGCAGACTGACAAGGTAACCTCATGCAGGACACTGGGAATCCAAGTATTTCCAATAGGTGTGCAATTGACTGATAGCACAATGGAGAGCCGGTAGATCTTTGGCAGTGAAGGCTGCAAACGGACCTCTGGGAACGGAGGCGATATCTGGACCACGGGAATCACACAGGAATGCACGGAGAGAGTTCAGAGCTAGAGCACAGCTTTGATACAACAAAGCACTGGCCCAGAGTAACATAATCCCAGCCTACTTAAAGGCAGCACAAGCACGGGATTGGCTTACACCTGCCCACAGGTGTTTTCACAAGTGCTCTGTATTAGCTATTTGGTCTCCAACATGGCCACCTCCTATACAGCAGACACCGCAGTGCCTTAGGCCATTTGGTCCCCGCACTCACAGTTCCCAGACTCTGCATCACCTGTGCCATTGATCACGCCGTGTCCCCACACGGGCGCACAGCACCGCAAGCAACCGCACTGGCAATGGATGAACCCCAGAACCCGCAGAGGTGAGAGACCGGTTCGTGACAGTACCCCCTCTTCTACGGGTGGTCTCCGAACACCTTTGAACCTTGTCAGGATTTTTGGAGAAGTATTTCTGTACCAGTCTTGGAGCATGAACATCTTCAGAGAAAACCCAGGATCTCTCCTCCGGACCGTAACCCTTCCAGTCGACCAGAAACTGTAAACGACCATATCGGGAACGTGAGTCCACAATCTCTTTAACTTCAAATTCCTCATTCTGCAAAGAGTGAACTTTAGGAGATTTGGACTGGGTAGTACGGAACTTATTGAGAATCAAAGGCTTCAGTAAAGATGTATGAAAGGCGTTAGGAATTCTCAAAGACGGTGGCAATTTGACTTTGTATGACACAAGGTTGAGTACCTTTACAATGGGAAATGGACCAATAAACCTGAGAGCAAATTTCTTAGAAGGAACTTTGAACTTGAGATTGCGCGTAGAAATCCAAACTTGGTCTCCCACTTAGTAATTCGGTACAGCTTTACGTTTTCTATCTGCAAAAGATTTATAACGAGTGGAAGTTTTGACCAAGGACTTACGTACACAACTCCAGATGCTAGATAGACGTTGAAGCTCTTGATCTGCTGCTGGAACCTCTAGGGCTGGCAAAGGATGAAACTCTGGTGGAGAACTTCTTGGACTCTTATGTTGGGCACATTTAGGACATGCTGCTATAAACTCTTGGACATCGGCTTTGAGACGTGGCCACCAATAAGACTGTTGAATAAATTCGAGAGTCTTTAGAACCCCATGATGACCCATGAAGGAAGAGGAGTGAGCCCAGGTAAGCAGCCGTTTTCGGAGACTTGTGGCAACAAAGGTCTTGCCAGGCGGAGGAACTGGAGAGGTTCGAGTCATTAAAAAGGACGTAGGATTCACAATGGCTTGATTCGTGGTAGCATCATTTAATTCAGAAGAAGCAAAGGGCCGGGAAAGGGCATCTGCCTTTTTGTTCTGAGACCCTGGACGATAGGTGAGTTTGAAATCAAATCGTGAGAAGAAAAGCGCCCATCGAGCTTGTCGTGGATTCAAACACTGAGCTGACTGCAGATATAGAAGATTCTTATGATCAGTATAAACTGTAATGCGATGTTGAGCTCCTTCTAGAAGGTATCTCCACTCCTCAAATGCCAACTTGATGGCAAGTAACTCTTGGTCACCGATTGCATAATTACGTTCTGCCGGGAGGAACTTACGGGAGAAATATCCGCAGGGATGGACCTTTTTATCTTCAAAGACTTGTGACAACACAGCTCCTACTGCTTCTGTAGATGCATGCACCTCTAATAGAAAGGGACGATTCAACTCAGGCTGTCGAAGAATGGGGGCTGACACAAAGGCTTGCTTTAAATCAGAGAAGGCTTTGATTGCTTCAGAAGACCAGTTCGTAGGATTTGCTCCCTTGCGAGTTAGGGCTGTGATAGGAGCAGCTAACGTAGAATAATTCTTAATGAATCTCCTATAGAAATTAGCAAAGCCAAGAAATCGCTGAATCCCCTTGAGAGTTGTAGGAGTGGACCAATCCCGGATAGCTCGCGTCTCTGGGATGGATAGCGGATGAATTTGTCCCCTAGGAGGGGTCTTGCCCGGAACCAGGACGACTGGGCAGTCCCATTCACTATGAGGAGGTAGAGAGTCTGCTGCTTGCTTACTGGAAACATCCGCAAGGGATTGATACACCGGAGGTAGATCGGAAAGGCTAATTGACCGAAGAGGTACAATTGCAGCTACACAGTCCTTGGTACAAGATTTACCCCATGAAAGGACTTCCATGGTTTGCCAATTGAGTTGAGGATTATGTTTCTGCAGCCAAGGTAAACCAAGTATCACATCTTGAGAGGCTTTGGGAATCACGTAGAAGGAGAGGTATTCGGAATGGAGCTCACCAACTTTCATCTTGAGACATACGGTTCGATGAGTAATTATACCATCTGGAATTCGACTTCCATCCACTGCTGTAACGGCAACTGCTGCTTCCAGAGGCATGGTTCGAACTTTAGACCGCATGACAAAGGCTGAGGAGATGAAGTTCTCGGCTGCCCCGGAATCTAGGAGAGCTGAAACTTTCACTGTAGAACTTGGAACTTCTAATTGAATAGACAAGGTCGGCTCTTTCCCAGAACGTGATTCTAGAGTAACTCCTAGCTTAACCTCTCTTGAATAAGCTAGGAGGCGAGAGTTTCCCGGTCGGAGTTTGCAGAATTTAACTAAATGTTCGGAGGACCCACAGTACATGCAGAGGTTACCCTGTCGACGACGAAGTCGTTCCTCCTCTGTGAGGCGAGAGCGCCCAATCTGCATAGGTTCTTCAGTCATTACTGGAGACTGTGATGAAGAATCTTGTCGAGGTCTAGGATGATCACGTGGACTGGATCGCTCTGCCCTGGATTTCTCTAAACATCGCTCCCTGTGACGTAGGTCAAATTTGTTACAGAGAGAAATCAATTCATCCAGTTTAATTGGCACATCCCGGATAGTTAAATCATCCTTGATTCTCTCTGAAAGTCCATTCCAAAACGCGGCGATCAGGGCCTCCTCATTCCAGTTTAACTCTGAAGACAACGTGCGAAACTGAATAATATATTGACTGACAGGACGTAAACCTTGACGTAGACGGAGAATCTCCAAGGATGCTGAGGTGGTCCTGCCTGGTTCGTCAAAGATTCTCCGGAAGGAAGATACGAACTCTTTGTAATTAGAGAGGATAGGATCACCTCTCTCCCATAATGGTGATGCCCACTCCAGAGCCTGACCGGAGAGGAGGGCAATAATATATGCAACTTTAGAACGAGCTGATGGGAAACTGGAGGACAACAGTTCGAACTGGATCTCGCATTGATTCAGGAATCCTCTGCAAAGTTTTGGGGTTCCGTCAAACTTACTCGGAGAGGGTAACTGCAAGCGGGACGTAGGTAGCGTCACAGGAGAAGCTGTAGTGGTAACTGGGACATCCAGGGTTGGACTCTGGACTTGGAACGTTTTAATAGCCGTATGAAGAGTCTCTAAACGGTCTGCCATAGTTTGCATAAACTGCACTATTTGTGTCTGTATAGACTCCTGATTTTCCAGACGGGAAAGGATATCTGACGTAGCACCGCCTCCTGCGAATTGGTCACTTGACGGATCCATGTGGCCAGTGCTTACTGTCAGGCCCGGGTGTTTTTGTGAATCCGTTAACCCGGAACCAACCACAGGTGTAGGTGCTGGGCTATGAAGAAAGCAGGGAGGACGAAGAAAGTTCCGATTCATATATTTATTCAAAATAATAATTCAGTAAAGGGTTAACTGACAAGTTGGTAATCATCATATTATACTGAAGTATTGCAGGAATAATATGCAAGAGAAAACTCAAAAATAAACAAAAGAAATGTTCATGGAAACATATGCAAAACAAGCTGAAGAATAAATGTTGGATTGTCCAAATATAAACAAGCTTTGATGCAGAACTGCAGAATGTGATTAACTGGATAATGCAGACATGAAGAGATAACTGTAAGGATTTGCAATGGAGTTTTGAGAGTTAACTGAGAGACTGTGAAGAATTATCCTTGTTATGACAACATAGCAAATATAAACAAACTTTGATGCTGAACTGTAGAATGTTATTAACTGGATAATGCAGACATGAAGAGATAACTGTAAGGATTAGCAATGAAGCTTTGAGAGTTAACTGAGAGACTGTGATGAATTATCCTTGTAATGACAACATAGCAAAAAGTACTGAATTGGGTTACTTGCGGGTTCCGGAGATCACTGTGAAACTGTAGTAGAAGACAAGGTGATGAATGGGTTAAATGCAGAGTTGAACAAACGAACAGCTGAGAGAAATGAGATCCTGCAGACTTTGTAGGATAGGCAGACTGACAAGGTAACCTCATGCAGGACACTGGGAATCCAAGTATTTCCAATAGGTGTGCAATTGACTGATAGCACAATGGAGAGCCGGTAGATCTTTGGCAGTGAAGGCTGCAAACGGACCTCTGGGAACGGAGGCGATATCTGGACCACGGGAATCACACAGGAATGCACGGAGAGAGTTCAGAGCTAGAGCACAGCTTTGATACAACAAAGCACTGGCCCAGAGTAACATAATCCCAGCCTACTTAAAGGCAGCACAAGCACGGGATTGGCTTACACCTGCCCACAGGTGTTTTCACAAGTGCTCTGTATTAGCTATTTGGTCTCCAACATGGCCACCTCCTATACAGCAGACACCGCAGTGCCTTAGGCCATTTGGTCCCCGCACTCACAGTTCCCAGACTCTGCATCACCTGTGCCATTGATCACGCCGTGTCCCCACACGGGCGCACAGCACCGCAAGCAACCGCACTGGCAATGGATGAACCCCAGAACCCGCAGAGGTGAGAGACCGGTTCGTGACAGTGGTCAATGATGATGATGGCATAGGTGTACCACGACCGACTTGGCTCCAGTTTGACATGATCGATTGTGACACGTTCTATAGGTTAATGGCTGACAATGGGATGTAACGGTGCTCATTGGTCTGACAGCCCTGATAGGCATGTGGTACAGGTTAGACAGGACCTACACCATTGTTCTACGACGTGTCGCAGATAGTTCCAGTAGAATCTCTTCCGGATGGTGGACTGTCTTCTGACAAATGAAGTGACCGGACTGGTCACAATAGGCCTGTAGTATTGTGAACACTCTAGTTCGAGGCACCGCAAGTTGCTGAACCGGCTGGTGAGTCTTTGGGTCGATACGATGTTGGAATAGTAACCCCCCTTGCAGCTCCAGTCACATTGATGCCACCACTGAGCTAATTCCAGGTTGGCTGTTTGCCGCTCTGCATAAGACGGGCCATTAGGACTGGTTAGCCACCTCTTCAATTGGCGGAAGCATGGACTTTCTCCTTGCCAGTGTACCCACTCACTTGTCGTTTCTTGCTCTGTGATGGTGTTATCCGTATCAGTAGCCAAGAACATTGTATCTTGTTTGGGTGCTTCAGGGCGACAACATAAATTGGGTATCTATACTTGTTCCCACTTGTCTTCTGCTGTATCTTCCTTCCAAGCAGGTAATTGGGACTGCACGTCTGCATTGGAGTTACTACGCCCACTTCTGTACTCCAACTTGTACTTGTAGTTGGCGAGTCTGGAGGCCCACCTCTGTTTCAGCACTCCCAGTTGATCAGTCGACTGATGAGATAGTGGGTTGCAATCGGTATAAGCTATGAATGGCGTCATGGCCAAGTAATCTTTGAATTTCTCGGTCACTGCCCACACCAATACCAGGAACTCAAGCTTATAGGCACTGTAGTTAGCATAATTTCTTTCTTTCTGTCTTTTGGATACTTCTCCTGGCGTACGCTATCACGCATTCTTGACCATTCTGTTTCTGGGCGAGGATGGCCCCTAGGCCACTTTTACTTGTATCGGTGTACAGCCGAAAGGGGGTGCTGTAATCAGGGTATACCAGGAGTGGGGCTTCGGTAAAGACTTTTTTTTTAAGGCATCAAAAGCCACCTGTTGTTAAGTCATCCATTCAATGGGTTGCGGTTTCGTATACTTATCTTTGGGAAACCCACGTAATTGGTCCAATAGAGGCGCAGCCAATTTAGCAAAATCCTTAACAAACCTCCAATAGTACCCCACAAACTCCATGAACCTTTGGACATCCTTAACTGCCTTCGGGGTCGGCCATTCCAGGACAGCAGCAACCTTTTCTGGATCGGGCGCTATACCCTAGGCACTCACTACATGACCCAAGTACTGGACTTTTGGCTTGAATAAGTGGCATTTGGTAGGCTTCAGTTTGAGTTTGTACTTCATGAACTGTTGGAAGACCTCTCGTAAATGCTGAAGGTGTTCATCATATGTTCCCGAGAATATGATGACTTCATTAAGGTAGAGAACATTCTCAAAATTTCGGTGCCCTGGGAAATGCTCCATCACCCTCTGGAACATGGCCAGGGCATTGCATAGCCCAAAGGGCGTACGATTGAATTCATACAACCCCCATCAGGGTGGTGAAGGTGGTCTTCTCCTTGTCTTTTTCAGCCATAGACACCTGCTAGTACCTACTCGTCAGGTCTAATGTAGAGAAGTAACGAGAAGACTTGAGTGCAATGAGTGATTCTTCAATTCACTGTAAGGGGTAGGCATCCTTGTGGGTAGCATTATTCAATTTACAGTAATCCAAACAGAAACACAATTGTCCATCTTTCTTGCAAACCAACACCATGGGTGCAGCCCATGGGCTATGGCTTTCTTTGATCCGCAATCAAAAAATGGCTTACATATCTTCCAGCATCTGTTGAACGGGCTGATACAAGGCTGGCACCAGGGGCCGGTGTTGCTCCTTAATAGGTGCCGTGTGCATGCTGTAATTCACACTCTGTCTGAGGCTGTCTCCGTCCTGACCCCCACATGTATCACCAGCACTGGCTTCTATGGTCCTGTCAGCAGCGCACGTGGGTCCTCTCTCTCTCTCTCTGCAAACAAGAGCAGGGTCATATATCACCTCCCTCTATCCGGGCCAACATTCCATATCCAGGGTTCCTACTCTTGGAGGAGCCAACCAAGTGCAAGTGAGGAGATCTTTGCTTGTTCAGCAGCAAAACACTCTTAGCTGCATTAACCCATGCTGTCCCTGTAGGTTCTCCTAGGGAAAAGTCTGTGCTTGGTTATATACAGCCTGCCTCAGCAATTCTCAAGCAGACATGCTGTGCCTGTAGTTCCACAGAGTCTGGGGTACCACAATCTCCTACTCTCTCCCCTCCTCTATTTCCCATCCCCCTCTGCCTCCCTTCCCTTCTTCTTTTTGTCACCACACTTTCTGTCACTTCTGTCCCACCAAGGTCCTACTTCCCCACCACTCATCCCAGTTCACGCCCTCCATTCTCTGTCATCTCTCCTCTTCTCCATCTATATCACACTGCATTCCCTCCCTGCCCTCCTCCTGCAGTTTTCCCTCCTAGATCAGAAGCCTGCACTAACACTATGCCCGCTTTATCCCTTCCAACCAAATAAATATTCCCTAAATGCTACAACAACCCTGATAATCTCATTTGCATATCTCCCTCAAACTCACACCCTTTATCCTGTTCTCTATGGAATGTCAGATCCGTTTGTAATAAAATGGTCCCCACCCATGACCTTTTCATCTCCATCTCCCCGCATCTCCTGGCCTTTACAGAAACCTGTTTTACTCCCTATGACACCACTTCTCCTGCTGCTCTCTCTGCTGGGAGCCTCATTCTTCCTGACCCGGGGCTCACCTAGGCAATGGTGTTGGTTTCCTCTTACCCTCTAGCTACTCCTACCAACTCATCCCCCCAGAACCACCCCTTACATTTTCTACATTTGAGATCCATGCTATATGCCTCTTCCAACCTGTCCATCTATGAGTAGCTGTCATTTAGAGCTCCCCTGGCATGCCCTCCAAAATTCTTGACAACTTTGCTTCCTGACTTCCTCTCTTCTGACATTCCCTCCATTATCTTAGGCGACTTCAACATCCCAATTGATATCCCCACAAAATCCTCTGCCTCTGAACTCCTTAACTTACATCTTCACTCGGTCTCTCCCAGTGGACCTCCTCCCTCTCCCATGTGAATGGGAGCTCACTGTATCTGTTCTTCACTCACTGCTGTGATATTTCTGATTTCTCCAACCCCACATTTCCCCTCCCAGACCACCACCTGCTCTCCTTTAACTTATCTCTCTCTGGTACTCCATCTATACCTCCTAAAGCTACCATTACTAAACGCAACATTGAGGCTATCGACAGCACTTCCCTATTCTCCCAACTCAACTCACTTCTCCCTCCTATACTGTCTCATGCCCTGAACAAGCCACATCCCTATACAATATTTCCCTTACTTCTGCTCTTGACTCTGTCACTCCACCAACCACTATTCACCCTCACAAATCAACATCTCAACCCTGGCACACCAAATGCACCAGATATTTGAAAAAATGCTCAAGTACTGCTGACAGACAGTGGAGGAAATCATTCTCTTAAAGCAGACTTCCTCCATTTCAAACATATGCTCTCTTTATTCAGTGCTGCCCTTTCCCTCGCTAAACAGTCATACTTCAAAAACCTCATATCCTCCCAGTCTTCCAACCCCCAGCACCTCTTTGCCACTCTCAACTCCCTCCTCTGCCCACCCCGACTTCATCTCCCGCTTCACTCTCTGCGCTTGACTTTGCCACTTACTTCACATCCAAAATTGACTCCATATGTCAGGACATCAAATCCCACCAAAAAATTAGCAACCTGTCACCTCCTGTCCCTTACCACCCATCCCCTTCCCTCTTACAAACTTTGACATCTTTTCCCATGTATCTGGTGAGGAAGTCATAGCCTTCATCCGTTCCTAACCCCGCTCCGTCTCCCCACTTGACCCTATCTCCTCCTGCCTCCTCTGCTGCCTCTCTCTCTCTCTCTCTCTGCCTGCTCCCATCTTGCCCACTTCCTCAATCTCTCCCTCTCATCAGGCACTGTCCCCTTTTCCTTCAACCATGCACTCGTCTTGCCTATTCTTAAAAAACCTACCCTTGATTCTCACACTCTCTCCAACTATCGACCCATCTCTCTCCTTCCTTTTTCCTCCAAACTCAGTGAGCATATTGTCTATAACCGCCTGACTGCCTTTCTTTCCTCCCACTCAGTACTTGATCCATTCGAGTCTGGCTTCCATCCTCTCCACTCCACTGAAACTGCCCTCACAAAAGTCTGCAAAGACCTCCTATATGCTAAATCCAAGGGTCACTACTCTGCTTATTCTACTTGACCTTTCTGCTGCTTTTGACACTGTGGACCACCCTCGCCTTCTGCAAATATTTCACTCCCTTGGCCTGTGTGATACTGCCCTCTCCTGGCTGCCCTCCTACCTCTCTGACCATTCCTTTTGTCTCCTCTCATGGCTCCACCTCCCCCCACTTCCACTAACTGTTTTCGTCCCCAAGGCTCTTTTCTTGGTTCTCTACTTTTCGCTCTCTATACATCCTCTTTAGGAGAACTCATTAGCTCTTTTGTCTTTCAATATCATCTCTATGCTGATACTCAAATCTACCTTTCCTCCCTTATCCTCTCTCCTGCTCTCCTCACTCATGTATCCAACTGTCTCTCTGCTATCTCTTCTTGGATGTCTCAGTGCTTTCTTAAACTTAACATGTCTAAGACTGAGCTGATCTTCACACCCTCCTGCACAACCTCACCGCCCACAATTTCATCATCTATAGATGGCACTACTATATCCTCTAGCCCCCAAGTGCGCTGTCTAGGAGTAATCCTTGATTCCTCCCTATCCTTCAAACCACACATTCAGCACCTATCACAAACCTGTCATTTTAATCTCAAAAATATTTCCAGGATCAGAGCCTTTCTCACCCAGGATGCCACTAAGACCCTTATCCACTCACTGGTCATCTCCAGACTGGACAACTGTAATCCTGACTGGCATCCTTAACACATACATCTCTACATTCCAATCTATCCTCACTGCTGCTGCCCGTATCATCTTCCTCACCAAACATACTACATCCACCTCCCCTCTTTTACTAGCCCTTAACTGGCTCCCCTTCTGCTTCAGAATCCATTACAAGCTTCTCACACTCACTTACAAAGCCCTCATCCACTCCTCTCCCAGTTACATCTCTGACCTTATCTCCCTTTACACTCCCACTCATCCTCTTCGCTCTGCTAATGCATGCCGCCTCTCCTGCCTTCTGATTACCTCCTCCCATTCCTACCTCCAAGATTTTGCGAGTGCTACTTTCTTTTTCTGGAATTCTCTACCTCTCCCCCTCAGTCTCTCCACCTCTCTACAAAACTTCTAATGGGCTCTCAAGGCATACTTCTTCACCAAACCCAGCCATCTCTCATCGTAAGCCTTCAGTTGCCTGTGTTCACTTTCTACCCCATCTGTCACCCCTGTTTGAGTGCCCCATCCCTTTAGAATGTAAGCTTTTCATGAGCAGGGTGCTCTTCCCTCATGTGCTTTTAAGTCTCTTACTTAACCTATCTTCTTTTCAATACTCCCTTTGATGGCACCAAATCCTCGGTTTTCTGCCACCTTGATATTTATCTTAGTGCTTTTTACTAACACAGCTGTATTTATATACCCTGTACTTATATACCCTGTACTTGTCCTATATTGTATTGAACTGTAATTCACTGTCTTCATGTTTAGCTTATTTGTTTACTCTGTAATTAGGCACTGCGGATCCCATGTGGTGCCATATAAATTAATAATAATAATCCCTAATAAAATGTAAGTAAAACTTGTGTATTTACTGTGTCTGGTTGGGGAACCCTTGCCTCTCTACTAGTGCACAGTTTGGAGTTACTGCCGAATGAACAAGTCAAAACGTTTATCACAAATATAACACCAAGTTGTGCCCACATGACACCATTCGAAGTGAATGTAATACTTGTTTAAAATGCCCTCTAATATATAACTCAGTGTTTACCACTGAGGGTCAAACTAACTTAGTTAACTTCTACAAGGAAGTGAGCGCCAATCTTGACCAAAGAAAAGCAGTGGATGTGGTCTACTTAGATTTTGCAAAAGCCTTCGATACAGTGCCTCACAGGAGATTAATCATCAAATTAAAAGAGCTTGGCCTAGGAAAAACTGTTTGTACATGGATAAGTAACTGGCTGGAAAACGGGGTACAGTGAGTAGTGGTCAACGGGAAGTCCTCAAGCTGGACACCGGTTTTCAGCGGAATACCACGTGGGTCCGTACTCGGGCCACTACTGTTCAACATATTTATCAATAACCTAGAAATAGGCCTGGAAAGCACAGTAGTCAATCTTTGCAGGTGACACTAAACTGTGTAGGGTAATTAATTCAGAAAAAGATGTGGAGTCTCTGCAGAATGACTTATCTAAACTTGAAATCTGGGCGTCTAAATGGAGAATGAGGTTCAATATAGAAAAATGGAAGGTTATACATTTCGGGACGGAAAACAAACTTGCATCCTACATATTAAACGGGGAAAGTCTAGGGGTAACAGTTTTGAAAAAGGATTTGGGGGTACTCGTTGATAATAAACTTAATTACTATATACAATGTCAAAGCGCAGTAAGAAGGCAAGTAAGGTGTTAGCATGCATAAAATGGGGAATTGAGACAAGGAACGTAGATATAAATCTGCCGCTGTACAAATCATTGGTACGTCTACACCTGGAATATTGTGTTCAGTTTTGGGCACCAATGTATAAAAAAGATATCGGTGAACTCGAGAGGGTTCAAAGTAGAGATGAGCGGGTTCGGTTCTCAGAGAACCGAACCCTACTGAACTTCACGTCTCGAGCCCGGATCCGAGTTAGGCTCGGATTTTCCCACCTGACTTGGAAACCCGAACGCGGCAAAACTTCATCATCCCGCTGTCGGATTCTCGCGGGATTTGGAATCCATATAAGAAGCCGCGCGTCGCGGCCAATTTCATTCCAGTCTCGGAGAGTGTATTGAGAGGACGTGTCCTCAGTGTTCAGTGTCTGTGTGGGGGCGGGAAAGTGGAGTGGCGAGTGTTGTGCTGCTCACTCCAGTCCAGTGTAGTCAGTGTATTGTGCTGCGTCAGTCCAGCCAGTCAAAGTGTAGGTGTCATCTCCTGCCAGTGTAGCTGTATAAAGTGGTGCTGTGTTGTGCTGTCAAGTCCAGTGTAGTCAGTGTATTGTGCTGCATCAGTCCAGCCAGTCACAGTGTTGGTATTCTCTCTGCTGCCATATAGCCAGTGTAGCTGTATAAGTGGTGCTGTGTTGTGCTGTCAAGTCCAGTGTAGTCAGTGTATTGTGCTGCATCAGCCTAGCCAGTCACAGTGTTGGCGTTCTCTGCTGCCATATATCCAGTGTAGCTGTATAAGTGGTGCTGTGTTGTGCAGACCAGTCCAGTGTAGTCAGTGTATTGTGCTCAGGGCCGGTGCTAGTGTTTGGCGCCCCCTGCAAATGATAAATTGGTGCCCTTCCATCCTTTAAAAAGGAACAGTGCGCACCGCAAAAAGGGGTGTGGTACATCAAGGGAGGGGCATGGCCACAATGGTACCCACAATTCATATTACACCACATAGTATTCACGTTATGTCACACAGTACTATCCCTTATACACAATGTCCACAGTAGTGCCTCTTATCAGAGGTGTAGCTAGGTGTCATGGTGCCCGGAGCAAAGGGTATGTTTCAGTGCCACCTCCTCTGTACTGAATTGGGGGCATGTTACATTTGAAAAAAATATATATAAAAAAATTGGTGACAGGGGCAGTTCTAGACCTTGAGGAGCTCAGGGAAAATATTTAATTTGCTGCCCGCCACACCAAATATAGGGACAGTGCGCACCGTAGGCGCGCACAAAAATATAGGCGCCCCAGAATAGTACCAATTCACATTACACTGCACAGCTGTGTCCGTTATTCACATTACACCTCACAGTACCATCCGTTATTCACATTACACCTCACAGTACCGTCCGTTATTCACATTACACCTCACAGTACCATCCGTTATTCACATTACACCTCACAGTACCATCCGTTAGTCACATTACACCTCACAGTACCGTCTGTTATTCACATTACACCGCACAGTATCATCCATTATTCACATTACACCTCACAGTACTGTCCGTTATTCACATTACACCGCACAGTACCATCCGTTATTCACATTACACCGCACAGTAGCATCCGTTATTCACATTACACTGCACAGTACCGTCCGTTATTCACATTACACCTCACAGTACCATCCGTTAGTCACATTACACCTCACAGTACTGTCCGTTATTCACATTACACCTCACAGTATGGTCCGTTATTCACATTACACCGCACAGTACCATCCCTTATTCACATTACACCTCACAGTACCATCCGTTATTCACATTACACCACACAGTAGCATCCGTTATTCACATTACACCGCACAGTAGCGTTTGTTATTCACATTACACCGCACAGTACCGTCCGTTATTCACATTACACCTCACAGTACCATCCGTTAGTCACATTACACCTCACAGTACCGTCCGTTATTCACATTACACCTCACAGTACCGTCCGTTATTCACATTACACAGCACAGTATCATCCATTATTCACATTACACCTCACAGTACTGTCCGTTATTCACAATACACTGCACAGTACCATCCCTTATTCACATTACACCGCACAGTACCGTCCATTATTCACATTACACCGCACAGTATCGTCCGTTATTCACATTACACCGCACAGTACCGTCCGTTATTCACATTACACCGCACAGTACCGTCCGTTATTCACATTACACCTCACAGTACCGTCCGTTATTCACATTACACCTCACAGTACTGTCCGTTATTCACATTACACCGCACAGTAGCATCCGTTATTCACATTACACCACACAGTAGCGTCCGTTATTCACATTACACTGCACAGTACCATCCGTTATTCACATTACACCTCACAGTACCATCCATTAGTCACATTACACCTCACAGTACTGTCCGTTATTCACATTACACCTCACAGTACCGTCCGTTATTCACATTACACTGCACAGTAGCATCCGTTATTCACATTACACCTCACAGTACCATCCGTTATTCACATTACACCACACTATATCCTCTAGCCCCCAAGTGCGCTGTCTAGGAGTAATCCTTGATTCCTCCCTATCCTTCAAACCACACATTCAGCACCTATCACAAACCTGTCATTTTAATCTCAAAAATATTTCCAGGATCAGAGCCTTTCTCACCCAGGATGCCACTAAGACCCTTATCCACTCACTGGTCATCTCCAGACTGGACAACTGTAATCCTGACTGGCATCCTTAACACATACATCTCTACATTCCAATCTATCCTCACTGCTGCTGCCCGTATCATCTTCCTCACCAAACATACTACATCCACCTCCCCTCTTTTACTAGCCCTTAACTGGCTCCCCTTCTGCTTCAGAATCCATTACAAGCTTCTCACACTCACTTACAAAGCCCTCATCCACTCCTCTCCCAGTTACATCTCTGACCTTATCTCCCTTTACACTCCCACTCATCCTCTTCGCTCTGCTAATGCATGCCGCCTCTCCTGCCTTCTGATTACCTCCTCCCATTCCTACCTCCAAGATTTTGCGAGTGCTACTTTCTTTTTCTGGAATTCTCTACCTCTCCCCCTCAGTCTCTCCACCTCTCTACAAAACTTCTAATGGGCTCTCAAGGCATACTTCTTCACCAAACCCAGCCATCTCTCATCGTAAGCCTTCAGTTGCCTGTGTTCACTTTCTACCCCATCTGTCACCCCTGTTTGAGTGCCCCATCCCTTTAGAATGTAAGCTTTTCATGAGCAGGGTGCTCTTCCCTCATGTGCTTTTAAGTCTCTTACTTAACCTATCTTCTTTTCAATACTCCCTTTGATGGCACCAAATCCTCGGTTTTCTGCCACCTTGATATTTATCTTAGTGCTTTTTACTAACACAGCTGTATTTATATACCCTGTACTTATATACCCTGTACTTGTCCTATATTGTTTTGAACTGTAATTCACTGTCTTCATGTTTAGCTTATTTGTTTACTCTGTAATTAGGCACTGCGGATCCCATGTGGTGCCATATAAATTAATAATAATAATCCCTAATAAAATGTAAGTAAAACTTGTGTATTTACTGTGTCTGGTTGGGGAACCCTTGCCTCTCTACTAGTGCACAGTTTGGAGTTACTGCCGAATGAACAAGTCAAAACGTTTATCACAAATATAACACCAAGTTGTGCCCACATGACACCATTCGAAGTGAATGTAATACTTGTTTAAAATGCCCTCTAATATATAACTCAGTGTTTACCACTGAGGGTCAAACTAACTTAGTTAACTTCTACAAGGAAGTGAGCGCCAATCTTGACCAAAGAAAAGCAGTGGATGTGGTCTACTTAGATTTTGCAAAAGCCTTCGATACACTGCACAGTAGCATCCGTTATTCACATTACACCTCACAGTACCATCCGTTATTCACATTACACCACACAGTAGCGTCCGTTATTCACATTACACCGCACAGTAGCGTCTGTTATTCACATTACACTGCACAGTACCGTCCGTTATTCACATTACACCTCACAGTACCATCCGTTAGTCACATTACACCTCACAGTACTGTCTGTTATTCACATTACACCTCACAGTATGGTCCGTTATTCACATTACACCGCACAGTAGCATCCCTTATTCACATTACACCTCTCAGTACCATCCGTTATTCACATTACACCACACAGTAGCATCCGTTATTCACATTACATCGCACAGTAGCGTCTGTTATTCACATTACACCTCACAGTACCGTCCGTTATTCACATTACACCTCACAGTACTGTCCGTTATTCACATTACACCGCACAGTAGCATCCGTTATTCACATTACACCACACAGTAGCGTCCGTTATTCACATTACACTGCACAGTACCATCCGTTATTCACATTACACCTCACAGTACCATCCATTAGTCACATTACACCTCACAGTACTGTCCGTTATTCACATTACACCTCACAGTACCGTCCGTTATTCACATTACACTGCACAGTAGCATCCGTTATTCACATTACACCTCACAGTACCATCCGTTATTCACATTACACCACACAGTAGCGTCCGTAATTCACATTACACCGCACAGTACCGTCCATTATTCACATTACACTGCACAGTACCGTCCGTTATTCACATTACACCTCACAGTACCATCCGTTAGTCACATTACACCTCACAGTACTGTCCGTTATTCACATTACACCTCACAGTATGGTCCGTTATTCACATTACACCGCACAGTAGCATCCCTTATTCACATTACACCTCACAGTACCATCCGTTATTCACATTACACCACACAGTAGCGTCTGTTATTCACATTACACCGCACAGTAACGTCCGTTATTCACATTACACCTCACAGTACCATCCGTTAGTCACATTACACCTCACAGTACCGTCCGTTATTCACATTACACCTCACAGTACCGTCCGTTATTCACATTACACAGCACAGTATCATCCATTATTCACATTACACCTCACAGTACTGTCTGTTATTCACATTACACTGCACAGTACCATCCCTTATTCACATTACACCGCACAGTACCGTCCATTATTCACATTACACCGCATAGTATCGTCCGTTATTCACATTACACCGCACAGTACCGTCCGTTACTCACATTACACCTCACAGTACCGTCCGTTATTCACATTACACCTCACAGTACTGTCCGTTATTCACATCACACCGCACAGTAGCATCCGTTATTCACATTACACCACACAGTAGCGTCCGTTATTCACATTACACTGCACAGTACCATCCGTTATTCACATTACACCTCACAGTACCATCCATTAGTCACATTACACCTCACAGTACCGTCCGTTATTCACATTACACCTCACAGTACGGTCCATTATTCACATTTCACTGCACAGTAGCATCCGTTATTCACATTACACCTCTCAGTACCATCCGTTATTCACATTACACCACACAGTAGCGTCCGTTATTCACATTACACCGCACAGTAGCGTCAATTATTCACATTACACCGCACAGTACCGTCAGTTATTCACATTACACCGCACAGTACCATCCGTTATTCACATTACACCTCACAGTACCGTCCGTTATTCACATTACACCTCACAGTACTGTTCGTTATTCACATTACACCGCACAGTAGCATCCGTTATTCACATTACACCACACAGTAGTGTCTGTTATTCACATTACACTGCACAGTACCATCCGTTATTCACATTACACCTCACAGTACTGTCCGTTATTCACATTACACCGCACAGTAGCATCCATTATTCACATTACACCACACAGTAGCATCCGTTATTCACATTGCACTGCACAGTACCATCCGTTATTCACATTACACCTCACAGTACCATTCATTAGTCACATTACACCTCACAGTACTGTCCGTTATTCACATTACACCTCACAGTACGGTCTGTTATTCACATTACACTGCACAGTAGCATCCGTTATTCACATTACACCTCACAGTACCATCCGTTATTCACATTACACCACACAGTAGCGTCCGTTATTCACATTACACCGCACAGTAGCGTCCGTTATTCACATTACACCGCACAGTTCCGTCAGTTATTCACATTACACCGCACAGTACCGTCCGTTATTCACATTACACCTCACAGTACTGTCCGTTATTCACATTACACCGCACAGTAGCATCCGTTATTCACATTACACCACACAGTAGCGTCCGTTATTCACATTACACTGCACAGTACCATCCGTTATTCACATTACACCTCACAGTACCATCCATTAGTCACATTACACCTCACAGTACTGTCCGTTATTCACATTACACCTCACAGTACGGTCCGTTATTCACATTACACTGCACAGTAGCATCCGTTATTCACATTACACCTCACAGTACCATCCGTTATTCACATTACACCGCACAGTAGCGTCCGTTATTCACATTACACCGCACAGTTCCGTCAGTTATTCACATTACACCGCACAGTACCGTCCGTTATTCACATTACACCTCACAGTACGGTCCGTTATTCACATTACACTGCACAGTAGCATCCGTTATTCACATTACACCTCACAGTAGCGTCCGTTATTCACATTACACCGCACAGTAGCGTCCGTTGTTCACATTACACTGCACAGTAGCGTCCGTTAGTCACATTACACCGCACAGTAGTACCCACACAGGAGAGCACCTTATACACATTTTGCGGCCAGGTAGAGCCCATTATACATATTATGTCAGGTACATCCCTCATTCCCTCGACAGCACTGCCCCAGTACCTGCAGGAGGTCCCGACTCCGGTGCTGCTCCTCCTCTGCCTTCTACTCCTCATGTCTCTCGGAGGCGCCATTACCCCTGCAGCAGCGGCTCTGTAGGATGTCGGCAGTTATGCCGAGAGGGAGGGAACGGGTACTAATTACTCGGGCCATGGACTGATGGAGGGCCATGTGAGGCCCTGGTCCACAGCACTCCCTACCCCCTCCCTCCTTACTGGACAGCAGCATAAGCACGCATCTTCACAGCACATGCTGCAGTGTGCTGTGCTGCAGTGAGGCTGCTGCTACTGCTGAGCCTCTGCCTGTTCAGGTAGTGGGGGGAAGTGATCACACTCCCCCCCTCAAATTGACTTGGACTGGGCTCAAGGTTCATCAGGGCTCAGGGTTCATCAGGTCTCAGGGCTCATCAGGGCTCAGGGCTCATTAGGGCTCAGGGTCCCCCCCCTACACCCTGCTTGGCACTCCAAAGTTATAAAAAAACAAACTTTTTTTCTTAAGGGGGCATGGCCACGCCTCCCGTGTTTAGGCCGTGCCTCCGAAATGATGCCCGGCTCAGCGTTGTGTGTGGGCTGAGGCTGCTCTCTGGGGAAGGATGGGGGGAGAGAGCCGTGCTACACGCTGCCAGCATCAGCGGGGTTGCAGAGCAGGACGGCGCCTCCCTTCAGCACAGCACCTCCCAGCACGGCATCCCCTTGCTGAGCGGGTAGCGCCAGCTCTGATTGTGCTGCATCAGTCCAGGCAGTCACAGTGTTGGTGTTCTTTGCTGCCATATATCCAGTGTAGCTGTTATATCCAGTGTAGCTGTATAAAGTGGTGCTGTGTTGTGCTGTCCAGTCCAGTGTAGTCAGTGTAATATGCTGCATCAGTCCAGCCAGTCACAGTCTCTGCTGCCATATATCCAGGTTAGCTGTATAAAGTGTTGTTGTGTTGTGCTGCATCAGACCAGTGGTAGTGTCCTGTTCATCAGTCATTCCAGTGACAATATACACTGCTGTTATATGTCCACTGCTGCCGTATAATAATAATAATAATAACAACAAAAACCACAAGTCCCTTTCAGTGTTGTTGTGTTGTGCTGCATCAGATCAGTGGTAGTGTCCTGTCCATCAGTCATTCCAGTCATTCCTGTTCTGCATATTGTCTCATATAACTCCCAAAAAATAATGGAGAACAAAAATGTTGAGAATAAAATAGGGGAAGATCAAGAAGATCCACTTCCTCCTAGTGCTGAAGCTTCTGCCACTAGCCATGACATAGATTATGAAATGCCATCAACGCCGTCTGCCAAGGCCGATGCCCAATGTGATAGTAGAGTGCATGTAAAATTCAAAAAGCCAAAGTTCAGTAAAAAGAACCAAAAAAAGAAATTTAAATCGTCTGAGGAGAAATGTAAACTTGCCAATATGCCATTTACGACACGGAGTGGCAAGGAATGGCTGAGGCCCTGGCCTATGTTCATGGCTAGTGGTTCAGCTTCACATGATGATGGAACCCTCATCCTCCAGCTAGAAAAATTAAAAGAGTTAAGCTGGAAAGAGGACAGAAAAGAACTGTGCGTTCTGAGATGGTATCACAAATCCCCAAGGAGAGTCCAAGTGTGTCGGCACTCGGTAGTTGCAATGCCTGACCTTCCCAACACTGGGTGGGAAGAGGTGGCTCCTTCCACCATTTGCACGCCCCCTGCAAGTGCTGGAAGGAGCACCCACAGTCCAGTTCCTGATATTCAAATTGAAGATGTCACTTTTGAAGTGCACCAGGATGAGGATATAGGTCAGGCATTCCCAACCACGGTCCTCAAGGCACACCAACAGTGCAGGTTTTAGTGATATCCATGCTGCAGCACAGATGGTTAAATCAAAATAACTGAGTTGCTAATTGAGTCACCTGTGCTGAAGCCTGGATATTACTAAAACCTGCACTGTTAGTGTGCCTTGAGGACCGTGGTTGGGAATGCCTGATATAGGTGTTGCTGGCGCTGAGGAGGAAGTTGACGATGAGGATTCTGATGGTGATGTGGTTTGTTTAAGTCAGGCACCGGTGGAGACACCTGTTGTCCATGAGATGAAGAAGCCCATTGTGATGCCTGGGCAAACTACCAAAAAAGCGACCTCTTCGGTGTGGAATTATTTCTCCACAAATCCGGACAACAGGTGTCAAGCCATCTGTTGCCTCTGTCAATATGTAATAAGTAGGGGTAAAGTTGTTAACCACCTAGGAACATCCTCCCTTATAGTCACCTGCTGTGCATTAATCAGAAGTCAGTGTCAAGTTGTGAAACTTTGGGTAAGAGCGTAAGCAGTCCACTGACACCTAAATCCCTTCTTCCTCCTGTACCCAAGCTCCTGCAAGCCACACCACCAACTCTCTCAACGTCAACTTCCTCCTCAGTCAGGAAGGTCAGTAGACCTGCAGGCCATGTCACTGTCAAGACTGAGGAGTCCACTCCTAACCGTAATTCCTCTGTAGGATCCTTGAGTGGTACGCCTGCTGTTGCTGCCACTGCTGTTGTTGCTACTGGGAGTCGATCGTCATCCCAGAGGGGAAGTCGGAAGACCACTTGTACTACTTCCAGTAAGCAATTGACTGTCCAACAGTCTTTTGTGAGGAAGATGAAATATGACAGCAGTCATCATTTTGCAAAGCAGATAACTGAGGCCTTGACAGCTTTGTTGGTGTTAGACGTGCATCCGGTATCCACCATTAGTTCAGTGGGACTTAGAGAATTGTTTGAGTTACTGTGTCCCCGGTATCAAATCCCATCTAGGTTCCACTTCTCTAGGCATGCGATATCGAGAATGTACACAGACGTCAGAAAGATTCACCAGTGTCCTACAAAATGCGGTTGTATCCAGTGTCCAGTTAACCACAGACATGTTGACAAGTGGAACAGGGCAGACTAAGGACTATATGACTGTAACAGCCCACTGGGTAGATGTATGGCATCCTGCAGCAACAACAGCAATGGCACCAGTAGCAGCATCTCGCAAACGCCAACTCGTTCCTAGGCAGGCTATGCTATATATCACCGCTTTCCTTAAGAGGCACACAGCTGACAACCTCTTATGGAAACTGAGGAACATCATCGCAGAATGGCCTACCCCAATCGGACTCTCCTGGGGATTTGTGATATCGGACAACGCCACCAATATTGTGCGTGCATTACATCTGGGCAAATTCCAGCATGTCCCATGATTTGCACATACAATTAATTTGGTGGTGCAGAATTTTTTTAAAAATGAGAGGGGTGTGCAGGAGATGCTGTCGGTGGCCTGAAAAATTGCAGGCCACTTTCGGCAACTGCCACTGTGTGCCGAAGACTGGAGCACCAGCAAACACTCCTGAACCTGCCCCGCCATCAACTGAAGCAAGAGGTGGTAACAAGCTGGAATTCAACACTCTACATGCTTCAGAGGATGGAGGAGCAGAAAAACATCCACCTATGATATGGGCAAAGGAGGGTTAATGCACCTGACTCAAGCGCAGTTGAGAATGATTTCCGTTTGTGCAAGGTTCTCAAACCCTTCGAACTTGCCACATGTGAAGTCAGTTCAGACACTGCCAGCTTGAGTCAGGTTAATCCCCTCATCAGGCTTTTGCAGAAGAAGCTGGAGAAATTGAAGGAGGAGCAATGACAGAGCGATTCTGAAAAGTATGTGGGACTTATGGATGGAGCCCTTCATTCGCTTTGCCAGGATTCAAGGATGGTCAATCTGTTGAAATCAGAGCACTACATTTTGGCCACCGTGCTCGATCCTAGGTTTAAAGCCTACGTTGTATCTCTTTCCAGAAGACACAAGTGTGCAGAGGTACAAAGACCTGCTGGTTAGTAAATTGTCAACTCAAGTGGAACGTGACCCGTCAACAGCTCGTCCTTCAATTTCTCCCGCCACTGGGGCTGCAAAGAAAAGGATAAGATTTCCTAGCCCACCCGCTGGTGGTGATGCAGGGCAGTCAGGAGTGAAAGCTGACATCTGGTCCGGACTGAAGGACCTACCAACGATTGCTGACATGTCAATTGTCACTGCATATGATTCTGTCACCATTGAAAGAATGGTGCAGGATTATATGAGTGACAGCATCCAAGTAGGCATGTCAAACAGTCTCCCCAAAGTAAACAGATCCTCCTGCAGACGTCTGGGATATCAACATAGGATCTGGACGGCGAATCCCGGGGACGCCTGGTGTTACCATCTTTAATTTCGCTGTTTTGTCTACTTATTTGGTGGACCATTTCCTTTGGTGAGAGACCACCCTTATCCCCAAGTATTTTTTAAGTTATGTTGTTATGAAATAAATAGTGTTGCACTATTGGAGGTTTCTATCCTTCTCTTTTTTCGGGCCCATCACCGAGGAGAGGATTATAAGGGGACAGAATCCAGACTGGTGAGATTCCAGCTCCTATGAAAAAGTGTTTGTCTACTCTTAAAATGGTAGACATATAATTTAGGTATAAGACCTACAAAAACATTCCCTATGTTTTTATCACTCATTTACATACATAATACACTATGATTGTTTGTTCTGTTTATTTTTATGAGCGCCAGTGGATTCAAATGGTATTCTCTTTTGATTACATCGATTTATGAAGTGTTGGTGACACTTTCCTTTCCATTTTGAAACCAGAAGGCAGCTAATATCTGGCGCACGGTATTTTATCAACTTTTATTTTTTATGTCAAACAGTCCGTATGTATACTGGTAGGAAAAAGAGGCAATTTGGAGGCCCTTGAACAAACTTGCTTTATTTTACCTAAGTTGCCCACCCTCCAGTGTGTACTCCGAAAGAGTGTTTAGTGCAGCCGGTAACCTTGTCAGCGATCGGTGTAGGAGGTTATTTCCACTACATGTGGAGAAGATGATGTTCATCAAAATGAATTATAAAATCCTCCGGGAAGACCTTTACCAGCAATTGCCTCCAGAAAGTACACAGGGACCTGTGATGGTGGATTCCAGTGGGGACGAATTAATACTCTGTGAGAAGGAGGATGTACACAGTGAAAGGGGCGAGGAATCGGAGGATGAGGATGAGGTTGACATCTTGCCTCTGTAGAGCCAGTTTGTGCAAGGAGAGATTGATTGCTTCTTTTTTGGTGGGGGCCCAAACAAACCAGTCATTTCAGCCACAGTCATGTGGCAGATCCTGTCGCTGAAATGATTGGTTTGTTAAAGTGTGCATGTCCTGTTTATACAACATAAGGGTGGGTGGGAGGGCCCAAGGACAATTCCATCTTGCACCTCTTTTTCTTCTTTGCATCATGTGCTGTTTGGGGACTAGTTTTTTAAGTGCCATCCTGTCTGTAACTGCAGTGCCACTCCTAGATGGGCCAGGTGTTTGTGCTGCACACTTGTGTCGCTTAGCTTGGCCATCCAGCTTCCTCATTGCACCTCTTTTTCTTCTTTGCATCATGTGCTGTTTGGGGACTAGTTTTTTTAAGTGCCATCCTGTCTGCCACTGCAGTGCCACTCCTAGATGGGCCAGGTGTTTGTGCTGCACACTTGTGTCGCTTAGCTTAGTCATATAGCCACCTCGGTGCAACTTTTAGGCCTAAAAACAATATTGTGAGGTGTTCAGAATAGACTGGAAATTAGTGGAAATTAATGTTATTGAGGTTAATAATACAGTAGGAGCAAAATTACCCCCAAATTCTGTGATTTTAGCTGTTTTTTTGTTTTTTTAAAATAATCATCCAGATCCAAAACCAAAACACAAAACACGAAAAGTGCCAGCTGCACATCTCTAGTTCAAAGGCGAGTTACTAAATTGATTAAAGGGCTAGAGGGACTGGATTACAAGGAAAGGCTTACTAGGTTGAACATGTATACACTGGAAAAGAGTCGTCTAAGAGGAGACATTATTAATGTCTTCAAATATGTAAAGGGAAACTACAAAGAGTTATCAGAGGAATTATTTATTAAAAGAATGCTGTTTAGGACACGCGGGCACTCGCTGAGGCTGGAAGAGAGAAAATTCTGCATGCAACGGAGGAAAGGTTTCTTCTCTGTTAGGGCAGTAAGGATTTGGAATTGGTGTTAATGGTGGACACTGTAAATGCATTTAAAAGGGGATTGGATGAATTTATGATTGAAAAGGATATCCAAGGTTATAACACTTAAAATATTGAAGTTGTTAATCCGGGTGTAACGTGATTTGTAGTTGTTAACTAGTCATAAAACATTCTTCAGCAGGCACATTAAAATCAACACAACTTAATACAGAATACAGGCTGAACGTGATGTGCATTTTGCCTCTTTTCAACCTCGAATACTATGTTACCAGGTAAAAACGCAGGAGTGTCTGGAGAAACAGGGGAGTGGCTGGCCGGCTGGCGTGTTTGTGACGTCAAACCAGGAACGAAACGGGCTGAGCTGATCGCAGTGTAGGAGAAAGTCTCGAGCTACTCAAAAACTGCTAAGAATTTTCTATTCGCAATTCTGCTAATCTTTCATTCGCAATTCTGCTAAGCTAAGATACACTCCCAGAGGGCGGCGGCCTAACGTGTGCAATGCTGCTAAAATCTGCTAGCGAGCGAACAACTCGGAATGACCACCTTTCTCCGTATCACAAATGAAATAATAAGCTCCAGCTGTGGATCTTTTAAAGTGGGTCAACCAGTAATGAATACACCTGTGCATCAGATAAGAAAACATACATTAAGGTGCACAGAGGACTTTAGATGGGAAACACTGTGTTGAAGCTATGGCCCTCATTCCGAGTTGATCGGTCGCAAGGCGAATTTAGCAGAGTTACACACGCTAAGCCGCCGCCTACTGGGAGTGTATCTTAGCATCTTAAAATTGCGACCGATGTATTCGCAATATTGCGATCACAAACTACTTAGCAGTTTTAGAGTAGCTCCACACTTACTCTGCCTGTGCGATCAGTTCAGTGCTTGTCGTTCCTGGTTTGACGTCACAAACACACCCAGCGTTCGCCCAGACACTCCCCCGTTTCTCCGGCCACTCCTGCGTTTTTTCCGGAAACGGTAGCGTTTTCAGCCACACGCCCATAAAACGCCGTGTTTCCGCCCAGTAACACCCATTTCCTGTCAATCACATTACGATCGCCGGAGCGATGAAAAAGCCGTGAGTAAAAATACTATCTTCATTGTTAAATTACTTGGCGCAGTCGCAGTGCGAATATTGCGCATGCGTACTAAGCGGATTTTCATTGCGATGCGATGAAAAATACCGAGCGAACGACTCGGAATGAGGGCCTATGTCTTTAACTTGCGCATGTTTCCTATAGATTATCAGTACACATGCTATTGTGCTTTGTTTAATGGAAAAAATATTATTAGATGCCGTTTTTTATATTTTCAGCCTTTCAAAAAATTTAATTATGTTTTGTTCCTCGTTCTGGAAAAAATCACCTTGCATGATTGTGCAATGGCCATAAAATATATTTGACAATTATAATAAAGCAAAAATCCACATAACAATTTTCACAATAACAAAACTATAATTTTAGATTTACAATGCTTTATGGGGAATAATATAAGCATAAAATGTTTTGAAAATAAAAAAAGGAATTTGATACAAGAATAAAGCATAATGGGAAACAATAGGCTCAACAGGTAATGAAATTGTCAGTCTTTCTTTAGATAATGTGCTCAATGGCTACCTAACACCTGCTATTTCTTAATTGTTTTGTGATTATTCCAAGCTGTTAAATTATTTAACTTTGTAAGAAATTTTGCTTGGATATCTATGATAGAGTGCAAAATGCCAACATCTATTTTGTACTTGTCCATTCGTGTAAAGAGATGTATTTTTATTTTGAATTTTAGAAAACATTAATTTACTTCTGCCAATTGGCAAGATGTCATTATTAAGCATATATGAATTACAGGTAAATAGCATAATAACTTCATAAATTATAGAAACAGTTGGCTATATGATAGATAAAAGTTATGCTAAAAAAATAGCTTTCACTTCGGCATTATTTTTGAGTTTATTAAGCAAAAGACAACTACTCAGGTTTAGGTGCTGAAGGTTAGTGCCCTAGACTAGTAAGCTCAGGGCCGTCGCCACCATTAGGCAGCTGCCAAGGGAGGGCGGCACACTGCCTATGTATGCTGCCTTCATAAATCCTTTAGCTTTGCTCCCCCTCTTCCTTAAGAGATGAGGAGCAAGGATACTGCAGCCGCCTATCAGCTGTCACTCCTCCCTTTGCAATCCTCCACAAGTCTCTCGCTCTCCCCACAATAGCGCCCGGCATATTCAGCCTTCCGCGATCTCACCCATTTCCTCTCCTCTCGCAATTTGCATACCACATATAACAACCCCCCCCCCCCTTCAATTACATACTTTGCATATTCTCCGCCCCTTCCTTCCCCTCCTGATCTGATCTACGGTGCTCCCGGCTTCCCACTGCTATACTGACAGCTGCTGGCTTCGCAGAGCACCAATGGGCTGTGGCTGCCAAGTAAGGGCCCTCATTCCAAGTTGATCGCTTGCTGCCGATTTTTGCAGTGCAGCGATCAGGTATAAAAACGGCAAAACTGCGCATGCGTACGGGCCGCAGTGCGCACGCGCGACGTACTTTCACACAAAAGTATGTAGTTTTACACAAGGTCTAGGGACTCTTTTCCGTAGCTCTGTTGATCGGTGAGTGATTGACAGGAAGTGGGAGTTTCTGGGTGGTAACTGACCGTTTTCCGGGAGTGTGCTAAAAAACGCAGGAGTGTCAGGTGAAAACGCAGGTGTGTAAGGTGAAAACGCAGGCGTGCCTGGGGAAACGGGGGAGTGGCTGGCTGAACGCAGGGCATGTTTGTGACGTCAAAGCAAGAACTAAACAGACTGAAGTGATCGCAAGGAAGGAGCTACTCTGAAACTGCATGAAAAAATTTCAGCACTGTTCTGCTAACCTTTCGGTCGCACTTCTGCTAAGCTTATATACACGTTCAGAGGGCGGCGGCTTAGCGTTTGCACTGCTGAAAAAAGCAGTTAAGAGCGATCAACTTGGAATGAGGGCCAATGGATCAGCTGTCCAGTAGTAAGTTAAGCAGCCTGCAGCTCCATGACTGCAGGGAAGATAGAGGCGGGATCCCTGTCTTGAGGTTGTGTTGGAAGGACAGGCAGAGAGGAAAGTGTTCAGGCTGTATTTTTTTTTTTTTTTACTTCTGTTACCAATTCAATTTGAATATTAGGCTTTGGGTTTGTTTTTATATATATATATATATATATATATATATATATATATATATATATATAGCTGGGAGCAGGGCCGGATTATAAGAAGGGTGACGGGGTGGACGTTCCATGGCCCCCACACACTGTACCCCAAATCAGCCACCAGCATTGCTAATAAAATTTGCACACAGCATTTAGCTGTGTCTCCGTTCTACTCCCCTCTTCGGCTGCTGAGGAGCTTCTCACACTGCCCAGATCAATTTGGCGGGAAGCCAAAGCCCGCAAGACACTGTCCCAGAGCCACCTGCAGCCACTGTGAAGATGAAGCATGAAGGAGATTCAGCACCCACACCTGCTCCGTGTCTGGCTGAAGGTGTGCGCTGTGGGGTATGCGGGCACTGGCTGTGAGAGAAGTAGAATCATCTCTGACTCCTGCACCTGTGTCTAGATACCAGCAGCACTGTTTGTTCCCTTCCTACGGCAGGACCAGTGCTTAGTAGACGGCTCTGTGCTACCGTCACTGGGGGATGAGACGGCATGACATCTCATCCCGCAAAAAGGAGACAAGGTGTGGGACTCTGTAGGCTGAAGTCTGATTCTGGATCTGCCTGATCGTGTTAGGACCCGCAAGTCATCACTGAGGTCAGTGTGGGGGGGACGAAAAATATATATATAGATCAGATAGAGGTAGGAAGGCCCTGCTCGCAAGCTTACAATCTATAGGGAAATAGGCATTTCTCCTGCAGGGTCCACAGGTTATTCACAGGATAAACATTGGGATATGAGGTAGTGACAGGGATTGGCACCAACGATCAAAGCTTTCGGCCTCCCAGAATGTAACAGGCCAGTCCCCTATATCCCCACCTCCTGACTCAGGCAATTCAGTTTTTTGTTTGGTGCGGCAGGAGCCGGACCATGGTCAAATGGGCTGCTGGTTTTTAGCAGCCATAAGCTTTTAATTATTTTATTTTTATAGTCTTACTCTTTCTTTTGAGCGATCTTTCTAAAAAGCATCTTACCAGACTGGGACCGGAGCATGGGGAGAAGGTAAGGCATCGGTTTCACTTAGCGGAAAAAACGCGAGACACAGTCGCACTGTTTCAGAATGGAGACTACCGAACAGTCACTGACGTGGCTGTCACCTTGGGTGCACCAGCGCTAGGCCTCAGGGATTATAGGCTCCAGGGGTAGTATGAGGCCACGATCCCTGGGGTTGATGTCAGCATGGGGATTAAGACGCTCCCCTGGTCGCCCCTCCCCCAGATCATGACCAGTTTCCTCTGAGTTTCCCACCATTAACTGATTTCTCGCTTCCGTCTAAGACGCAGTGTATCTAAAAGGACCCAGTCGCAGCATAGGCGGCTGTATTTCTGGTGCATCGATGTTCACTTGGGTGTCTGTATTCACTGTAGGTTCATAGGGCGGTTGTGTACACTAATAGCGTCTAGATCCACTCAGCATTAACTAATGTTTTAATCGATCCTGGAAGCAGGGTAAAGTCACCCTGTATCCCACTCTCCTGAGCTGGATGATACAGCACTAAGTCTCTAGCTACCATTGAGTACGAATAGTTGGATAAGTGCCTGATGCATATGAGTCTGTAAACTATTGCTGCTGTTTCTTTCGCTGTGCGACTGAATACGTTTAAAGTCCTATATGAGGTAATGAAAGTAATATGTTTCTCCTACATACTTGAAATGTATCTGTAGTTGAATTTGTGCTCATATTGCTTATTATACCAATGTATAACCCGTGACTGATTGCTAGTGTGATTGCTGACTTTACTATTTTCTGTCAGTTTTCTGTGTATTCCGATCTTCAATGCTGGTGCAAAGCAGGGAGGGATCGGATTGTATGTCTCTTTAACAAGTTTTAAAGTGATTTCAGTCACAAATTGTGTAGTTAACAGGTGTGTGATTTGTTTATCATGTCTAAGAAAGGCAAGGCTGAGGAGGATACACTCTCCACAACAGCACCAACACTCATTTTATGTTTGTCTTGTAAAGCTGGGTTAACCTCTCAGGATCTGGTTCAAAATGGATTATGTGCAAACTGTTTTAGTTTTCACCAAAGCCTCCTGAATAATCCAAGGCAAGCACAGGTTCAAATGGAACCCCCATTGGCTACGTTTGCATAGACATTATCCAGTATAGCTGAACGGATAATGGGCCTAATTCAGACCTGGTGGCACGCAGGCTATTTTTTTGCACTGCTGTGACCAGGTAATCACCGCCTACAGGGGAGGGGGTAAGCACTTTGCAGGAGTGCGATCGGATGTGCAGTGAGCTGCACAAACAAAAGTTTGCGCAGTTTCTGCACAGCCCAGGTCTTACTCAGCCGCTGCGATGATCCAGACAGGTGGTGACATCAGGAATCCTCCTCTGGAATGGCTGGGCACGCCTGCGTTTTTTCCGGACACTCCCAGAAAACGGTGAGTTGCTGCCCTCGAATGCCTTCTGCCTGCCAATCTTCTTGTGATCGCCGGTGCTATCACTTTCTTTGTTAGATTCGTTGCTGCCTGGGTACAGCCTTCGCTGGTGGCCGATGCGCCTGCGCATTGTGGGCCACACGCATGTGCTGTTTAGACCTGATCGCATGGCTGCTAAAGAATGCAGCGTGCGATCTGGTCTGAATGACCCCCAATGCCAGCTCCTATACTAGGTATAGGTTACCCTATTAACTCTTACATGCAACATTCCACCTGGCGTTTATCACATCTAGTAAAGGAATCTTCAAAAACAGACTGAAAGGCTGATGGAATGTAAATCACATAGACCCGAAACAACTAGAGATGTGCGGTGGACACTTATCGGGTTTTGTGTTTTGGTTTTGGATCTGGATCCCCGCTCATGTTTTGGATCTGGATTGGTTTTGCCAAAACCACCCTTTCGTGTTTTGGTTTTCGATCTGGATGATTTTTGAAAAAAACATAAAAAGAGCTAAAATCACACAATTTGGGGATAATTTTGATCCTACGGTATTAATTTTTTGTATGATCAATTTTTATTAAGGATTTTAAGAAAGAAAGACAAAAATATAATTACAAATATAGAAACACCTATACGAATAAAGTTACAACACACAAATCTGATTGTACAGATATCTGGCGAGAAGATAACAAACCAGCAGAAAAGAATAAGACCATCAAAGGCAATATATATCCTGTGGGTAGGCAATTAGAGCAGAACATCCGAGGAGCAAGAGGTGCTCTAATGAGATAATGCAGGGGGGTCTTACTATGTCTGCGTGGAGGCTGCAATGTGCCACAACAATAAAAGGTGTTTTCAAACATGTGAAACATAATAAAAATTAAGAAAAACTAGAAGAAAAGCAAAACCGGAAAGCCGGCAGGTATCAGGGATAGAGGCTAGAGGCAATAGGAAGGAAGAAAAAGAGAGAAAGGAGAAGAAAGGGGGTGAGAAAAATAAGAGGAACCACTTAGAAAGCAATGTGAAACAGAGAGATAGGGAAACCAATTATTAATTATTAACCAAGGGAGTGGCCAAGTAGGCCCGAGAAGCCTTGTATTCTAACCAGGGGGACCACGTGGAATTAAATTCACGAGATTCACCTATCGATGAGAGGAGTAAGTCCTCCATTCTCATGTAGTAGTCTAGTTTAGTGAACCATGCACGACTCGTAGGAGGGAGGTGGGACCTTCACATGGCCGGGATTACAGCACGCGCTGCATTACTTAAGTGTCGCAGCAAGGAGTGTTTATGTCGGGACACTGGAATATTGGAGTGATTAATAAGCCAGAATGCTGGGTCTTGCGGGATTTGAGTCTTAAGAATAACCTGGGAAATGTGTATAACCTCCCACCAAAAGGGTTGGATCAGGGGGCATGTCCACCAAATGTGTAGAAGGGTGCCTGATGTGGAAGAGCAGCGCCAGCAGTGGCCTGATGAGGAGGGATACATAGCATGAAGGAGGGAGGGATGTCTGTACCACCGTGTCACCACTTTATATTGAGTCTCCCTGATCTGGACACAAACAGAACTCGTGTGGGTTTTCAAGAATTTTTTTCCCAGTCCCTAGACGACAGCGAAATACCCAAGTCCCTCTCCCAGGCCACAGCAAAGGATGGAGTAGCCATAGGTCGGGTATGGCAAACAATTTTGTACAGGGTGGATATGGCGTGGGTCGGGTCAAGGGCAGCAACACAAAGTTTCTCAAATAGAGTCAATTCTCTAGAGGCGCTCCGAAGTCTAGAGCCAGTCACCAAGAAATGTCGTATTTGTAGGAACTTCCAAAAGTCCTGTTGGGGGACGTCCCACCTCTCCCTCAAATCTGAAAATTGTTTGACTCCAGTCGGTGATACCATCTGACCGACCCTGAACAGTCCTGCCACAGCCCAACATAAGAAGTGGGTGGGGTTAACACCAGGAACAAAATCAGGGTTGGCCAGAAAGGAGGTCAAGGGGCCGAATTTGGAAGAGATATAAGGAAGTTCCCTTAGCGATTTCCAGGCGGCTAGCGTGGGAGATATAGTAGGATGGGGGAGAGACAATTTTGGGAAGGAGGGGAGCCAGGGGAATATCTCCGGGAACTGCTGCACGTACAGGCCCTCTAGCTCCACCCATTGTTTATGTTTGCGGTTTCTTGTCCAGTCTATAATTCTACTCAAAAGAATGGCATGGTAATAACATTTTATATCAGGAAGTTGTAGGCTGCCATTCTCAATTGATTTAGTTAATTGGGAGCGTTTAAGCCTGGGTATCTTCCTCTGCCAGACAAACTGCTGGATCAGAAGTGAAATAGATCGGAACCAGGATTCTGGGATGCGGATCGGGAGGGCCTGCATTACATACAGCAATCTAGGGAGGGTATTCATCTTAACTATATTTATCCTCCCAAACCAAGAAAGATATTTCATATTCCATCTAGAGTAGTCATTCCGAATCGTTTGTAGAAGAGGTAAATAATTCAACAGGAAGAGCTGGGACTCGTTAGCGGACAGCTTAACGCCAAGATAAGTTATGTGGGAAGATTGCCATGAGAAAGGGAAAGAACGTTTAAGGGCCGTGACGGATTCTGCAGGTGTGGAAATATTAAGAGCGCTGGATTTAGAATAATTAATTTTGAAATTAGAAAGTTGTCCAAAGAGGTCAAGTTCCTTCATTAGGTGCGGTAGAGAGTCAGTGGGATGGGATATTATGGCTAAGAGGTCATCAGCAAATAGGGCTAGCTTATATCACCGTCTCCCACGGCAAAACCCCTGATAGCGCGGTTGGCTCGAATAGCTCTGGCCAGCGCTTCAATACATAGCATAAAGATCAATGGAGATAGTGGGCAGCCTTGCATAGTGCCGTTGCTTATGGCAAATGGGACAGATAAGGTGCCATTTATGCGTACCCTCGCTGTCGGAGAGTCATAAAAGGCCAGTATCCAAGTAAGTGCATTGGGACCCAGGCCTATATGCTCCAACAGTGATTTCATAAATTTCCAACTGACCCTATCAGATGCCTTTTCGGCATCAGTGGATAGTAAAATAGTAGGGGTAGAACTGTGGGATGCTAAATGGATGAGGTTGAGGATTTTTGTTGTGTTATCTTTTGCCTCGCGGCCAACAACAAATCCTACCTGGTCGTTGTGAACTAAGAGAGGGACCAGCTCACTTAATCTATTTGCCAAAATCTTAGCATAGAGTTTGAGATCCACATTTAGGAGGGAAATGGGTCTGTAGCTAGAGCAGACCGAAGGGTCTTTGCCCTGCTTCGGTATCACCGAAACATGGGCCTCCAGAGAGTTGCGAGAGAAATGAGAACCAGATGCAATTGAGTTAAACGCTCGAAGGAGTAAGGGGATCAGCTTATCCTTAAACACCTTGTAATATGCTATAGTGAATCCGTCAGGGCCCAGGCTCTTTCCGGACGGCATAGAGGAGATGGCCTGATCTAGTTCATGGGCAGTGAAAGGGGCTTCTAGTAAACCGAGCTTTGAGGGCGGGAGAACGGGATAATCTATGAGATTCAGATAGTCCCTTATGTTGTGGAGTGAAGAATGGGGGTCTGCACCTTTCTCTAGGTTGTATAGCAAGGCATAAAATCGTGCAAAGCAAGCCCCAATCTCAGGTGATTTGAATTTGGGGATTCCTCTGTCGTCCTTCACTGAGCTAATGAACGAAGCTGAGTGTTGGGTACGTAACGCATGTGCCAGGACTCGGCCAGGTTTATTACCCCATTGATAATATTTCCATTTGCATTTACGGATGGAATGGACTATATTATCAGAGCAGAGTTTGTTCAGCTGTGAGCGGGCTTCTAGTAACTCCACAAGGGTCTCATCCGACATTGATGCCTTGTGGGAGGTCTCGAGGGCATGGATCTTAAGTAGAAGACCGGAGATCAGGGCTTGCCTCTGTTTCTTTTTGTAAGTGCCCAGTTGTATCAATTTGCCGCGGAGTACACATTTATGTGCTTCCCACACAGTTAGGTGGGAGACATCATCTGTAACATTTGTGGCAATGTAATCGTCCAGAGTCCTATCTAAGGCATCTCTACAAAGTGTATCGTAAAGAAGAGACTCGTTAAGCCTCCAGGTCCATTGTTTATGGGGACCGTGAGGGAGGTCCAAAGTCAAAGTCACCGGGGCATGGTCCGACCATGTGATGGAGCCAATAGTGGCATCTATGAGAAGCGGGAGGTGTTTATGGCTAAGGAACAAGTAGTCAATACGGGAGTAGACCCGGTGGGGGTGCGAATAAAAGGAGTAGTCACGTCCTGAGGGGTTAAGGGTCCTCCAAGAGTCAACCAACTGTTGCGTGTGGAGTAAACGTTTGACACGGCGATACTTGGATGCAATAAATCTAGAGGTTTGGGATGACATGTCCATGCTAGGGTCTAATGTTCAGTTGAAGTCCCCACCCAAAACAGTGACACCCTGGAATAATGAGTCTAACTTCGGGAGATGGGAATTGAAGAAAGACGATTGGGCTTGGTTTGGGGCATAAATCACTGCAAAAGTGAACATACGTTCAAAGATTGTACAAGTCAAGAGGAGGAGCCTACCCGGTACCACCCTGTGTACGGAGACGTCAGAAACGTGCAAGTCTCTAGAGAAGACAATAGCCACTCCCTTTGATTTGCTACCTGGGGTGTTACTATAGTATGTTGTGGGGAAATAGCAATTCGTAAGAGTAGGGTTACGAATTCCAACCTTAAAATGGGTCTCCTGTATTAGTGCAACATCCGCTCTTTCAGATCTCAGCAGACGTAGAGGGCTAGATCTCTTCTCTGGCGTGTTGAGACCACGTGCGTTGAGGGACAGCACTTTAATCTTCCCCGGGGAACTCATGGTGGGGTGAAGTAAAACGAATCCTCATAAAACCGGAAGTGGACAGAAAAAGGAGGGGGAGAAGGAAGAACAAGCATGGAAAAAGATACAAAGAAGAAAAAAATACAATAACAATGTAATAACATCAGCAAAAGACCCGCAGGAGAGAGACTGAGCCGTAACATTGTCAGCCTCCATACCGGCATATAGCCAAAGGCGGGTTTAATGGGGGGGGGGGGAGCGGGAGTGAACCGCAACAGGAACCACAGTGAAAAACACGTCCGGAACTGACACAAAAGAAAGGAGAAAAACCTGCAATAAGAAGAAAAATAGCCGGTGGGCGGCAAGGGCAGCAGAGGATCCACAACCCTCACCACCTGGAGGCCTGCATAAGCAAACAGATTAAACAGTTTTCAAAAACATCCATCAGCAGCTAGAAATTTAACACAAGGTATATAAGAAAACTCTTCAGAGAGGGAAAAAATACCCTCCAACACTGCGTTAGCAGCATGAGTCCCTAGAAATGTAGAACAAGCAGGGACAACAAAATCACACAGAAGGGTCCTTCACAGCAAGTCAGTCTTGGAGGGAGAAGCAGTCGACTGAGCTCTTTTCTTGGCGCCCCGAACTTAATGCCATGGCTGTGAGTTGGGAGCTCGTTTAGGGAGAGGAACATCAGGGAGGGGGAACTCCCAATCCGGAATGACCAACGGAGGCAGACCCAGTGAAGAGCAGAACGAGGGGAGGTCTGCGTGGGAAGACAGGGCGTACCATTTTCCAGAGGAACAGGCTTGGAGGTTAAAAGGGAAACCCCAACGGTAACGTAGCTGGTGTTTTCGTAGTTCGTCCGTTAGGGGTTTCAAGTATTTCCGTTGCTGGAGCATGTACCAGGAAAGATCTTGATAGAGGCTTATGTCAGAGCCATTGAAGTCGATACCGTCCAATTGATGGGCATTGGACACAATTTCCTCTTTCTGAGCGAAATAATGGAGCCGGCAAATAACGTCACGGGGTCGGTCAGTGGAGAGGCCTCCCGGCCTGAGGGCTCTGTGGGCTCTGTCAAAAGTGATAACGTTGTCTGAGTCCTTATTCAAGAGTTTATTAAATAGCTTGGTCAGAGCGTCCACTAATCCGGACTGGGGGACGTCCTCCGGAAGGCCACGGACGCGGATGTTATTCCGTCTGCCCCTGTTATCGATATCCATCATTCTAGACTGTAAGGCACGGATTTCCTTGGATTGAGCAAGAATGGAGTCTCTCATCAAGGACATACAGGAAACGTTAGCCTTCTGGTCTTCTTCCAGATTCACCAAGCGATCAGACAGGTGTGAGATTTCGCTTTTAATGGAGGCAAGCTCAGACCTAATAGTGTCTTGAAGGTCTTGCTTGCTAGGAAGGGACCTCATGAAGGTCAGGATTTCCCGGAGATCACGGCCGCCCGTTGACGCAGAGTCTGCCATATCATCAGCCGGATTTGAGATCGAGGAGGCAGAAGGAGATGTCGGAGGGAGGGGAGAGGAACGGTTTTCCATCTGTGGGGAGGTCGTAGGATGTAGAAAAGGCCTCAGGTCAGTTTGAGACCTTGTGACTTTTCGAGGTTGGTTGTTATTGCTCCGTCTAGAGGATTTCGAGGTACGCCCCATACTCCGGGGGGACAGCAGGAGGATGTTTGCAATTAGCTCAGGATGTGTCAGGATCAGTGAGATACATATAACAGCATAGCTCCCAGGGAGCGGTCACTCCCCGCGACCTGGTCTCAGATGGCCATCAGATGGCTCCAAGCAAGATAGTAGAGAACAAGAGTTCAAAGCGGAGCATCACCGCATGAGGTAGCAGAGCTGGCCGGTTGCGACAATATAGCAGGGGCCCCCGAAAGGGGACGGCACGCCAATCAGTTGAGGGGGGGGGGAAATGGAGGAGGCAGGAGGCCTCTTTAAACAAGGGGCGCAAGGGTGGGCGGCAAGCAAATCCTGTCTGCAAAGTCCCATGTGACCAGCCCTAGATGGGGTAAAGCAGAAGGACCCCCGCAAATCTGGCTTATGCAAATCTGGATGGTACCCTATCAATTGCCTGAGTAGTGAGATGTGGTTTAAATGGGCCGAGGGCCGTAGCTGAAAGGCCCCCAGCCAGACAGCATTCACCACAGGTGGCGGGCAAAGGCTGTGCGGGTGCAGTGAGATCAGCGGGGCAGCGGGGGGAGACCCCAGGAACACGTGAGGTGACCCCAGAGAGTCGCAGAATGCAGACCGGGGGGGCCGTGACCAAGCCAACAATAGTTGCACAGGAGGGGGGGAAGGTGCTGTGTGTGGTGTGGTGGAATCAGTAGAGCAGCGGGGGAGAGACTCCAGGGGCACGGGGTGGGAGCAACCCCAAAGAGCCGCCGAACACAGACAGGGGAGGGGGGGAGCCGCCCGCACACAGCTTGTGAGGAGGGGAAGAGCGGAGGGGTGGTCACCTCAGGCAGGCTGTGGCGCTGGGCCGAGCGCGCCCGAACGCTGCTGGACACCTCCACCGGGCTCTCGTCGGATCCCTCCTCTCTGCTTTCCAGAAACAAAGATGGCCGCCACCAGAGATCCGGAACACCCGGCCCGGCCGCGGTCAGGTCCCTGGTCGCCTCCGTTGTAAGGTAAGATCAACAGTGCTGGCTGGAGGGGCCCCTGGCAGGGGCAAGGTTCGAAATTGAGGCCCCGCAACGGGGGGAATCCGAAATTGAGGCCCCGGCTTCAGGGCAGTGAGTAGGCCGCAATCCACGGGAGCCAGAAAACCGGCTCCCCGACTCCGCAGCACCAACTCACTGCCAGCACCACTAACAAGTATAGCTGGCCAGGGTATGCAGAGCAAAAAACAGGCTTGCGGAGGCTGTATGTAGCAATAAAAACTCCCAGGTCCCTGGGAGCTTATAAGAAGTGCAGCCTGTCCGATCAGCCTCCAGGCCACGCCCCCTCCTACGGTATTATTAACCTCAATAACATTCATTTCCACTCATTTCCAGTCTATTCTGAACACCTCACACCTCACAATATTGTTTTTAGGCCAAAAGGTTGCACCAAGGTCACTGGATGACTAAGCTGAGCGACAAAAGTGGGCGACACAAACACCTGGCCCATCTAGGAGTGGCACTACAGTGGCAGACAGGATGACAGTTTTAAAAAATAGGCCCCAAAGAGCACATAATGCAAAGAAAAAAAAAGAGGTGCAAGATGGAATTGTCTTGGGCCCTCCCACCCACCTTTATGTTGTTTAAACTAGAGATGTGCAGGTTCGGTTTTACTCTGATTGACTCAGGGCTCGAAACGGCATCTTATTGGATCACGGATGTCACACGTTTTGGATAGCCAATAAGCAAAACCCAAAATACCCGAGTAAATCTGAGTAAAACCGAACCCGCTCATCTCTAGTTTAAACAGGACATGCACGGTTTAATAAACCCATAATTTCAGCGACAGATGGTCCCCCTGGAAAAAGCTTGCCAAATTCTCAGAATCATAGCTAGCTACAAACATACCACCTCCATATTTGATGACATTCACATAATGAAAAGAGGCAAGAGGAAGAGGACAGTGTAAAGAGGGTGATTAATAATTAGAGAGGCACATGCAATCAGGAACAACACACAGGCTCCTATATTTGTGTGGAACAGAAAGGACTTCAACCGAGCAAATATTTACTTATTAATTACCACTTTACTTGACAAACTGAAAAACTAGGAGCTAAAGCCTCCTTCTCCATTTTCAAGGATTAAGATAATCTCGGATTTAATGCTGGGATGCAAATAAATTGGTGTATACCACAGGATCAAGATTGGATATTTTCCCCTCCATGGAGTCTGGAGACTTATTTTGTGAAAATCTTGTGGGTTTCTTTTTTTCCATTTTTTTATTCCATATTTATTTACATATTTTGTGGCAGATGCCTTATTTTTGTTTTTCACAGCTCCCAGTTACACGCATGTGAGCATACCTGTGTGTCCCAGTTACACGCATGTGAGCATACCTATCCTCAGATTGCCCCCACTTCAGTGTTTACATCCTCATCCTCACAGAGAAATAATATTCAAACAAACAAACCACATAATTTAGGTGTCAATGGACTGCTTACGCTATTACTCAAAGTTTCTGAACTTGACAATGATTTGTGATGTATACGCTGCAGGTGATGTATAAGGGCGGATGTTCCTAGGTGGTTAACGTCCTTAACTCTATTTTTTATGGATTGACAAAGGCAACAGATGGCTTGACGCCTGTTGTCCGGATTTGTGGAGAAATAATTCAACACCGAGGAGGTGACTTTTTTGGTATTTTGCCCAGGCATGACAATGGGCTTTTTCACCCCATGGGCAACAACTGTCTCCACTGGTGCCTTATTCAAACAAACCACATCACCATCAGAATCCTCATTGCAACTTCCTCTGCAGCGCCAGCTGCACCCATATCCTCCTCATCCTGGTGTACTTCTACAGTGACATCCTCAATCTCAATATCAGCAACTGGACTGGCGGAGCTCCTTCCAACAGGGGGCATGCAAATGGTGGTAAGAGCCTCCTCTTTCCATAAAGTGCTGTGAAGGTCAGGCCTAGACATCGCAACCACAGACAGTGCCAGCACCCCTGTATTTTCACAACACCCCTGCAATTTTACATCATACAAGACAGGGCCAGTGTACATTGATTTTCACTGCACCCTAGAATTATTACAGCATACAATGCAGGGCCAGTGTACATTGATTTTCACTGCACCCTAGAATTATTACAGCATACAAGACAGGACCAATGTACATTGATTTTCACTGCACCCCTGAATTTGTATAGCACACAGGGCCAGTGTAATGTTATTTGAACAGCAACACCCTTATATTGTACAGCAGTTAATTTTTAACAAATGCACCCCTGAATTTTTACAACATACAGGGCCAGCAGCACCCCTATATTTTACAGCATACAGGAGCAGTGTGCTTTTAATTTTTAACAACTGCACCCCTGAATTTTTACAACATACAGGGCCAGCAGCACCCCTATATTTTACAACATACAGGAGCAGTTTACTTTTAATTTTTAACAACTGCACCCCTGAATTTTTATAGCATACTCCGCCAGTGTAATGTTATATGAACAGCAGCATCCCAATATTTTACAGCATACAGGAGCAGTGTGTTTTTCATTTTGAACAACTGCACCCCTGAATTTTTGCAACATACAGGGCCAGAAGCACCCCTATATTTTACAGAATACAGGAGCAGTGTGCTTTTAATTTTTCACAACTGCACCCCTGAATTTTGACAACATACAACATACAGGGCCAGCAGCACTCCTATATTTTCCAATATACAAGAGTTTGAGTTTGAGTTTATTATCATTAGTCACATGTGAACAAGGGCAGTGGTAGCCCAATGCTTTTTAGTCTTTGGGCTATGATAGGACAGATGCTATATGGCTGGTTATACAACATGCAATAGGAATAAATTATTTACTCGGCTTCAGTGCAGGATATATAACACTACAGTAAGGTCTTACCAGACTTGTCAGATTGAAGACAGTGCCCCTGGACCCTGTACAACACAGTGACAGCCAGGACAGCAACACCTGGCTGTAACAGCACATGAAACACCAGTGACAGCGAGGAAAGCACCCTTAACACAGCACAGGTACACCACAGTGACTGCATCAGTACCCCTACAGAGGACACACTAACCCCACCTGATACCACCAGGGCCGGATTAATAATGGGGCGGGTGGAGCTGCAGCTCCAGGCCCACCCATGAAAATAGGCCCAAACCAGCAAAGAAGATCCGCTAGAGAAACAGCAGCTGTCCGAGGCTCTATCCCCCAAAAACCTCTCCATTCTAAGAGTCACAGTGGTCGGAAATACAGTCAAATAGCAGCGCAGTAAAAGGCTTCATAATAAGCCCTTCCTGCGCCGCTTAGTGTGCCTCTCCCGTCGCTGCGCCATGTGACGTCACGCCGCGTGATGTCACATATGCGCCACCATGCAGGGCTCCGCGTGCGTTTCGCTGATGACCATGGGGTGAGGACGGGAGGCGCCACTTGTTCCTGCCCTGGACTGCCGGAGTGCTGCCAATTGCAGCTGTAATGCTGGCAGCTCCTGACCTTCCAGTCAGTGCCTTTAAAGATCTGTGGACGGTGTAAGCCTGGAGGAGGAGCCAAGTCAGAGGAAGCAAGAAGAGAGTAAGTGAACTTTAGGGTGGTGAGACATAAACCCTATAGATACAAAGGGGGAGCACCATAATGGACACACAGGGGCACTAATAATGGACACACAGGGGCACTAATAATGGACACGGGGGGGGGGACACACACATGATAATGGACACATGGAGGACTAATAATGGGCACAGGGAGGACTAATAATGGTCACGGGGGAGACTAATAATGGGCACAGGGAGGACTAATAATGGGCATAGGGAGGACTAATAATGGGCACAGGGAAGACTAATAATGGTCACGGGGGAGACTAATAATGGGCACAGGGAGGACTAATAATGGGCACAGGGAGGACTAATAATGGGCACAGGGAGGACTAATAATGGTCACGGGGGAGACTAATAATGGGCACAGGGAGGACTAATAATGGGCACAGGGAGGACTAATAATGGTCACGGGGAGACTAATAATGGGCACAGGGAGGACTAATAATGGGCACAGGGAGGTCTAATAATGGTCATGAGGGGACTAATAATGGTCACGGGGGAGACTAATAATGGGCACAGGGAGGAATAATAATGGACACAGGGAGGACTAATAATGGGCACAGGGAGGACTAATAATGGTCACGAGGGGACTAATAATGGTTACGGGGAGACTAATAATGGGCACAGGGAGGACTAATAATTGGCACAGGGAGGACTAATAATGGTCACGGGGGAGACTAATAATGGGCACAGGGAGGACTAATAATGGGCACAGGGAGGACTAATAATGGTCACGAGGGGACTAATAATGGTCACGGGGGAGACTAATAATGGGCACAGGGAGGACTAATAATGGACACAGGGAGGACTAATAATGGGCACAGGGAGGACTAATAATGGTCACGGGGGAGACTAATAATGGGCACAGGGAGGACTAATAATGGTTACGAGGGGACTAATAATGGTCACGGGGGAGACTAATAATGGGCACAGGGAGGACTAATAATGGTCACGGGGGAGGACTAACAATGGTCACGGGGGAGACTAATAATGGTCACGGGGAGACTACAAATGGTCACGGTGGGGACTACAAATGGTCACGGTGGGGACTACAAATGGTCACGGTGGGGACTACTAATGGTTACGGGGGGACTACTAATGGTCACGGGGGGGACTACTAATGGTCACGGGGGGGACTACTAATGGTCACGGGGGGGACTACTAATGGACACGGGGAGGACTACTAATGGACACGGGGGGGACTACTAATGGACACGGGGGGGACTACTAATGGACACGGGGGGGGACTACTAATGGACAAGGGGGGGACTACTAATGGACACGGGGGGGGACTACTAATGGACACGGGGGGGACTACTAATGGACACGGTGGGGGACTACTAATGGACACGGTGGGGACTACTAATGGACACGGGGGGGGACTACTAATGGACACGGGGGGGACTACTAATGGTCTCGGGGGGGACTAATAATGGACACGGAGGGGAGACATAAAAATGGACACGGAGGGGAGACATAAAAATGGACACGGAGGGGACTAATATTAGTCACGGGGGGGACTAATAATGGACACAGTGGCAGACTAATAATGGACATGGAGGGGAGACATAATAATGGACACGGATGGGACTAATAATAGTCACAGGGGGGGACTGATAATGGACAGGGAGGAGGCTAATAATGGACACGGGAGGGCATAATAATGGAAACAGAGGGTGGCATAATAAAAAAATCTATTTGCTGATGCAGTTTGCATTATTATATTTGAAAGCCCGTTTTACTGCCGCCTTCATCATCACCTCTGCTATTATATAATTTGTGGATGACACCGGAGCAATTCTCATTTAAACAAGAGTACCGGATTTATTGAACCAATATATATCCATAGGCGTGCACAGCACATTTTATTAGGGGGTGCACCATCGGAGGGGTGTGTCTAGCACCGTCTTTTGGGCGTGTCTAGCACCATCTATTGACTGTCAACGCAATATAAAATATCCACCCTTGTACCAATCCTAATAAAGCAGATACATTGTCAGATGTTGTGGTGTGAACCAAACAAACACCCCTGATGGCACTCACTGCAATTACACTGCTCCTCCTCAGCCTGGTCTGGCTCCCCCTCTCTTGTAAGCAAGATGCAGCAGCTTACTTACAAGTCAGCCACTCACTGACACTGACAGTCGCAGACTAGTACTGCTGCTGCTGGAAAAACGAGTGACGTGTCAATGTTGCTGCCGACCGCTTGCCAGTATTGAATTTGTCTTCCTAAGAGGAACGCTGGCTGCATGCTGCTCCTCATCAGTGACAGATGTCATAGCATAGAAGGAGAGAGGTGGGCATGTGGCGGGTGGGCATGCGAGCAGCATGACGTTATCACATCACATCATGCTTTTTTGGACATGGAGGTGGAGCCAGGAGTTTGAAAGCCGGTGGCAGTGGCACCCTTGATTAACCCAGGCGTCCAGTCAGTAATGCAGTCCTGACAGGGTGCAGCGCAGAGGGGACAGTAATCAGCCTGCTCGGCGATCGCTGCATCAGGTATGTGAGATCGGGGTGCCAGACATTAGGGGGTGCCTGTGCGCACCAGGCACCCCCCTGCGCACACCAATGTATATATCTATATAATAATATGTAAAGAGAGGGGATGGACATTAAGGTGGCTAAAGGTAGGCAGTAGCTATCCCCTGTACAGATCATTCAATAAAGCACTGGTCATGCCCTCCACATCATTAGTTACACCCCCGTGACACTGGTCCAACCACTTATGGTGGCACACAGTAGGCCCTTCATAAATTTCAGCTCCAGGCCCATGTGGACCTTAATCTGGCACTGGATACCACCACCCACAGAGAGAGAAAGAGATCTGTCTCTGTCACTCTCCAAGTTCAGAGTGAAAATAGCGGTGACACGCAGCTGTTTAAATGGGATCCAAAACCCGCGAGAATCCGACAGCGGGATGATTAAATTTTGCCTTGTTCTGGTTTCCAAATCTGGTGGGAAGTCGCAAGCCAGACTCGGATCTGGGCTCGGGACAGGATGGTCGGTGGGGGGGGGGGCGTTGGTTCTCAGGGAACCCGCTCATCTCTAGGAACAGCATCTTCACAGTCTACACATGTTTCAGATGGAAACTCGTCGGAGGATGAGGACTCATCACACTCTGGGCCTGCATACAGAGATGAGGATGAAGGTCTCAGCTCAGCAGACATACTGTACTTCAGCTAATTATTGCTATGAAAGCCATTCTATCCTTAGAGGAAGCAGCAGAGCCTTTGTTAAAATCTAAGGCACCTGTGTTTAAATGTCCCAAAACAGTTAGGACTGAATTTCCTGGGTCAGAACAGCTGACGGAAATTATGCAAGAGGCATGGGCAACACCCAGTAAGAAGTTTAGAGTGCCAAAGAAATGGAATTACCATTATCCTCTTCCGGCTGGGGACTGTTTAAAAAGGGAGGTGGCTCCCAAAGTAGATACGCATGTCATTCGATTGGTGCAAAAATATACATTACCTCTGCCTTCATTAAATGATGTCATGGATAGAAAAATAGATGGTTTTCTAAAAACCATTTTCTCCTTGTCTGGGGCAATCATAAGACCAGCCATGGCTTCAACCTGGTTGGCAAAAGCAGTGGCAGACTGGGCTGATGCATTGGAGGATGATCTTTCATTGGCATCTAGAGAGCAAATACCCCATAATGCACATAGCAAACAGGTGGCTATTTTTAGGCATCAGCCTCAGCAGTAGCAGCTCGCAGAGCGGTTTGGCTTTTTACATGGAAAGCTGACTTAGAATCCGAAATGGTTCTGGAGTCTTTGCATTTTACTGGAAATTTTCTTTTTGGTAAAAAATTTAACAGTATTTTGGAGTCAGAAGCAGACTCCAAGAAAATCAAGTTTCCTTCCACATACAAATACAAACTTAGATTTTCAGCTGTTCAGCCCTTTTGGACTCAAGGAACAGCAAAAGGAAAGGGTTATGGCAAACAGTCTCAATCTGACAAGTCTGGTAAGACTAAAAAGCATTGGGCTACCAGAGGACCGGCTTCCAAGCCAGAAGATAAGCCATCAGCCTGATGGTGCAGGCCTCCACCTGGGGGACCGACTTCTTCAGTTTTGACAGATCTGGCAGCAGTCTAACACAGATGCTTGGGTGCAAGAAGCGGTATCTCACGGTTATGCATTTGCTTTCAGGAAAAACACTCCTCAAAGGTTTTTTGTACCAGCCCATCTTCAGTGGAAACAAAGGCCAGGACTTTGCAAGAGGCAGTTCAGAAGTTGCTTCAGTCGGGAGTGATAATTCCAGTTCCTCCTGCACAACGAGGACAAGGTTTTTATTGCAACCTGTTTCTAGTCCAGAAGCCAAATGGGTCGTTCTGCCCAATACTCAATCTCAAAGTGCTGAACAAGTACATTTGGGTGCCTCGCTTTTATATGGAGACTTTACGTTCCATTATTTTGGCCATGGAGCCGGATGATTTTATGGTATCCCTGGATATCCAGGATGCTTACCTACATGTTCCTCTAATACTGTCCCATCAGCGCTATCTCAGATTTGCTATCCTTCAGCAACATTTTCAGTTTCAGGCCCTACCATTTGGACTGGCCACAGCTCCCAGAGTATTTACCAAAATTATGGTGGTAATGACAGCTTATCTCCTTCAACAGGGGATAAGGATTTTTTAATACATAGATGACTTATTGATCCTGGCACAATCTCAGGAATTGCTTCAATGTCATCTGCAACAGTCAACAGCTTGTTTGCAGATACACGATTGACTCATAAATTGGGCAAAGTCATCCCTGGTTCCGTCAGAACGAATGACTCACTTGGGGGCTGTGTTGGATTTGGGTCTTCAGAGAGTAACTTTACCTCTGAACAAAATATCCAAAATTCAGTCAAGGATTCAGGAGCTGCTACACAGTCAAAGAGTATCCATTCATGTAGCAATGCTCATGATGGGATTGATGGTGTCGACATTCGACATGGTAGAGTATGCTCAGTTTCACTCGAGGCCTCTGCAATGTTTGATCTTTTCCAAATGGAATGGTTTTCATCAGACAATAAACACGCAGACTATGGTCCTTCCTCTGGAAGTAAGGAGGTCATTAGCCGGGTGGCTACAGACATCTCATCTGGACAAATGGAGACCCCTTTTGGATATCTGACAACAGTCTTCGGGGCTGGGTAGCAGTGTCAGGAAGCAGTTGCTACCAAGGACAGTGGACCAAGGAAGAAAGTAGCATGCCAATAAATATATTGGAACTTCGGGCCATTTATATGGCACTCATTCTGGCAAAGGACATTCTTCAGGGGAAACCAGTTCAAATTCACTTGGACAATGCAACAGCAGTAGCGTACCTCAATCATCAAGGAGGAACTTGCAGCCAAGGGAGATGGCAAAAAGATTTTTTGCAATTTAAGCCAGACCTGATGGCCAGTAATGTATACAGATAAGGTAAATATTAACCTAGAGACATAGGACAGAGCATTCTGTATCAATTGAATTGTTCACAAATATTGTCTTGCGGCATGCCTCCTAAAGTCAATGTTACCTTAGCATGTTGTATATATAGAGGTATGGTTACCAAGCGATACTACAAATATTGAACCATTTTAATTGGGATAGATGACCTTGTACCAAGATATATTATAATCAATTATGTGAAGATCCAGAAGTGGGGAAACTATACATTCATAGCATTTGTACTATCAGGGGTGAATTTAAGAGTGAAGGTGCCACTAGGCAAAACAGTAACGACTGCCCCCATGTATGTTTTTATTATTTTCATTGATTAGTTATAAGCCCTCATTTGATTAAAACTGATTTGATAGAATAATAAAGAAAATCCATTAACAATGATAATTTTTTATTTTTTTATTTTGTATACTTTTTACTAAGTGGGATAGCTTACAGGGGCAGTATATGCACATCAGATGCGACCACACCAGCAAGTGCTTTATCTGACCTGATCGCACAGGGGGGGGTCATTCCGAGTTGTTCGCTCGTTATATTTTTCTTGCAATGGAGCGATTAGTCGCTAATGCGCATGCGCAATGTCCGCAGTGCGACTGCGCCAAGTAAATTTGCTATGCAGTTAGGTATTTTTTACTCACGGCATTACGAGGTTTTTTCTTCGTTCTGGTGATCGTAATGTGATTGACAGGAAGTGGGTGTTTCTGTGCGGAAACTGGCCATTTTATGGGTGTGTGCGAAAAAACGCTACCGTTTCTGGGAAAAACGCGGGAGTGGCTGGAGAAATGGAGGAGTGTCTGGGCGAATGCTGGGTGTGTTTGTGACGTCAAACCAGGAACGAAACTGACTGAACTGATCGCAGTTGCCGAGTAAGTGTGGAGCTACTCAGAAACTGCTAAGAAGTGTCTATTCGCAATTTTGCTAATCTTTCGTTCGCAATTTTGATAAGCTAAGATTCACTCCCAGTAGGCGGCGGCTTAGCGTGTGCAAAGCTGCTAAAAGCAGCTTGCGAGCGAACAACTCGGAATGAGGGCCAGGATGCAACCAGTCAAATAAAGTGTTTCATACCTCCCAACGTTTCCGGTGACAGACTCAGGACCCCTGCTCTCCTCCCAACACTGAAGAGATACCGTGCAAGTGCCCACAGCATCTATTTAGAGATCACTCGCTGCTTTGCATGGATTGTACAGTGGGACAGTGTCCAAATAGCAGGATTGTCCAGCTGGAATCGGGACAGTTTGGAGGTATGGTATTTGCAGCTGCAGGGAAGAGAAACTTCCCTTGCTGCTGCTTTCAGAAGGACTGGAAGGTCCCTCTGTTTTCCGTGCAATCCTGGGGCCCATTGCTGATCGGCCAGCATGGCAGTAGCCCTCACCCAGTGGCTGCAGACAATAGCAGCTGCTGGGGATATGGAAATCAACCCCCCAAAGCACCCCCTTTGTACCTGGCAGCTGTCCCCACTGTTAAAAGGAAAGTTTCAATGGTCACTATGTTACCAATGTTCTGATGTTCCGAGGTTCGGGGAAAAAAAAATTTTTCATTAAAAAAAACACATTTTTTTAACTAAAATCATTTTGGATAAGGTTAAATTCATGGTTTTAACCTAATTAATTCATTAAAAAACGGACAATCTGAGCATTTTTTGACGTCGGCAGCATGTAGCCCATGAAGTACGTGATCAGGCCCGGTGCTACCCGCTCAGCAAAGGGATGAAAAGCAGGTAGACGCCAGCCTGGAAAGAAGTGCTTTCCCTGCTCTGCATCCCTGTGCTATGCCTGGGCCCCCTGCTTCTGCCGGCTGCTGTGCCTGACACACCGTTTGACAGGCAGTGGTGCCAACAGCTTTAAGCTTCTCTCTACCCCCCTTCAGTGTCCGTCTGTGTCCTGGCCAAAAAGGGGGAAGAGCTACACGGCACCGAGGGGCGGAGCTACAGAGTACCAGGCTGCAGGAGGAGGGCAGAAACTGCTACAGATCCAGCCAGCCAGATGGTTTGTTGAAGGAGAGTGTGTGAGAAAGTGTGTGTGTATCTGTGTGTATGTGTATCTATGTGTATGTATGTTTGTGTGTATCTATGTGTGTATTTGTGTTTGTTTGTATGTGTGTGTGTGTGTGTGTGTGTGTGTGTGTGTGTGTGTGTGGGAGGAGGGGCAAAATTTGTATAAAGGGCACTTCTGAGGGAATTATATACTGTATAACCTGTGCTACTACAGGGGCTATTATGCATATAACTGGCACTACTACAGGGGCTATTATGCGTATAACCGGTGTTACTACAGGAGCTATTATGCGTATAACCGGCGCTATTACAGGGGTTATTATGCATAAAACCGGCGCTACTACAGGGGCTATTATGTGTATAACCGGCGCCACTACTGGGGACATTATGTGTATAAACAGCACTACTATGCGCAGGGTAATGTGAATAAGATTGTTCTACTGTGTGGCGTAATTTGAAATGGAGTACTATTGTGTGGCCACGCCCTTCCATGTGAGACCACACCCCTTTTTGCAGCAAACTGTCCCTTTGTAAAATATGGGAGGGCGCAAACTTAGTTTGCAGGGGGGCGCCAAACACCTTATCACGGCCCTGTACGTCACGTGTCAAGCGCTGGCTTTTTTGGTATATACAAGGTGTGCAACAGGCTGTCTGCACACATATCACTCATTGCTGTCATGGGTACAATGGGTGATTTATCAGAGTTGCCAAAACGAGTTTTATGGTAAGAACTTACCCTTGTTAAAACTCTTTCTGCGAGGTACACTGGGCTCCACAAGTCTGGACAATGGGGTGTAGAGTAGGATCTTGATCCAAGGCACCAACAGGCTCAAAGCTTTGACTGTTCCCAGAATGCACAGCGTCGCCTCCTATATCAACCCACCTCCCAGCACAGGAGCTCAGTTTAGTTAACCAGCCCAATGCAGTAGCAGGAAAAGAGATGACAACGGTTAGTAGCCACATACACCACACTCTCACGACAAGAGAAGTGTCAGCGGCTAATGCCATATCAACCCAAAGAAGCTAAGTGCGTCAGGGTGGGCACCTTGTGGACCCCAGTGTACCTCGCAGAAAGAGTTTAAACAAGGGTAAGTTCTTACCATAATACTCGTTTTCTGCTGCAGGGTACACTGGGCTCCACAAGTCTGGACAATGGGGATAACCCACAGCAGTTCCTTATGGGAGGGGACGCACTGTAGCGGGCACAAGAACCCGGCGTCCAAAGGAAGCATCCTGGGAAGCGGCCATATCGAAGGCATAGAACCTTATGAACGTGTTCCTGGAGGACCAGGTAGCCGCCTTGCACAATTGATCAAGGGTCGCACCACGTTGGGCAACCCAAGAAGGTCCAACAGACCGAGTAGAATGGGCCGTAATGTGAACAGGAGCTGACAGACCAGCCTTCACATAAGCATGCGCAATCACCATTCTAATCCACCTGGCCAGGGTCTGCTTGTGAGCAGGCCAGCCACGTTTGTGAAATCCAAACAAAACAAAGAGAGAATCAGACTTTCGAATAGAAGCAGTTCTCTTCACATAGATACGGAGAGCCCGTATCACATCCAAAGACCGCATTTTGGGAGACAAATCAGGAGAGACAAAAGCTGGAACCACAATCTCCTGATTAAGGTGGAACGAAGAAACCACCTTAGGTAAATATCTGGGACGAGTCCTAAGAACCGCACGGTCACGGTGAAAAATCAGATATGGGGAACTACAAGACAAGGCACCCAAATCCGACACTCTTCTAGCAGAGGCAATAGCCAGCAAGAACACCACCTTAAGGGAAAGCCACTTAAGGTCAGCAGAACCAAGAGGTTCAAATGGAGGCTCCTGCAACGCCTCCAAAACCACGATAAGTCCCAAGGAGCCACAGGCGGGACATAGGGAGGTTGAATACGCAACACACCCTGAGTGAAAGTATGAACATCAGGTAAAGTCGCAATTTTTCTCTGAAACCACACAGACAAGGCAGAAATATGAACCTTGAGGGAGGCCAGACGCAAACCCTAAATCTAGGCCCTGCTGTAGAAAAGCCAAACGTTTGGCTGTACTAAACTTGGAAGCGTCATAATGGTTAGATGCGCAACAAACAAAGTAGGAATGCCAGACCCGATGGTAAATCCGAGCAGAGGACGGTTTCCGGGCCCGCAACATAGTTTTAATGACCTCATCAGAAAAACCCTTAGCTCTTAAGCTTCAAGAGCCACACCGTCAAATACAGCCGGGCTAGGTCCTGGTAGACACAGGGGCCCTGAATGAGGAGGTCTGGGCGTTGTGGAAGTAGAAGTGGACGCTCTGACGATAGGCCTTGCAGGTCTGAGAACCAGTGCCGTCTGGGCCGCGCCGGAGCTATGAGAAGCAGATTTCCTTTTTCTTGCTTGAACTTCCGAATTACCTTGGGCAGGAGTGACACCGGAGGGAACATGTATGGCAGCCGAAACCTCCACGGCACTGCCAGCGCATCCACGAATGCTGCTTGAGGATCCCTTGTCCTTGCTCCAAAGACTGGAACCTTTTGATTGTGTCGAGACGCCATCAGATCCACATCTGGAAGACCCCACCTTTCCACGAGGAGTTGAAATACTTCTGGATGGAGGCCCCACTCACCGGCATGCACGTCCTGACGACTGAGAAAGTCCGCTTCCCAATTCAGGACTCCCGGAATGAATATTGCCGCTATTGCCGGTAGATGGCGTTCTGCCCAACGTAGAATCCGTGAGGCTTCCTTCATTGCCAAACAGCTTCGAGTGCCACCTTGATGATTTATGTAAGCCACTGTGGTGGCGTTGTCCGACTGTACTTGAACAGGAATCAAATGCTGGGCTAGGTTCAACGCATTGAGGACCGCCCGCAATTCCAGAATGTTGATCGAGAGGAGAGATTCCTCCTTGGTCCACCAACCCTGCAAGGAATGCTGCTCCAGAACCGCGCCCCAACCTCTTAGACTGGCATCTGTCATCAACATGACCCAGTTGGATATCCAGAAGGGACGGCCTCTGCACAATTGTCGGTCCTGGAGCCACCAGAGCAGCGTCAGACAGACCTCTGGCGTCAAAGAGATCATTTGAGACCTGATCCGGTGAGGCAGGTCATCCCACTTAGCTAGAATCAGCTTCTGGAGGGGGCAGAATGGAATTGAGCATACTCCACCATGTCGAATGCTGATACCATGAGGCCCAGCACCTGCATTGCCGAATGTATCGACACTTGCGGACGAGAAAGGAAGCAACGAATCCTGTCCTGAAGTTTCAGGACTTTCTCCTGAGACAAAAACAACCTCTGGTTGTGAGTGTCCAACAGCGCTCCCAGAAGCACCATGCTCTGAGCAGGGACCAGGGAGGATTTCTTCCAGTTGATGAGCCACCCGTGGGCTTGTAGAAACCGGACCGTCATATCCAGATGACGCAGGAGAAGATCTGGGGAATTTGCCAGGATTAACAAGTCGTCCAGATATGGCAGTATCCTGACCCCTTGACGGCGGAGTAGCACCGTCATAACCGCCATAACTTTGGTGAAGACTCGCGGAGCCGTTGTTAAACCAAAAGGTAACGCCCGAAACTGGTAATGGAGGTTGCCACTAGCGAACCTCAGGTATTGTTGATGTGACACTGCTATAGGAATATGCAGGTAAGCATTCTGTATGTCAGGGAGACAATGTAGTCCCCAGGTTCCAAGGCCAGAACTATAGAGCGAAGGGTTTCCATACGGAACTTGGAAACCTTCATAAACTTGTTCAGTGCCTTGAGGTTGAGAACGGGCCGGGAGGACCCATTCGGTTTAGGGACTAGAAACAGCGGAGAATAGTACCCCCGGCCCCTCTGAGCAAGAGGAACCTGTACTACGACTCCTGTATCCAAGAGGGTCTGTACCACCGAATGCAGAGTGTTTGCCTTTGTCTGGTCCGACGGGACATCTGTCTGGCAAAATCGATGAGGGGGTCGGTTTTTGAAGGCTATGGCGTAACCTCAAGTGACGACTTCCCATACCCAGGCATCTGAAGTGGTCTTCAACCATTCCTGGGTATACCCTAGAAGCCGGCCCCCCACCCTGGGATCCCCCAGGGGGAGGCTCGCCCCATCATGCGGCAGGCTTATCGGTCTTGGCTGCTGTCTGACGGGCAGCCCAGGCTCTTTTGGGCTTCGGCTTACCAGGTTTGGAAGTGCGGGCCTGCTTATGGTACGCCTGACCTTTTGCTTCACCTGAAGGACGAAAGGGGCGAAAGGACGTGCCTTTGGCCTTCGACACAGAAGGAGCTGCATTAGGCAGACAGGCAGTTTTGGCAGTAGCCAAGTCAGCCACTATCTTATTTAAGTCCTCCCCAAACAGAATATCCCCCTTGAAAGGGAGTACCTCCAGGGTTTTTCTAGAGTCCAGATCCACAGACCAGGATCTCAGCCACAATATCCTGCGAGCCAGGACTGACGTAGTAGAAGCCTTGGCTGCTAGGATACCGGCATCTGAAGCTGCCTCTTTAATATAGCGAGAAGCTGTGACAATATATGACAAGCATTGTCTAGCATGGTCAGAGGAGATTTCAGCTTCTAACTCCAAGGCCCATGCTTCAATTGCCTCTGCCGTTCATGTAGCTGCAATAGTGGGCCTTTGTGCAGCACCCGTGAGGGTGTAAATCGCTTTTAGACAACCCTCGACACGTTTATCCGTAGGCTCTTTTAGAGACGTGATGGTAGTGACAGGTAGAGCTGAGGAAACCACCATCCTAGCCACATGTGAGTCTACAGGAGGAGGCGTTTCCCAATTCTTAGACAGCTCTGGCGTGAGGGGATAGCGAGCCAGCATCTACTTTTGAGGCACAAACTTCGTACCCGGGCTTTGCCAGGGTTCCTGACGTATATCCACTAGGTGGTCAGAGTGACGTAAAACTTGTTTAATCACCTTCTGACTCTTGAACCTATCTGGTTTCTTAGGAGGAACGGATGGCTCGGGATCATCCATAATCTGCAGAATTAACTTAATAGCCTCCAAAAGATCAGGAACATCCACATGTGAACTACCCTCCCCATCAGCCGTATCTGAGTCAGAACCTGTGGGGTCAGTGTATGTGCTGTCTTCATCAGACGAGGTGTCAGTGACAGCAGTGGATTGTGAGGAGACGAGCGCTCGCTCAGAGGACCTCTTGGGCTTAGGCGAGCGATGGTCAGACATTTTAGTATTCAGGGACTGGTTCAACTTCTTTAATTGACCAGATAAATTGTCCGCCCACGGCGGGTTAGCTGCAGGGACCACATATGGTTGTACCGGCATTGGGGGTCCCATAGGGGGTGTTAGTTTATGAACTAGCGTATGCAGAAGCGTGGAAAAAGTGGCCCACGGAGCCATGGGGACCAGGTTCGCCCCGAGCTTCGCCAACCTCTTCATGGGGCGCTTTGAGGAGGAACACATATGGGCGGAGCTCGGGTCGAACCTGGTCCTCTATGGACGGTATATAGATGATTTATTTATGATTTAGGATGGGGATTTAAGTTCTATTAATAAATTTGTAGCTTCATTAAATCATAATACTTTTGGGTTAACTTTCACAAGCACAGCACATCAGTCGGAAATCAAATTTTTAGATATAGCCCTTGCAATAGTGGATAACAAGCTCACTTCAAGTACTTATATTAAAGATGTAGATCAAAATAGATATCTTAATTTTAAAAGTGGTCATTATAGTAAATGGAAAACGAATATCCCTAAAAGGCAGTTCTTGAGGGTCAAACGGAACTGTTCTTACCCCGAGATGTTCCAGAAACAGGCAGAATGCATGTATGATGCATTCCTTGAACAAGGGTATCCTAGAAAATTGTTAGATACGACACTAGCTGACGTCACCAGAATGGATAGGGGGTCTCTCTTAGATGACCAAATATCAAGAAGTCAGTCTGATAAAAAGAATATCAATAGGAGTGTGAATTTTGTTACACAATATAACTCCAAAGCTTTTGCCATTAAGGGGATTGTAAAGAAGAACTTTCACATCTTGGAACTAGATGAACTTCTAAACAGTACTGGTATATTAAATGATAATATCATATTTAGAAAATCTACAAATTTAAAACAAAAATTAGCTACGAGTCATTTCAGAATAAAAAATAAAATATCAGAAGTGAATGCATCATCGGAGATGTGGCTCTCCAGTAAACCATCTGGTTTTCATAGGTGTGGGAAAACAGGTTGTTTTACATGCAACTGTACAAGTAGAAAGACTACATCTTTTTCTTCTAATGTATCTGATGAGACATTTTTAATTAAAGATTTTATTAACTGCAGGTCTGATTTTGTGATCTATTTGCTGGTCTGTGGATGCGGTCTTCAATATATAGGCCGCACGATCAGACAATTACATATCAGGTTCATGGAGCATAAAAGAAATATTTTAATGAACTCCAGAACGAACTCTCTGTATAGACATTTTTCTGATTGTCAGAAGGGCTCTATTAGAAATATAAAAATCATAGCTATTGAACAGATAAAAGCAACAGCGAGAGGGGGAGATAGATATAACCGTCTGTGTAGACGAGAGGCCTTCTGGATTTTTAGTTTGAAAACTTTAGTACCAGGGGGACTTAATGATACAATAGAATTGAATAATATCTAAGTATCCACTCCCCTATATATGATATTTTTAGTTTATTATATTGTTTTTAAAAACGGTTATAGAATGATGGTGGGATAAGTTAGCAGACGTTTTTCTGGATTTTAATTTAATTTTATTGTATGTTATAATACTGTTTTGAATGTAAATCAATAGCTGGAACGCAAAAATTACTATGTGGAACGCAAGCGACATGTGACCGGAAGCCGGATGTGGTTTTATACTTGCGTTAACGGAGGAAGCATACACTGGTCATTATATTAATGATGAATGTGAGTTAAGTGTGCTCCCAGGTGGGCTAATGTTGCCTGTTGATTTTGATAATTAGAGGAGGTTAAAAGGGGTATCAAAATCAGTTAACATACACGTCTGAGGAAGCCGCCTTGTACCCGGAAGTGGAGAGGCGGAGAAACGCGTCACGTGATCGGGCTGCAATCTCTGTGTGAGCTGTGAACTGCCGCTCCTAGAAGCCGTATCTCATGCTGGAAACAAGTGTACTACTTGCGTACCCACACTGCTGGAAAGAGAGAGAGGGAGCGCTCCACCGGCTTGTAAGTCCTATTGGATCCATTTTGCAATAATTTGAACATTGGTCTCTAATTTGCAACAGCCCCCGAAAATTGCTATACACGGGAGGTAGGAGTTAAACTTACCAGTGATTTTCTGCAAAACTAACAATTGAATAGATTGGATCCAATTACTAATGGACTAACATGATAAAAACTAATGGATGACTATATCAAGATTGCATGCCCTTACTAACTGATTAATAAATCGGACTTTTTATGCTATTTTAATATTGATTATTATACTGTTGATTATATTATATTTTTTGGTTATTTATGTGTAATATATGGCCATATATGCTTCTCTTTTAAATAATAAATATATATATGTTTAATTTGATGTGACTGGACAGCGCTTCCTATTAAAACTTCGGTTTTAATTTTTGTGATTCTGCTTGCTAAAGGGGTCTATGCAATAAGCCCTTATTAGGAAGCTGCAGCCCAGTCCCAGATCTACGTCTGCCAACGAAAGAAGGATCAGGCGCCGAGTATATTTTGTGTTGTGTTTGGTTCCCTCTGTTAAGTGCCTGCTTACTGCAGCACCAACTGACAAACTGAGCTCCTGTGCTGGGAGGCGGGGTGATATAGAAGGCGGCGCTGTGCATTCTGGGAACAGTCAAAGCTTTGAGCCTGTTGGTGCCTCGGATCAAGATCCTACTCTACACCCCATTGTCCAGACTTGTGGAGCCCAGTGTACCCCGCAGCAGAAAGGATGATTATCTTTTTTCAGACCAAGGGTAGCAGTATTTCTGCAGCAGCGTAGTTTGTGAATTTAAGAAGATTGTGACTAAAGAAGATGATGCTACCGTGTTCTACTATAATAAAGGGATAGATGTCTAGTGACCAAAGATAATAATGACTGGGTTGTGGATTCTTGTTCCAGGCTTATTCATCCTCCATACTTTGTGTTAATGGGATACTCGTATACACATGCAAAATATAATATGGAAACGATCAATGCAAGAAATATTTCTTACCTATTGTGGTGGAGGGTCACGGGTCTTTTTCTTATTCTGATTAAATCAAATGTCTTATTTGTTATGGACAAAGTTGGAATACTGGCCAAGTCAGAAACTTGATAACAGTGGCATACCTAACTTACACAGTAAGGAGGTGTGATGAAGCTTGTAAGGGTATCTTTAGTATGGTGAAGCCATATAATGGCAATAACTGAGGTTATTTAGCAAGGTTGCATACCTAACTAAAGTGATGAAAATATGTAGCCAGACACCTAAAGGAATCTTTGACTCCCTGATAATTATGCGTGTTGGTCGGTGTGTTAGACATAGGGATGTCTCAATTATGAAGGTGTTGCTATAGAGTTTCTCTCTTTCCGTAATGTGAGAGTGCGTACCATTACTCACGATAAAAGCTATGTGAATCCTCACATTGTGGTTTCTTTAGTTCCTTGTATAACCCGGCATAGTATGTTGTAAAGGCTCATTTATTACACACAGCAAAGGTTACAAAATAAAATAGGATTTTAATTACCTACCAGTAAATCCTTTTCTCATAGACCGTAGAGGATACTGGGGTCCATTTAGTACCATGGGGTATACACAGGTCCACTAGAAACCATAGACACTTTAAGAATTTGATAGTGTGGGCTGTCTCCTCCCTCTACGCCCCTCCTACCAGACTCAGTCTAGGAAACTGTGCTCAAGGAGATGGACATACTTTGAGAGAAGGATAGATAAGGATAGTGGTGAGATTCCGAACCAGCACACACAACAAGAGGAAAGTCAAGCTGACCAAACTTGAAAACAGGAACAGCAATGACTGAACCAACAGTACTTAACCAACATTGTAGGAAGAACGAAGCACTGGGCGGGCGTCCAGTATCCTCTACAGATTACGAGAAAAGGATTTACCGGTAGGTAATTAAAATCCTATTTTCTCTAATGTCCTAGAGGATACTGGGGTCTATTTAGTACCATGGGATTGTACCAAAGCTCCCAAACTGGGGGGGGGGGGGGAGAGTGCTGAGGTTCCTGCAGATTGACCAAACTGAAGGTCCTCAGAGGCCAAAGTATCGAACTTGTAGAACTTAGCAAACATGTTCGAACCTGACCAAGTAGCTGCTCGGTAGAAATGTAAAGCCGAGACACCCCGGACAGCCACCCAGGAAGAACCCACCGACCTAGTAGAGTTGGCCTGTACAGATTTTGGACATGGCAAACCTGCCTTGGAATAAGCATGTTGGATAGTAAACCTGATCGAGCGTGCAATAGACTGCTTTGAAGCAGGGCACCCAATTTTATTGGGATCATAAAGAACAAACAGCGAGTCCGTTTTTCTGTGATGAGCTGTTCTCTTCACATACGAAGCCCTCACAACAGCTAAAGACTTTGAAGTAGCAGAAGAGTCAGTGACAACAGGAACCCCAATAGGGTGGTTGAATTGAAACGCAGACACCACTTTAGGAAGAAATTGCTGATGAGTTCCGAGTTCAGCTCTGTCCTCATGGAAACTTAAATAGGGACTATTATGAGACAAAGCCCCCAATTTCGACACACATCTTGCTGAAGCCAAGACCAACAGTGTGACGGTCTTCCACGTAAGATATTTTATGTCCACATCCTGTAACGGTTCAAACCAGTCCAATTGGAGGAAATGCAGCACCACGTTGAGATCCCAAGGTGCTGTGGGAGGCACAAAGGGAGGTTGGATGTGCAGAACACCTTTGAAGAACGTCTGGACCTCAGGGAGAGAAGCCAATTGTTTTTGAAAGAAAATGGACAAGGCCAAAATCTGGACTTTTAAGGAGCCCAAACATAGGCCCACATCCACACCTGCCTGCAGAAAAAGCAGGAAACATCCCAGATGAAAGTCCACCGCAGAACAATTTCTGCTCTCACAGCAAGAGACGTATTTCTTCCAAGTACGAATGTAATGCTTAGACGTTACCCCCTTCCCGGCTTCAACTATAGTCGGGATTGAGCCCGTTATGTCGATCTGTGGATATATATGCATCGACTTGTCAAACACCTGAACACCTCCGGGTGAAGGCCCCGCTCCCCTGGGTGCAGGTCGTGTCTGCTGAGGGAGTCTGCTTCCCAGTCTACAACCAGAATGAAGACCACCGACAATGCTACAGCGTTTCATTCTGCCCAGAGGAGATTTCTTGACACCTCTGATCTTGTTGCTCTGCTCTTCGTTCCGCCCTGTTGGTTTATATATGTCACTGCCGTCACATTGTTTGACTGGACCTGAATGGCCCGATCTTGAAGAAGATGTGAGGCCTGCAGAAGGGCATTGTATATGGCCCTGAGTTCCAGAATGTTGATTGGAAGGATGACTTCCTGACTTGACCATCTTCCTTGAAACTGCACCACCTGAGTGACTGCTCCCTAACATCTGAGGCTTGCTTGCGTTAACAGAATCCAGTTCTGAATTCTGAACCTCCGACCCTCGACGAGGTGAGAAGTCTGTAGCCACCACAGAAGGGAGATCCTGGCTTTTGGCGACAGACGGATCCTCTGGTGCATATGAAGATGCAATCCGGACCATTTGTCCAACAGATCTAGCTGTAAGGTCTTGCGTGAAACCTTTCGTATTGAAGAGCCTCGTAAGAGGCCACCATGTTCCCCAGAAGGTGAATGCATAGATGCACCGACACCCGCGTTGGCTTCAGGACGTCCAGAACCATTGACTGGATAACCAATGTCTTTTCCAAAGGAAGTAACACTTTCTGCGATTCCGTTTCCAGTATCATTCCCAGGAATGGGAGCCTCCTTGTTGGCTCTAGGTGAGATTTCGGAAGGTTCAGAATCCACCCGTGATCCTGGAGGAGTTTGGTTGAGAGACCAATGCTGTCCAGCAACCTCTCCGCGGACGGCGCCTATATCAGAAGATCGTTCAGGTATGGAATTATGTTTACTCCCTGCTTGTGGAGTATAAACATCATCTCTGCCATCACCTTGGTGAACAATCTTGGTGCCGTAGGTCTTTGGGCCACCCCAGCAGCTGTGTACAATTATTTGAATGTAGTCTCAATTTTACAATCAGCCGTGTCTTTAAGGGAGGCTGCACCAGGAACAGGCAATACAATTCTTCGTGACAGCCTAGAGACTGATGCATCCACTATCAGTGGAATTTCCCATTTTTTCCTGTCCCCCAGAGGAAAGGGAAAAGAAGAGAGCAGCCTTTTAGGGATCTGAAATTTCTTATCAAGATTAACCCATGGTTCTTCAAACAGGGTATTCAATTTTTTTGACACAGGAAAAGTGACTGAGGACTTCTTTTTTACATTAAACATTACATTAAAATAATTAGGCCATGCCCCCTTTATGGCTGCTTGCACCTCTGGCACGTGAGGGGGGTAGCAGAGTGCACACTGGGTGTACTTTATTTTGTATTGACTTTATAGTGTACAAGTGAAACTCAGAAAATTAGAATATTGTGCAAAAGTTAAGTTAATTCAGTAATTCAATTTAAAAGGTGAAACTAATATATTATATAGACTCATTACATGCAAAGTGAGATATTTCAAGCCTTTATTTGTTATAATTTTGATGATTGTGGCTTACAGCTTAAGATAACCCCAAATCCAAAATCTCAGAAAAAGGATTTTAAATACAGAAATGTCAGCCCTCTGAAAAGTATAATCATGCATATGTACTCAGTACTTGGTTTAGGCCCCTTTTGCATGAATTACTGCCTCAATGCGGCGTGGCATAGATTCTATCAGTGTGTGGCACTGCTGAGGTGTTATGGAAGACCAGGATGCTTCAATAGCGGCCTTCAGCTCTTCTGCATTGTTCGGTCTCATGTCTCTCATCTCTCTCTTGGCAATGCCCCATAGAGAGCCTGGAGATGATTGTCAGGAAAAGGCCATTCAAAAGTATGGGGGAGCTTCAAAAGGTGTGGACTGAGGCTGGAGTTAGTGCATCAAGAGCCACCACACACAGATGGATCCTAGACATGGGCTTCAAATGTCGTATTTCTCTTGTCAAAGAAAAAAGGGCAATGGTGCGCTTCAAATATTGTGTAAAATCATGTTATAATATAATCGGTGTCTGCTTTTACTCTATACTGCAATCAGTAAACAAAGAGTCTGCTTTACTTTGAGTATAATGTTTACTACAATTAATGACAAAGCAAAAACACTTAAAAACTTTAAAAATCAAAAAAATCTATGAATATGTTCCACACACTCTAATCGATAGCATTTGGTATCCTATAGCACTGTAAAAGATATTTAGCAACAGTGTAATAATAAAATTGATAGCAACAATTTAATTCACATGACACTAAACAGACCCCTCCAATCTGTTACATCAAAATGTGTCAAGACTGTATCAAGTGCTGACAATTTTTATCACAAGTCTCTCAAGTCCTCCTGCTACTGGCGTCCCAGTGCAGAGGATTACTGCTGTATATTTACCCGAACCTGCGGGAATATCCAGTAATACGATGCAGGCATCCAGAGAGATACACGTCCTTTGCAGCTTACAGCCAAAATGCCTACCGCCGGCACTAATTCAATGTAGTTGTTAATTTCAATCCTGGCGGGCGGGTAGGCGGGCTTATATGTATTGCTCCAAATTGCCGCTTGAAGTGTAACCGCTAGAGATAGCACACTCTCAGTTCTAACAAGCGGACAGCGGGAGCTCCAGCCAGCGCCTCAGATGAAGCCGCTGGAGACAGCACTTGTGTGGATGCTTCCGTCAGTGTGTGGATACAGACAGGGAGATGACGTCCTCTTGTCAAGCCGCTCCTGAACAACAAACAACGTCAGAAGCGTCTTAACTGGGCTAAAGAAAAAAAGAACTGGTGGAATGCTTATTGGTCCAAAGTCCTCTTTTCTGATGAGAGCAAAGTTTGCATCTCCTTTGGAAACCAAGGTCCCAGAGTATTGATGAAGAATGGAGAGGCACACAATCCGAGATGCTTGAAGTCCAGTGGGAAGTTTCCACAGTCTGTGTTGATTTGGGGAGCCATGACTTCTGCTGGTGTTGGTCCACTGTGCTTTATTAAGTCTAGAGTCAACGCAGCCATCTACCAGGACATTTTAGAGCACTTCATGCTTCCTTCAGCAGACAAGCTTAATGGAGATGCTGACTTCATTTTCCATCAGGACTTGGCACCTGCCCACACTGTCAAAAGTACCAAAACCTGGTTCAATGACCGTGGGATTACTGTGCTGGATCGGCCAACAAACTCACCTGACCTGAACCCCATTTATAATCTATGGAGCATTGCCAAGAGAAAGATGAGAGACATGACACCGAACAATGCAGAAGAGCTGAAGGCTGCTATTGAAGCATCCTGGTCTTCCATAACACCTCAGCAGTGCCACAGGCTGATGGTGTGTGTCAGTCGGATGTTAATCATATTACTATTCAAAGTTGTTATGAATTCTTTCAGACATTCCTCACTTCCGTCCCACAGGATGATAATATTGTCAGTATATCTCATCCAAAAAAGGACAAGTTTGGTGTACTCATCATTAATTTCCTGAAAGACAAGTTGTTCATCCCACCATCCTAAAAAGAGGTTGGCATATGTAGGTGCACATGCCACCCCCATGGCAGTAGCCCTTATTTGAAGGAAAAACTGATCACAAAAGGTGAAGTAATTCTTTTTCAGAATGAATTCCAGGAGTTCCAACAAGAAGTTCCCAAAGTCAGTGTTCATCCCTGCTCCTAAGAAAATGTCTTTATGCTGCTAATCCTATCTCATGATCTATGCTGGCATACAGCGCCTCCACATCTAAGGTAACTAATAGATAATTGTCCTCCATCTTAACCTCATGTAGTTTCTTCAAAACATCCAAGGTGTCTTTTAGGTAGGAGGGCAAAGCCAAAACATAGTCCCTAAGTGTAGATCTAGAAACTTACTTGGAGATTCTAACAGACCACCCAGTGCTGACACAATGGGGCGCCCTGGAGGTCGATCAAGGTTCTTATGGATCTTAGGGAGCATATAGTAAGTCGGGGTCATCGGGTTGGTCACCATTATACCTTGGCCCGTTTCTTTACCTCCACTCTCAACACTAGTAATTAAAATCCCACGCTGTCATTCTATAGTAGGGAGACTCAGGCAAACACATAGGGGCATGCCCGCCAAATGCCCAGTCACTAGAGATGTGCGGGTTCGGTTTTACTCGGATTTACTTGGTGCTCCAAACGGCATCTTATTGGATCACGGATGTCACGTATTTTGGATAGCCAATAAGCAAAACCCAAAATACCCGAGTAAATCTGAGTAAAACCAAACCAGCTCATCTCTACCAGTCATTATCATAAAAATAATAATTTATGGCTAATTGTCACTGCTGTTTTTCCACATACAAACAACTAATTGTGTTATTTTAGACGCCAGCATTATAGTCTTTATTATTATCGTTTGCTGTTCAGACCTCAAGCTCTTGCAACATTGTATCTATAACGAAATGTTTGATGGAAATTGGGCTCTTCTTTAGAAAATACCTTAACTATTGTTTCTGTCTGTGTTCCTTGGAGATAGCAAGCAGTTACAATTGTAGCACAGAAAGGTTACTCAATTATTACCATGCAGTCAATGGAAACATTAGCAGTAAACAAGGATGCTCTGTGGTAAAAGCCTGATCTTTATTCCTATAAATATTGTCTGCCAATCTCTGGCATCTCAGCAAATTGTGGAGCTAGAATAATTGTTTCATAGACTCAAGACAGGTCTAAGTCTGAGGCTGTTGTGGAAAACAGCCTGATTTTTTTATAACCACTGTCTATTTATTGCATCCTATTAACTACAGAGCAAGAATAATTACTCCACAGATACACAACAGGTCTAAGCATTAGGCTGAGATGGTGGATGGACAACAGGCAATTCTGACATAGGGTCTTGCAGGCCAGGGATTTGCCCTTTTTATTTTTTACTCTTTTGATTCAGGACTCTTATTGGTGATTTGAGGGACCTACTCTCCCACGGCAGCTTTCCAGTTGGTGGGATAATTGTCCATCACCTAACACCAAAAGCAGATCCACTTTACCTTCTCTTTCTAAAGTATTTTCTGAACTCTCATCAATGATTCAGGAGATCGGTGCATAATAATACCTATAACCTACTATCATACCTCACTGCTTATGCCTAATACCAAAGCCAAACAGCTGAGGGCCAGGTCAGTACCCAGTGGGGGACCACCAGGGAATACCGGTTGCAGTAGGTTTAGAACTAGGAGAAACTCCTGTCTAACATTGACAGCAGATTCACATTTAATCTATCATTCCAACCTGACTTTCAGAGGCATCCCATTTAAAATCCGCCAGAGTCTGCCTTTTGAACATCACCTTAGCATATAGACTTTTGAGCTCTCTAGAGTCAAGAGCTATTGTATTAAGTCTATTGGTTTGTTTCAGCATTGGACATTAATTAATTGTTTTTGCCGCCGGATTGGTTTGCATATACTTTGATCAATAATATTATAATTAGAGATGTGCGGCAGGCACTTTTCGTGTTTTGTGTTTTGGTTTTGGTTCTAATTCCATTTTCATGTTTTGGTTTTGGCTTGGTTTTGCCAAAATCACCATTTCGTGTTTTAGTTTTGGTTTTGGATCTGGATGATTTTTGCTAAAAAAAACATAAAAACAGCTAAAATCACAGAATTTGGGGGTAATTTTGCTCTTACATTATTATTAAACTTAATAACAATCATTTCCACTCATTTCCAGTCTATTCTGAACATTTCACACCTCACAATATTGTTTTTAGGCCTTAAAGTTGCACCGAGGTGGCTGTATGACTAAGCTAAGCGACACAAGTGTGCAGCACAAACACCTGGCCCATCTAGGAGTGGAACTGCAGTTACAGACAGGATGACAGATTTAAAAAAATAGGCCCGAAACAGCACATGATGCAAAGAAGAAAGAGAGGTGCAATGAGGAAACTGATGGCCAAGCTAAGCAACACAAGTGTGCGGCACAAACACCTGGCCCATCTAGGAGTGGCACTGCAGTTACAGACAGGATGGCACTTCAAAAAACTAGTCCCCAAACAGCACATGATGTAAAGAAGAAAAAGAGGTGCAAGATGGAATTGTCCTTTGGCCCTCCCACCCACCCTTATGTTGTATAAACAGGACATGCACACTTTAACAAACCAAACATTTCAGCGACAGGGTCTGCCACACGACTGTGGCTGAAATGACTGGTTTGTTTGGGCCCCCACCAAAAAAGAAACAATCAATCTCTCCTTGCACAAACTGGCTCTACAGAGGCAAGGTGTCCACCTCATCCTCATCCTCCGATTCCTCACCCCTTTTACCGTGTACATCCTCCTCACAGAGTATTAATTCATTCCCACTGGAATCCACCATCACAGGTCCCTGTGTACTTTCTGGAGGCAATTGCTGGTAAAGGTCTTCCCGGAAGACTTTATAATTCATTTTGATGAACATCATCTTCTCCATATTTAGTGGAAGTAACCTCCTATGCCGATCACTGACAAGGTTACCGACTGCACTAAACACTCTTTCGGAGTACACACTGGAGGGGGGGCAACTTAGGTAAAATAAAGCCAGTTTGTGCAAGGGCCTCCAAATTGCCTTTTTCCTGCCAGTATATGTACTGACATGCCTACTTGGATGCTGTCACTCATATAATCCTCCACCATTCTTTTAATGGTGACAGAATCATATTATTTATTTATTAGCAGTTTCTTATATAGCGCGGCATATTCCGTTGCGCTTTACAATTAGAACAAGAGTTATAGAACAAAATTGGGCAAAGACAGACAGACATAGAGGTAGGAAGGCCCTGCTCACAAGCTTACAATCTATAGGGAAATAGGCATTGATACACAAGGATAGATGCTACCTGTTACATAATGGTTCCCCAGATTTCTAGGTTCTTAGTGGGTTGTATGATATGATCACCCAGCAATGTTGGAAAACAAAATGTGAGGTTATGTGGACTGTACAGAGGGGATGTAACTGGATAGGGAAGCATTGAAGGTTATGTGTGTGTGTCAGGAATTTGGTAGGCTTGTCTGAAGAGATGAGTTTTCAGGAAACGTTTAAAGGTTTGGAGACTAGAGGAGAGTCTTGTTGTGCATGGGAGGGCATTCCACAGAGTGGGTGAAGCCCGGGTAAAGTCCTGTAATTTTGAGTGGGAACAGGTAATACATGTGGATGTGAGACGCAGATCTTGTGCAGAGCGGAGGGGTCTGGTAGGGAGATATTTTGAGATGAGTGAAGAGATGTATGATGGTGCAGTTTGGTTAAGAGCCTTGGGGGTAATTCTGAGTTGATCGCAGCAGCAATTTTGTTAGCAGTTGGGCAAAACCATGTGCACTGCAGGGGAGGCAGATATAACATGTGCAGAGAGCGTTAGATTTGGGTGTGGTGTGTTCAATCTGCAACCTAAATTGCAGTGTAAAAATAAAGCAACCAATATTTACCCTGCACAGAAACAAAATAACCCACCCAAATCTAATCAAATCAAATGGTGGAAGGAGCCACCTCTTCCCGTCCAGTGTTGTGAAGGTCAGGCATCGCAACTGCCGACACACTTGGACTCTCCTTGGGTATTTGTGATACCATCTCAGAGCGCACAGTTCTTTTCTGTGCTCTTTCCAGCTTAACTCTTTTTATTTTTTCTAGTGGGAGGATGAGGGCTTCCATCGTCATGTGAAGCTGAACCACTAGCCATGAACATAGGCCAGGGCCTCAGCCATTCCTTTCCACTACGTGTCGTAAATGGCATATTGGCAAGTTTACGTTTCTCCTCAGATGATTTAAATTTCTTTTTTTGGTTCTTTTTAATTAACTTTGGCTTTTTGGATTTTACACGCCCTCTACTATCACATTGGGCATCGGCCTTGGCAGATGACGTTGATGGCATTTCATCATCTATGTCATGGCTAGTGGCAGCAGCTTCAGGACTAGGAGAAAGTGGTTCTTCTTGATCTTTCCCTATTTTCTCCTCAAAATTTTTGTTCTCCATTATTTTGGGGGAGTTCTATGAGACAATATGCATCACAAGAATGACTGGAATGACTGATGACACAGAACACTACCACTGGTCTGATGCAGCACAACAGGTTGTTATAATTGTTATACTACAGCAGTGGACATATAGCAGCAGCATATATCGTCACTGGAATTACTGATGACACAGGACACTACCACTGGTCTGATGCAGCCCAACAGGTTGTTATAATTGTTATACTGCAGCAGTGGACCTATAGCAGCAGCGTATATCGTCACTGGAATTACTGATGACACAGGACACTACCACTGGTCTGCACAACACAGCACCACTTTATACAGCTACACTGGATATATGGCAGCAGAGAACACCAACACAGTGAATGGCTGGACTGATACCGCACAATACACTGACTACACTGGACTGGTCTGCACAACACAGCACCACTTTACAGCTACACTGGATATATGGCAGCAGAGAACACCAACACAGTGAATGGCTGGACTGATACCGCACAATACACTGACTACACTGGACTGGTCTGCACAACACAGCACCAGTTTACAGCTACACTGGATATATGGCAGCAGAGATCACCAACACTGTGACTGGCTGGACTGATGCTGCACAATACACTGACTACACTGGACTGGTCTGCACAACAAAGCACCACTTTACAGCTACACTGGATATATAGTAGCAGAGAACACCAACACTGTGACTGGTTGGACTGATACAGCACAATACACTGACTACACTGGACTGGTCTGCACAACACAGCACAACTTTACAGCTACACTGGATATATGGCAGCAGAGATCACCAACACTGTGACTGGCTGGACTGATGCAGCACAATACACTGAGTGACTACACTGGACTGGACTGAGCAGCACAACACTTGCCACCCCACTTTCCCGCCCCAACACACAGACACTGAACACTGAGGACACGTCCTCTCTATACATTCTTCGAGACTGGAGTGAAAATGGCGGGGACACACGGCTCCTTATATGGAATCCAAATCCAGCGAGAATCCGACAGAGGGATGATGACGTTTTGCCGCGTTCGTGTTTCCGAGTCAGGAGGAAAAATCTGAGCCCGGCTCGGATCCGGACTCGGAAGGCAAAGTCGGTAGGGTTTGGTTCCCTGAGAACCGAACCCGCTCATCTCTAATTATAATATATATATCCTAAATATATAACATTATATGCTTCCACTGTCAACCGCTTTTTAATTTGTCTTATAATTGTTTTGTTTTGTCTTTTGAATGTTTTTGTGTTCATTTGTCAAAGAAGATTTATTTTTAAATTATTTGCAATAAAAGTTAAGCTTTAACTTTTTCATTTAAAAATATTTCATTTTTGTTACATAAGAGTGCGCCCACAAAGAAGTCTACTTTCTTTTTCTTGTACATCAGGTTTATAGTAAGCAATTACTGACTTCTGGGTGCACCACCAGTCTAACACATAGGGGCATTTGGGCCCAGATATCTGTTGTATACTGGTTAACTTAATTAATTTTTGTTTATGATTAAATACCAGTGCGGAATCAAATCTATATCTGTTTACAACGTTCAGTCTTACTGAGAACTCTTCTCAGTTTCTGATTCCTGCACGGTTAACATTTTCATGTAGTTTTGAGGGATTTCTGTCCCCCTCATCATATCTCCTTTTCACATTTACAACCTCATTCAGTGCTGCTAATATCTACACCTTAATTTATTAAGTTTATCATCCTACAGAAGCATGACTACCTTTTCACTTAAGGATGAATTGATTAACAAACATAGAAAGACTGACAGAGATGGGGACCCCTTTCTAGTCACTCTAGAAGAAGGAGCTAGTGACCTCAACTGGACAGAGGAATTGCACAAGTTAAAAAACTGCCTACAAAGGCGCTCTCGCATTTCCTGGGACATTACAACTCTAACCAATTATGTTAAACATAAGATTAGTCCCAGGGGCCTGAGACCGAAGGTTTTCCCAGCATTCCCATTAGCCACAGAAAATCTGAAGTCAGATTGGGAGGCCACGTTACTTAAATGTTCACAAGAGCTAATGCAAATTGTTATCAAGCATGATAATTTGGTCTTAGATTAATGTGGAAAAGCAATTAAAGAACTAGGTAAAAAATTGGAGCCATGGGAAAAAGATCTATCCCTCAATCAGCTTTCGAACGTAATAGAAAAACGCTAGAGGAATACGAACAAACAATTATCAACCACAAACTTCACATTAGTAGATAAAGACAACCTTTCTGTCAAACTTGACAGGTGGTGACACCCCCTTGCTCCTAGGCGCCACCCCCTTTAATATTAAATTATAGTGTTTTATATCGCTTTAATATTAAATTTTATATAAATTTATAGTGTTCGATATTAAACCGTATTAAAAATTGTTGCGTAACACCAGTCGCAGAGTGTCACGCAACACCAGTCGCAGAGTGTCACACAACACCAGGCGCAGAATGTTCAATAAAGATCACAAGTCAGTTTGTGATGAAAAAATTCACTATTTTGTCTGTATACTTTGTTATAGTTCAAACATTCCAACAATTTAAACATCACGCTTGGTACACATGGTGTCGTTTTAAAAGTCATAATGACTAATGACCATGTCCATTTTCTTAGATGTACGGAAACATCACACATGGCAATAATTTAAAAACATATTGCTTTTAATGACCAGGAGTGATGAATGATGATCTGACATCTTTTAATGGGCATGAGTTATGAATGATGATCTGACCATGGCCATTTTCTTAGATGTACGGAACCATCACACATGGCACTAATTTAAAAACATATTGCTTTTAACGGCCAGGGGTGATGAATGATGACAGCACATTTAAAAAAAAAAAAGCAGTTTGTTATCTCTGTAGAAGAACATTAGCACCACCTACAGGTTTATGTGTTGACTCAAATCGGATTTTCCGTATTTTGGATTAATTAGATATCATAATGAGATATCATGGTGATGAGTCCTAAATCTAAGCACAGAATGCAAGAACATTAGTTCATAAGTACTTCTGTATAATGCTTTTTATGAATTATTTTTGTTATTAAATAAATTTATTCTAAATTTGGAAGGACAGCCATTCAATCTATACAAGCACTTCAAGCACATACCAAATACATATATATGCATATATATGTATTTGGTATGTGCTTGAAGAGCTGAGTATGACATGTACGGTACCGCTAACAGATTATATCTTTATTGTAACTGAAAAGCATGATTACATTTACTAATGTATAAACCAAAGATTATATGTTTAAAATCCCATTTTCCGTATTTTGGATTAATTAAATATCATAATGAGATATCATGGTGATGAGTCCTAAAACTAAGCACAGAATGCATTTATGGTACATGTACACATTATACACACATGGACATTTATGGAATCATAAAATAATTTGTATTCATGTACATTAGTTCATAAGTACTTCTGTATAATGCTTTTTATGAATTATTTTTGTTATTAAATAAATTTATTCTAAATTTGGAAGGACAGCCATTCAATCTATACAAGCACTTCAAGCACATACCAAATACATATTTCAATCTATACAAGCACTTCAAGCACATACCAAATACATATATATGCATATATATGTATTTGGTATGTGCTTGAAGAGCTGAGTATGACATGTACGGTACCGCTATCAGATTATATCTTTATTGTAACTGAAAAGCATGATTACATTTACTAATGTATAAACCAAAGATTATATGTTTAAAAACCCCGCCCCAGCATCTTGGAAATGTGGGACGGCATACCACAGGTTGGTGGGGGCCATATGGCTCACAGCCATGGCTATAAGAATAGGAAACGGAGCTGTATTGAGACAGATCACTGAGAAGAAAATTCAAACGAGTTTGCATCGCTATACACACGTGAAGACATTATGGTAAGTGTTATTATTATTATTATTATTTATTATTATTATCATTATGGATCTAGCATGTTATATTTTATTTTTTATTTTTTATTTTACAAATATAAATGTGAATCAAAGTGTGTAAAGTGCAGAAATTATATATGAAATGTTAGGAAGCGCTTCCTAACATTTCAAATATAATTTCTGCACTTTAATCTACAATTGGTATTTAGTAAGTACCATTGGGAGCCGCTTAGTATTGATTAAATTAATTAATATTGTGTAAGATAAAATGCACAGGCTAGTTGATCACACAAACAACAGTCATTTATTTTGGTTTTTAATTAATATGATTGCCTGAATGTTGTTTAAAATGTGTCGAGTACCAGGTATTTGTTTTGGATTTTAATTAATGTGACTGGCTGAAGGTTATTTAAATATGTGGTAATAGCGACATCTAGTGATTCATTTTGGGAATGCACCGACACAGTATTTCATCTAATTCGTTTGACAGATATTAATCGTATCTCATTTTCATTATTGGTTCAGAGACAGACAATGCAGAACATCAACAGCAAAGATGCTTTCATGGGTAGAACCAGATCTGATGATGATGATGATGATGCTTTGCCAAGTTATCAAACGGCACATGGTAAGCTATGTCTATAAATGCCATTGACACGTTTTTATTTATATTTCAAGTTTAAATAGTATGAAATTATAGTCAAGGTCTACAATTTGTTCATTTTTACTTATTTTTAAAAGTTTAAATAGTATGAACGTACAACAGTCTGGATACATTGATAAGTAATTATTAAATAGTAATTATTAAATAATTATTATTTTCTCATTTTTATTTCCCCCGATTTGACAGTAATCACAAATACAGAGAATTTCGATTCGGTTGAAGATAGCCCATCTGGTTTAGATTTCAGCATTATACCCGATTTTACTAATATTTTGGAATTGGCGCCAGACTGTGAGTAACATGATATCTTTATTTTTTTTTTTTTTTATTATTAGTTTTATTTATTTATTTATTTTTCCACGGCTAAAGAATTAAAAATAAACCTTGTACAGTTGTGCTGATTTGTTGTCAACTGTATACACTTTATATTCTCAAAAATGAATCTCTTTTTCATGTTATTCTAATTTTATACCGTATGTAATATTTATTTTTTCATTTTTTCACTGGCTAAAGATGCCACAAAAATGGATGATGCGACGGCTGACGGTATTCTACGGGATATATTGAACAAACCTGATTATTGTCACAACGCCACTATACAGACCAGCAATGTTGTTGATGAGCGACCGTTTTTCCCACACGCGACAGGGGGTCGGGCTAAAACATTCGAATATAAAGCAGGTGTGTAATCAAACACTGTTATATGTTATATTGTTATGCTGTGATTTAAATGCCGATTTATATGCATCGACGTTTATATTTATTTTATAATATATGTATTTCAGATGATGCTGTAGCAAGGCGCTATGATCCTACGATACCAACAGGCCGTGATACAGTCGCGCAAATACACAGGCCTAGTACAAGCGGGAAAATATCAAAACGCACAACCGCCGCTGAAACGGAGAACCATCATTTCGCAACAGCAGGTGTGTAATCAAACACTGTTATATGTTATATTGTTATGCTGTGATTTAAATGCCGATTTATATGCATCGACGTTTATATTTATTTTATAATATATGTATTTCAGATGATGCTGTAGCAAGGCGCTATGATCCTACGATACCAACAGGCCGTGATACAGTCGCGCAAATACACAGGCCTAGTACAAGCGGGAAAATATCAAAACGCACAACCGCCGCTGAAACGGAGAACCATCATTTCGCAACAGCAGGTGTGTAATCAAACACTGTTATATGTTATATTGTTATGCTGTGATTTAAATGCCGATTTATATGCATCGACGTTTATATTTATTTTATAATATATGTATTTCAGATGATGCTGTAGCAAGGCGCTATGATCCTACGATACCAACAGGCCGTGATACCGGTGCGCAAATACACAGGCCTAGTACAAGCGGGAAAACATCAAAACGCACAGCAATCGCTGAAACGGAGAACCAGCAATTCGTAACGCCGGCAATTGTACATAAGGACGTTGCTAGGTCATCAGTTATGGCGGTGCATAACGGCTGTATCAACCCGAACAAACGAAGGCCTGCTCGACCAAGAACGAATGAGAGAAGTCATAATTCAGCATTTACAGATCTGAAAAGAAAATTGTCATATTCCGAAAATGATAAGCCGCAACGGAGAAGGATCGCGTTACAAACTGTATCATGCGTAAGTAATGATGTTGCTGTAACATCAAAACACACAGCGTTTAACACTGCAGACCGGGCTGTCGCTGGTAATACAAAGACTGTAAAGGTTAAGAGGGCATCGCGTCTCTCAAGAAGTAATGTTAACCAATTGCAGCAATCAGAGGTAATCACAATTCCAGATACACAGGTTTGTTCTGAAACAGAAGCAAGCCACATAGCAGGCATTGGTTTGTTATCAAATATTAACTCAAGAAGTAATGTTAAGCAGTTGTCACAATCCGATGTCATCACTATTCCCGATACACAGGATTGCTCTGAAGCAAGACACACAGCTGGTAATTCTGTGATATCAGATATTGATGACATAAATGGGCAAGAGCTTATTACAAACTGTGTAGAGTCAACGATACAAGAACCGCAGAATAGTTCTGATGAAGTATTATCAGCCGTTGCAGGAATACCTGATAATACTACAACGGTTGATTGTGTAACATCAATGCCCAATATTTTTACAACGACAGCCATGGTACACGCATCGGCTGATGCTTGTGCACCGGCGCGAGGGATAGAGCCCGACATAGTTGATGAATGTCAAAATTCAGAACAATTAGGCCAAGACGCTGAAATACAATTTTACGCGTTGTTGGGTAAGATACGGGAAGATGTTGAGAACATGGGTGTAAAAGCCGGATATTTGTTAAAACACATTAAAGGTGTGAGCCACGGTTGTAAATGTAAACAAGACATTGTTAAAGAAGTTGTTGAGACGTATATGAATGTCATGTCAAAATACATAGATCGGTCGGTTAAGACAACTGAATTTATTAAAGCCAACATACATCATTTTGCAGAAATAAATGAAACTGATCCGTGACTAGGCATGCTAGGCAATGGTTTGAAACGTGTTTTAAATTTAAATGCCTGTAAAAAAAACCCACGAATTAAACCTTGTTTAACATACAAGATCTCACAGTTATTCCGACGTGCAAAGGTGAAACAGGCTGTGACAACATTAACCAGATTGAGAAAGCGCAAGCGGCACAGGGAACATGTGGTAGGCGGGAAGCAGAGTGCGATGTATGTAGATTTAGATCAATTGCCACCCCAAGCATTACCGAATGACGAATCACAGGCTGACAATATTGAGCGCAATGCAAGCCCCATATATGATGATGCTGTCGGTGTTGAGTCACCCGGTAATGACGAAGGTCGGCAACATGTATACTTGGAGGCGATTAACTGTTATGAACGACAACGACCGTATTTCAGAGCCGTTGAGTACCACAATCACTATCGGTTTGTTAATTTGGACAGGGTTACATCATTTGTAGAGGGGGTTCGAGCCATTCATACGGCTATACAGGCCATGCTCGATGGTGTCCTTGCGGGCGTGGATCCTGCCGACCGCGTTCAGCTTAGATTGGAGGGGGGTGGGTTACACAATGCCATCTATTCGCATCGTAAGCCGCAAGAAACATTAGACGCTGCCAGTTTTTTGAATCAGATTACAAACACGCTACAAAGTAACGCTGAATTCTTATTATCCACAGGCTTAAGATTTGTGATCAGTATTTTTATGAACAGATCAGGGTCTGGTTTGACTGGGAGGAGTTTACAACGCCTTCCCCAAAGTTTAATAATAAATAAAAGAAAGAGATATCTCTATGACTTCAGAAGCATAGGTAATAACCTGTGTTTGGCCGCTAGCGTCTGTAAACTTCTGGATAAAGGTAACAATGCCAATGATCATGTAATACAGGAGAGAGCGATCCAACTACATAAAGCTTTGAATCTGCCGCTTGATAAAGCGGTCAGCTTTAGCGATGTTGCAATTTTTGAAAATGATTTAAACGTTTCGATCAATCTCCTCTATTACAGTCAAAGTGATTGGAAATACTACAGTACGGACAGTCGTTACAAAGACACGCTGTTTGTGCTATATCACGATTGTCACTTTTATGGGATACTCGATATCAAAGCGTTTCTTGGAGCCCGATATTATTGCATCCGTTGTCATAGCGCTTACCATCATAGAAATAATCACGATTGTCTTTTCTTTTGTAAGGCTTGTCACAGGCCGGATTGTATTGACGATGGTGTGACGGCTTTAAGGTGTTCGGTGTGTAGGGTATTTTGTCGATCAAACGAGTGTTTAGAGCTACACAAAGCTTTAGCTCTTGATCACAAAATATCCTGTCTTGAACATGTATATTGTGACAAGTGTTGTCTCTACAGGCGAACAGATCATAACTGCCGAGGCCTAAAGTGCCCCATTTGTAAGGTGTTCGTTGATGGGTTTTCGAACCATTTGTGCTATATACAAACCATCAAGCCGGAAGAGCCCACAAAGAAATACATCTTTTATGATTTTGAGTGTATGCAGGAGACAGGTGTGTGTCACGATCCGGGTATCTGGACGCCATTTCTTACCTATCAGATGCCTCCTAAGGCTGGCTCAGCGCTCCAGGACCGGATCCCATCTGTTATCCTGATGTGCACATTCCCGCATCCTCTCCTGTCTCTCTGGACGCAGTCACAGTAACGCCTTATACATCTGGCATGGCGTCTCCCGCGGCCTCCGCCGCCGTCCCTGAGCTTCTGCATTCAGAGTGGCGATTACGTCAGCCGCGGCCTCCGCTGTGTCCGCGTGGTCGGATGTGCATCTGTCAGCCTGGCGTCTCCTGTCTCCGGTGGCCGGCGCCGCCATTACTGTTTTCCAGACCACATGGATTACAATCCAAACTTCCCTCCAAGTGTCTGCATGGGCGCAGCCATCTTGGATTCTGTCAGCTGATCATTCCTACCAATCCGTTGTCAGTATTATTAATTTGCATAATTGCCTAGCCAATGCCTTCCTTGCTGCAGGTATAAATAGGTTGTGCCTGAGCAAGGAAGGCGTCAGTGCTTTGGTTGTCAAACCTAGTTCCAGTTTGTCTCTCTTCTGTGAATGTCTTCCAGGTTCCAGCTCCTGTCTCCAGACTTCTGCTATAGAGACCCGCACCAGCATTCCATCTGCGGTGTAGCCTGACTCTCCGATCCATTCTGGACTCACCTGTTTCCAGCTACAACATCACCTGCTTCCAGCAGTGTACAGCTTCTCTTAAAGGGCCGGTGTCCTTTCTGCAGTTTACCACTCTCCACCGGTATTATTATTTCTCCGCTCTCAAATTCTACATTTCATCTACATTGCATCGCTCTCAAGCTTTATTTATTATTTAACTGGTTCCAGCCAGTATCCACTCCGTGCCAACACCTGTCTGGTTCTAACCAGTACCCACAGCAGCATTTTATCTACAGCAGTCCAGCTTTCCCTGGAACACCAGCTGGTACGACCCTGGGCTTTCCTCATTGCTACAGTTGAGCCTGGTAAGGACTTTCCAACTTGCAGATAATAAGAACTGTCTCATACCACCAGAGCTCTATGGCCCCTGCCACCCTGTAGTACCCAGGAACTGTATTATTATTTCTCTGCTGATTTTTATGTTACTTTTTACTGCTACTGTGATGCATGGAGTTTGTCATAAATAAATATCATTGACTTTTACTCAAGTTGTCGTGGTCACGCCTTCGGGCGGTTTCTCTTCATGTTACTTACATGTCCAGGGGTCTGATACAACCTCCCAGGTTCCGGTATATCTCAGCCCCTACAACTGAGGCTGCCTTCCGTCAGCTCAGGCCCTCAGTTGTGACAGTAAGCACTGACCAAATGAATCCAGCCGGAGACCAGGATCAAGCGGCCAGGCCGATGCAAGAACTGGCAGCCCGACTTGAACATCAGGAGGCTGCACAGGGCCACATCATCCGCTGTCTCCAGGATTTCTCTACTCGGCTGGATGGGATTCAGACAACTCTCCGTGGATCAGGCGCATCTGGGGCGTCAACCACAGTGACTCCAACTATAACCCCACCCACCTTACCCGTTTCTGCTCCACGTCTTCATCTTCCAACGCCAGCAAAATTTGACGGATCTCCAAGATTCTGCAGGGGATTTCTCAACCAGTGTGAGATTCAGTTTGAGCTACAACCTGGCAATTTTCCCAGTGACCGTACAAAAATTGCCTACATCATCTCACTTCTCAGTGGCTCAGCCCTTGACTGGGCATCACCGTTATGGGAGAGGTCCGACACCCTGCTATCTTCTTACACTGCATTCGTGTCAACATTCAGGCGCATCTTCGACGAGCCAGGCCGGGTAACTTCAGCTTCGTCTGAGATTCTCCGTTTACGCCAGGGATCACATACTGTAGGACAATATCTTATACAGTTCCAGATCCTGGCATCTGAACTGGCATGGAACGACGAGGCCCTGTATGCTGCATTCTGGCATGGTTTATCCGAGCGTATTAAAGATGAGTTAGCTACCAGAGACTTACCCTCCAAGTTAGATGAGCTAATCTCACTTTGTACAAAAGTTGACTTACGTTTCAGAGAGAGAGCAACTGAGCGTGGAAGATCATCTGCTCCAAAATCTTCTGCTCCTCCTCCTCGCCAACTGTCACCAACTAAAGATGAACCCATGCAAATTGGCCGTTCCCGTTTAACTCCTGCTGAGCGCCGAAGACGTCTCTCTGAGTCTCTCTGTCTGTATTGTGCAGCCCCGTCTCACACTATTCATGCCTGTCCCAAACGTCCGGGAAACTTCAAATCCTAGCTCGCCAAGGAGAGGGCCGGCTAGGAGTAATGATCTCCTCTCCATCTCCTCAAGATTGTAATCTCCCAGTCTCGCTTCAAGTTGCTCAACGTTATCAGAACGTCATTGCCCTCCTGGATTCCGGAGCAGCTGGGAACTTTATTACCGAAGCCTATGTTAAACGGTGGTCCCTACCCACCGAGAGACTTCCTTCCTCCTTTTCCTTAACTGCCGTGGATGGCAGTAAAATTTTTGATACAGTTATTGCTCTAAGGACTCTACCAGTTCGTCTGAGAGTGGGAGTTCTTCATTCCGAACTTATTTCACTTTTAGTGATTCCAAGAGCCACACATCCTGTGGTCCTGGGCCTTCCATGGCTCCGTCTTCACAATCCTACAATTGATTGGACGACTACGCAAATCCTGGCATGGGGTCCCTCCTGTGCTGAGACATGTTTGTTTAAAGTGTTGCCTGTCTGTTCTTCCTCCCCCAGGTCGTCTGATGTTCCACCTCCTCCATATCAAGATTTCACGGATGTGTTCAGTAAAGCTTCTGCTGATATCCTTCCTCCTCATAGAGAATGGGACTGCCCGATTGATCTCGTTCCAGGGAAGGTTCCACCTCGAGGCCGAACTTATCCGTTGTCTCTGCCCGAGACGCATTCTATGGAGGAATACATTAAAGAGAACCTAGCAAAGGGGTTCATTCGACCTTCTTCTTCTCCAGCCGGCGCAGGCTTCTTTTTTGTAAAAAAGAAAGATGGTGGTCTGCGGCCGTGCATCGACTACAGAGGTTTGAACGACATTACCATCAAGAACCGCTATCCTTTACCCCTGATTACTGAGCTCTTTGACAGAGTTAGCGGAGCTACCATCTTTACAAAGCTGGACTTGAGAGGTGCATACAATCTCATCCGGATCCGTGAGGGTGACGAGTGGAAGACCGCATTTAACACCCGTGATGGACATTATGAGTACCTCGTCATGCCCTTCGGATTGAGCAATGCTCCAGCTGTCTTCCAGCATTTCGTCAATGAGATCTTCAGAGACATTCTATACCGTCATGTCGTGGTCTATCTAGATGATATCCTCATTTTTGCCAACAATTTAGAGGAACATCGTTTTTGGGTAAAGGAGGTTCTGTCCCGTCTCCGTGTCAATCATCTCTATTGCAAATTAGAGAAATGCGTCTTTGAAGTCAAGTCCATTCCGTTTCTAGGGTACATTGTGTCCGGTTCCGGACTAGAGATGGATCCTGAGAAACTACAAGCAATCCAGAATTGGCCGGTACCCTTAACCCTCAAAGGGGTCCAGAGGTTCTTAGGGTTCGCCAATTATTACCGAAAGTTTATACGAGACTTTTCCACCATTGTGGCGCCTATTACTGCTTTCACCAAGAAGGGTGCTAACCCGTCCAAGTGGTCTGAAGAAGCCATGCAAGCTTTTCATCTTTTAAAACAGAGGTTCATCTCTGCGCCTGTCCTGAAACAGCCTGACATCGACTCTCCTTTCATCCTAGAGGTGGATGCCTCCTCCGTTGGAGTAGGAGCGGTGTTATCTCAGAGGGCTAAAGATGGCCATTTACATCCTTGCAGTTTCTTCTCACGGAAGTTCTCCCCAGCGGAGCGCAACTATGCCATTGGCGACCAGGAGTTGCTAGCCATCAAGCTCGCTCTAGAGGAGTGGAGATATCTGTTGGAGGGAGCTTCTCATTCAATCACCATCCTTACAGACCACAAGAACCTTCTATATCTGAAAGGCGCACAATGTCTCAACCCTCGTCAGGCCAGATGGGCACTTTTCTTTTCCAGGTTCGACTTTAAACTCCAGTTCTGTCCGGGCTCTCAGAATCGCAAGGCCGATGCCCTTTCCCGCTCATGGGAGCAAGAAAATGAGTCAGAGTCTTCAGACAAGCATCCTATTATAAGTCCGTTGGCATTCTCCACGGTAGGGAAGGACTCTACGCCCCCATCAGGGAAAAGTTTTGTGAAGCCGACACTAAGGAAGAAGCTCATGCATTGGGCCCATGCTTCCCGCTTTGCCGGACATACAGGTATCCAAAAAACCCTGGAGTTTATCTCTAGGTCCTATTGGTGGCCAACTCTGAAAAAGGACGTTTTGGAGTTTATTGCATCTTGCCCAAAGTGTGCTCAACATAAAGTATCCCGCCAGTCGCCTGCGGGGCAACTGGTTCCACTATCTGTTCCCCGTCGACCATGGACCCATTTGTCGATGGATTTTATTACAGATTTGCCCATGTGCAACAAGTTTAATACCATCTGGGTGGTAGTTGACCGGTTCACCAAGATGGCACACTTCATTCCTCTCACCGGTCTTCCGTCAGCTTCCAAGTTGGCTCAAGTATTCATACAAGAGATCTTTCGACTCCACGGTCTTCCAGAAGAAATTATCTCAGATCGAGGAGTTCAATTCACAGCCAAATTCTGGCGAAGTTTATGTCAAGCCCTCCAAGTCAAGCTAAAGTTTTCCACGGCTTACCATCCTCAGACCAATGGTCAAACTGAGAGGGTGAATCAGGACTTGGAGTCCTTCCTCCGCATCTATGTGTCCTCCTCTCAAGATGACTGGGTTCAATTACTTCCCTGGGCCGAGTTCTGTCATAACAACCAGTATCATTCTTCATCTTCTTCAACACCATTCTTCACCAACTTTGGATTCCACCCTAAAGTCCCTGAGTTCCAACCGCTTCCAGCAACTTCTGTTCCCGCAGTGGATATCACCTTGCATCAGTTTGCCAATATCTGGAAGAGCGTACGATCAGCTCTGCTCAAGGCATCGTTCAGGTACAAGAAGTTTGCGGATAAGAAGCGTCGAGCAGTTCCTGCTCTCAAGGTGGGTGATCGGGTATGGTTATCCACGAAGAATTTGAGGTTAAGAGTTCCCAGTATGAAGTTTGCACCTCGCTACATCGGTCCTTTTAAAATTGATCAAGTCATCAATCCTGTTGCTTACAGACTCCAGTTGCCTCCCTTCTTAAAGATACCCAGGACATTCCATGTTTCCCTGTTGAAACCGCTAATCTTGAATCGGTTTCATTCCTCACTTCCTCCAACTCCGAAAGTCCAAACTCAACGAGGCGTTGAGTATGAAGTAGCCAAGATCCTGGACTCACGTCACCGTTACGGTCAACTTCAGTATCTTATTGACTGGAAGGGTTATGGCCCTGAGGAACGTTCATGGACCAATGCTTCTGATGTCCATGCTCCTGCCTTGGTCCGGAGATTCCATTCCAAGTTTCCTCAAAAGCCAAAGAAGTGTCCTGGGGCCACTCCAAAAGGGGGGGGGGGGTGCTGTCACGATCCGGGTATCTGGATGCCATTTCTTACCTATCAGATGCCTCCTAAGGCTGGCTCAGCGCTCCAGGACCGGATCCCATCTGTTATCCTGATGTGCACATTCCCGCATCCTCTCCTGTCTCTCTGGACGCAGTCACAGTAACGCCTTATACATCTGGCATGGCGTCTCCCGCGGCCTCCGCCGCCGTCCCTGAGCTTCTGCATTCAGAGTGGCGATTACGTCAGCCGCGGCCTCCGCTGTGTCCGCGTGGTCGGATGTGCATCTGTCAGCCTGGCGTCTCCTGTCTTCGGTGGCCGGCGCCGCCATTACTGTTTTCCAGACCACATGGATTACAATCCAAACTTCCCTCCAAGTGTCTGCATGGGCGCAGCCATCTTGGATTCTGTCAGCTGATCATTCCTACCAATCCGTTGTCAGTATTATTAATTTGCATAATTGCCTAGCCAATGCCTTCCTTGCTGCAGGTATAAATAGGTTGTGCCTGAGCAAGGTGCTTTGGTTGTCAAACCTAGTTCCAGTTTGTCTCTCTTCTGTGAATGTCTTCCAGGTTCCAGCTCCTGTCTCCAGACTTCTGCTATAGAGACCCGCACCAGCATTCCATCTGCGGTGTAGCCTGACTCTCCGATCCATTCTGGACTCACCTGTTTCCAGCTACAACATCATCTGCTTCCAGCTCAGCTTCCAGCAGTGTACAGCTTCTCTTAAAGGGCCGGTGTCCTTTCTGCAGTTTACCACTCTCCACCGGTATTATTATTTCTCCGCTCTCAAATTCTACATTTCATCTACATTGCATCGCTCTCAAGCTGTATTTATTATTTAACTGGTTCCAGCCAGTATCCACTCCGTGCCAACACCTGTCTGGTTCTAACCAGTACCCACAGCAGCATTTTATCTACAGCAGTCCAGCTTTCCCTGGAACACCAGCTGGTACGACCCTGGGCTTTCCTCATTGCTACAGTTGAGCCTGGTAAGGACTTTCCAACTTGCAGATAATAAGAACTGTCTCATACCACCAGAGCTCTGTGGCCCCTGCCACCCTGTAGTACCCAGGAACTGTATTATTATTTCTCTGCTGATTTTTATGTTACTTTTTACTGCTACTGTGATGCATGGAGTTTGTCATAAATAAATATCATTGACTTTTACTCAAGTTGTCGTGGTCACGCCTTCGGGCGGTTTCTCTTCATGTTACTTACATGTCCAGGGGTCTGATACAACCTCCCAGGTTCCGGTACATCTCAGCCCCTACAACTGAGGCTGCCTTCCGTCAGCTCAGGCCCTCAGTTGTGACAGTGTGCACATACCAAACTACTGTTACGCTTTAACATTAACGGGGCGAAAGACTGGGAGTTTAAGGGTGTTGCATGTATCGAAGACTTTGTAAAGACGTTCATGAAACCAAAATTTGAGCATTACACATTCATAGCCCATAATGCAGGTCGCTATGATGCATATTTTGTGCTGCGCCAGCTGATTAAGGAGAAATTAAAGATGGAATTATTATCTAGAGGCGGCAACATAATGTGCATCACGGTAAAAGATTTGAAGATAAGATTTATCGACTCTTTAAATTTTTTACCCATGCGGCTTAGCAAGTTACCAAAGGCGATGGGGTTTGACGGTACCAAAGGTTATTTCCCACATTTTTTTAACACAGCTGATAACCAAAATTACATAGGCGCTATGCCATCAATAGAGTATTTTGGTCCACAATACATGATGCCTGATGAATTATCTGAGTTTACAGCCTGGTATAAACAGCATGTACACAAACCGTTTAACTTTCAAAAAGAGCTCGTACGATATTGTAAAGAAGATGTGAAAATATTACAAAAAGCTTGTGATGCTTTCAGATCGGCTGTTATAGCCATGACAGAACAGGAATTTCTGATAACAAAGAAAAAAAAAAAGTTGTGGTTAAACGTCACATCAAAGCTTTTCAATTAGTCACGTTGGCTTCCGTATGCATGGCCATGTACCGTTGTAAATTTTTACAGGAAAAGACACTGGCCCTTGTACCGGGTGATAACTATCACAAGACTCAGAAGCGTTACTCAACGCCAGCCATACAGTGGTTAATGTACATAGAACACAAAGAAGGTGTGAGTATAAGACACGCTTTACAAGGGGGCGAGAAGAAAGTTGGTAAATACAGCCTGGATGGTTACGCCGTGATTAACGGAACACCCACTGCATTTGAATTTCAAGGTTGTTTTTATCACGGCTGTGGTGCTTGTTACAACGCCGATGATAAAAACAAACTGACTAAAACGACCTACGGTCAATTACACCACAAGACGCAGGTAAAGTTGCACTACCTTAAACGTTGTGGATTTCAGATACGTGAAATCTGGGGTTGTGAATGGAAGTCTATGCTAGATTCTGATGCGGATCTACAGGCTTTTCTGAAGGGCAAAGAATTACCCGAACCCTTGGAGCCGCGTGATGCTCTTTATGGCGGGCGCACAAACGCCATAAAGCTGTATCACAAAACAGGCTGTGATGAAAAAATTCAATATTTTCACTTCACCAGTTTATATCCATATGTTAACAAAACCAAAACGTATCCTATACAGCACCCACGCATTATTTATAAGGACTTTGGTGATGTCACAAAGTATTTTGGTTTTGCCAGGGTTAAAGTTTACCCGCCTCGTGGCCTATTTTTTCCGGTTCTGCCGGTTAAAATGGGTGGCAAGTTAATGTTTCCATTATGTCGCACATGCGCTGAGTCTGGACAGACTGAGCCGTGCGTTCATGATTCAGAAAAACGTGCACTCATCGGTACATGGTGTACCGTGGAACTAAACTTGGCTGTAGAAATGGGGTACATGGTGTGTAAAATCTATGAGGTGTGGCATTTTGATGAGAGCTCTGACAAATTGTTTTCATGCTACATTAAAACGCACCTCAGGGATAAACAAGAGGCCTCTGGTTATCCCGAATGGTGTACAGATGCCGAGAAACGCCAAGAGTATATAGACGCCTATCAAAAAAATGAAGGCGTGTCTTTACGCCCCGATCACATAGAAATCAATCCCGCTAAAAGACAAATTTCAAAATTGTTTTTCAATTCCTTATGGGGTAAATTTGGTCAACGTAGCAACATGCCCAATACGTGTCTAGTGACCGATCCCGACAAACTTTTTGAATACGCGTTCTTACCGTACTATGACGTGTCCGCTTTGGACTTTGTTGACGATGATACAGTTATGGTAAATTAGAAGTATGCCAAAGATCATTACACCAGGGGCGCAATTTCAAATGTAACTATAGCCATCTTTACAACGGCTTATGCACGTGTTGAACTGTACAAACTACTGTATAGATTACAAGATAGATGTCTTTATCACGACACAGATTCTGTGATTTTTGTCAGTAGACCCGGTGACTGGTGTCCGCCATTGGGTGATTATTTAGGCGAGTTGACCAGCGAACTACCCACAGGCACCCATATAACAGAATTTGTCTCAGCCGGTCCCAAGTCATACGGCTATCGACTAAACAACGGAAAGACCTGTTTAAAAGTTAAAGGTATAACGCTCAATGTTGATAATGCGCAGCACGTTAACTTTGACAGCCTGAAAGAACTGGTCTTAGATTATCCTTTAAATCACGAAGGCGATGACCAGAAAAAGGTTGTGATCCGTCAACCCGGTATAGTACGTGTGAAAAAGTGCTGGCAGATAGAGACGCGTACATTGCAGAAGACGCAAAGGTGTGTTTATACTAAACGGTCTCTTACGGACAACTTCACAACTCTGCCGTTCGGCTATTAAGATGGACACCAGATTTCAGCACCCTTTCTCATGTATTTTAGCGGGTCCGTCCAATTCGGGTAAAAGTTATTTTGTGAAAACGCTGTTGCAACACGCTGCAACACATATGACTCATGTACCTGATAATGTTGTTTGGTTTTACACCTGTTGGCAGCCTATATACGACCAACTTCTGCGTGATTACCCCGGTACGCGTTTTATAGAGGGCTTACCAGAGTCTTTTAGCGATGATCAACTTTTTCCCCCTGATAAGATTAATTTAACAGTGATTGATGATTTGATGGACGCGGCAAGTAATAATTCTGAGGTTGAGAAAGCTTTCACAAAGTATGTACACCATCGTAATCTCAGTATCCTGTACCTTGTCCAAAACATATTTTGTCAAGGTAAAAAGAGCAGAACTATACATTTAAACACAAAATATATGGTCCTGTTCAAAAACCCCAGGGATAAAATGCAGGTGGGCATTCTGGCTAGACAAATGTACCCATCGAAACATCGTTTTTTTCTCGAAGCCTATGAATCCGCGACGGCTGCCCCTTATGGTTATTTACTGGTTGATTTAAGAAACAACGCTCTTGACGATTATCGTTTACGAAGCGACTTATTCCCACCAGACACGCCTGTCGCTTTTGTCATTAAGAAGCGCGGTTCTATAAAGCTATAACCGTACAACCTTTAGTCATTTGTTGTCATTCTAACAACGGTGAACATGTCGGGGCGGATAAGACGTAATTGGGTGCTTTTAAAAACGTTAATTAAAGCAACACCATTCCAAAGAAATGCTATTTTATCCAACGCTTCAAACGATTTAGTCACGGCTATTTGTGAGATAGCGCTCAACACGCTTAAAGGTAAAATACCGCTGTCTCAACGCCAGTTGAACTACCTTAAAAAGAAGCGAGCGCTTATAAAATCACTTTGTAATAAGAAATGTGCCATTGGAAAAAAGAAGAGGTTGGTTAAACAGTCGGGTGGTTTTATCGGTTCGCTGCTTGGTTTTGCTATACCACTAATTACAGGACTATTGTCTAATCGCTGATGAAGTACACTGAGAAAATGTATCTGGTACCTCAGAATCAGATAGACCGTTTACATAATAAACCGAACAGCGACAACATACGTAAAACAGCAACGCATGGTCTAGATGTAGAGATCGTGAAAATACTACAGAATGATGATTTATCAGAATATGAAAAAGCAAAGCGATATACAATGTTGTTGCAGAGATACCTGGTGTTGAGTAAACAGGCTGATAGTGAAATGTCAACTTTAGCTCTTTTATCACCCGTTGCAAAATCTGTTGATGAATCAAATAATACGACACAGCCTATTGCACCCGATGCTGTTTATCATGAGCTTTTGAGCGGTGTTAATGACCGGTATAAGAAAAACTGTGAAATACTATTGAGTAAAATGACACGCTCTAAACACATCACAGACTGGAACAGTAAAGGGGAGTTTCTGTACAAAGGCGTCACTGTGCCTGGTTCCAACATGTTAGATTTAATAAGAAGCATCACGCAAAGTAACGGTGTGTCGATCCGTAATATACTGAATGGTTGGCCTGAATTTATGCGGGCAATGTCTGAATTGAATATTCCCTCAACCGTCATAGCCAATGCGGGGAATAGAATGTGTTTAGAACGATTAAAAGCTGAGAAGCAGGATGACTCTGATGGCTCTGTGACATCGCCCATGTCGTTACAAACCCTTAACAAAGGTCGAATAAATGTTTTAAGTCCCCCAGGTTTAACAACACCGCACGGTTACTTACTGCCTAGGAAAAGATCCGTAAATCTATTTCAGGATTCACAGTGGCTGAAACTATAACATATAACTAATTTATAATATTTTTATACACTGTATTTTGTGTTGGTATTTGCGCCACAATGTTTAACTTATGTCAATAATATTTTATATAATGTTTTAAATGCTTCTTTACCGTGTTATATATATATATATATATATATACATATATCAATAAAATATGCTTATGCTTTATAAAACAACGTTTTGTTCTTTGTTTCTATTGCTGTAAACGGAAGAAATTTCAAGCACGCGATATAAAGTTTAATAAACAACGTTGTTTATTAGAAAAACATCATAGATATGATGCGTTGTACATAAAACGTATCAAACAGAATGTTGATTACAAGTTACACAAACAATACAACGTTGTGCGTAACACGCTTCACACACAGCGTTGTGCGTGAAGCGTTTTATGTACAACGTGTCATAACTATGACACGTTGTACATAAAACGCTTCACGCACAGCGTTGGTTACAAGTTACACAATTCTGTATATATCTATATGCATAATGACTCAGACAATGGCTTCTTGGGAGTCGTCTTACAAAATTTGAAACAAAACAATCATTACGTTTTGTGTCATCACTAAAACGGGCCAGTACATCCACATATTTGTATTTTTTACACATGTAAAATATAAAGTATATGCAATATTGACCGCAAACGGTACTGTTAAAATTTTGCAACTGCTTATTTTGGTGATAAACACTTTTTGAATTCAAGTTTAAAAAATGTATTATTGCTTTTGGGAATAGGGGGCTGTCAGGGGCTAACCCGTAAGAATCAAAAAAGTAACATTCACGCTTTTCGTTAAAATAAGCGGCCAACCAGTGCTCACCCGGCTGCCCGCTGCTATGCGTATTGATTACAAATGCGCAGGGATATTGCGACAGTTTACTGACCGGCAACATATCGCACGGATATGTTCCTTTAAAAATATGCCTTGTGCTTTGCACGGCGTACAGAATACAGTTTATCTGTAATGTGTTCATTTTTTCAGCAGCGTAGTGTTAGTTTATTTCATTTATAGATAATCGTACAGCACATCGCGCCTTTGATTAATCTCGATGATGTTATCAAATAGAGCGTATATTATCACATTGACTGTCCGGTCCAACGCTTCTGCAAAGCGGAATTCGGCACGTAGATTGCCTGTTCTTATCAGGGAAAGGTGTTCTCCACACTCCTGTTCTGGTGAAAGGTCAAAAGCAAATAGCGTGTAGCCCCTGAGGTACTCTTCGCGGTCAATCAGTATACCATTGTCAGATTTCTGCTTATTTGTGATCTGTATGAGTGACATATACTCTCTTACAGCATTACCGCTTTCAAAGTCGGGTTGAAATGGCTTGGCGGGGTGCGGCGTTCCATCCAGATAAAGGGACGCAAAACTTACATTTTTATGTTCAAAGCACAGGGGGTTCCGGTTATGGATTCCTGAAAATGATTCGTTATCCACGAAACCGGCTATAACTGTTTTCGGCACTTGTCCTAAAAATAAATTTTCTAGATTAAATACTCTACTGCCTGTTGGTACGCTGTAGATTTTCATCCCAACGCGGTCAATCGCGTATTTCGCGTTACCGTTTAACAGAGCCTGCGCGTGCCCAATCCGCACGGCCGGTGAGACCTGAACTCTTTTCACGAACAGGGATGCAGCTGTGATCTGTATTTTAAAGGCATCCGCCTCAGACGACATTAAGCAGAATGCGTCTTTGTTTCTGGTTAGTTTAATCTTCAGATCAACGGCGTTTAAAATTAGTTTATGTTGATGGAAAAGGTCGCAGTGAAGCGGGCCTAGCAGTTCAACAGTGCGACTCTGCGCTGTTGCGCCTGCTCGTTTTTTGAATCCCGTATTCGGTCCGTCCAGCGCCGTGTTGTTAAATTCACCATCCGCATCTTTGTAAAATAATCCTGTTGTGTGTTTTGTTGACAATGCATCCGAGCTGTAATTTAATATAGTCTCAATGTACGCGCGGTATGCGTAAAGATTGTTGGATTGTGATATGAGCCTGTCGCCCAAAGTTACATCCACTTGGTTGAATAAAGTCGCTATTGGGTAATTAATAAGTGCGACCCGCGCACCTTGCGGTATCGGCGTGTTATCGGTTCGTACGATCTTACATGTCACGTACAACAGCGTATTGTTCAGATCGTAGTAGTGTTCACCGCTGGCTGCTATATAAAATTCAAGCGGAGCTGTGTCGGATAACGCCGCTAAAGGTTGAACTTCGACGTATAGACTTTTCTCTATGCTAGTTTGTGTCGGGGGCACGTCAAAAAGATCCAGCTCTGTTTTTGCACATTCAACGGATTCGTGGTGTATGAAAGACATGTTTAAAAAATATCACCAACGGCACTCTTCGGCTTTCTCTTCTTCTTTGAGTTGCGTCGTCTCTGTTTTTTATTTAAAAAGGGTATGTCCCAAGGTGGAAGCGTTATCATACGCTTCCGTTTTCTTTTAGACACGCCTTTTCTTGTATATAGTAGTCCTGAACCGTCTTGCTTTGCTTGGTTCGCCTCGTGTATCTTATTCACAACGGCCGTTGTGGCTTGCCCGATAACATCTTTCGCTATATTACGAACCGCTGTCTTCATATGCGGTTTAGCCAACTCTAAACCTCTCCGGAAAAGAGGAACAGCTTTTCTGAAAAGACTTCGAAAAATACCGCCTAAACCGCAGCCGTACATGTATGCGCTGCCGTGAAAACCTGGTAATCCATTACCGGCTTGAGATTTATAATATTGCGCATAGAGGCCCGGATCGCCATAATTTTTAACAGCGACCATTCTGGTTAGTTAATAAAATTCAGTTTTGCGGCGTCTGAAGTGTAGCTTCACGATCGCTTTCCCAAACTTAAATGCCATGTTCTCGTTTTGGTCGTTCTTTATCTCTATGGCTATCGTGTCAAAATGTGTTTTGCACAATGGTACGTAATCGGGTTTCTCGTATCGTATTGTGACAACCTCATTGTTATAACCCTTCATTTCAACAGTGCGAAGTAGCGGTACATAACTATCCCCGACCCGTTGGTGTTCGATAATGTCTGTGTACACGTACATCGTATATTGGCCGCCTTTGATGTCGGCGCATGGTTTAGAAATATTAGTTTTAGGCTGTAAACCCAGTATCCATGTCAGCTTAGAACCGGCGTGGATTTGATACAACAGTTTACTGTCACATGTTACAACGCGTGCAAATGGATCATACGTTAGTCTTAATCCAACGTCCAGTTTCAGTTGTATAATTTCAGCGTTGATTACGTTCAGTAACGCTTCGATTGTTTCATAAAAACCGGGTTTAATGCACAAACTCGCGACTCTCACCACCGGCTGTTCCGCCGTTCCATCCCATGATAATTGCAGTCTACAATCTTGTAAATCCAATGTATTCCACGTATGCGGGTATTGTATCTCAGTAAGTGCCACTTCCCATTCGCCATTTAAGTCTATCGGTTTAGCTAACTTTGTCGTATAGTTAGAAATTTTATTTTGTGGGAAGGTTACAGCCGATGCGTTGCTGGGTAAGGTTATGTAGAACGACTTGTCATCCATCGCTCGTCTTGTTTAGATACTGCTGATCTTTATATGTCTTTTATCACCGATGCTGCGACCCAACTGTTAAATTTTGCGGGGTACCCGCGCCACTTGACTAACGCGTATTTACGGCCTCTGACCGTCTTATTTTTTAAAATCTTTTCCACTTTGTAAACTCTGTTATAGTTTTTTGGTATGCTTTGAAGCTCTTCGGGGTAAAAACTACCTGTTATAACTTCACCGTACAGATCTGCCAACTTATAAAGCGGTTTAATCCCTTTAGTGTTCACACTATGTACAACAAAAATCTCCTCAGAAAAGCTCTGTTCGTAACCTTTCTGAAATATGTCCTTATATTTAGAAATACGGACGTGGTCACCGATTCCTAAACAAACTGGGGCTTTCTTACTTCTAAAGTAATCACCGTAGGTCGTTTTGAAGACACTCAATGCGTTAGAGTCATGCACATCGTTTGGAGCGCACTTAATCGTTCTATGGTATGTGTTATTATAGCTGCGTATGAAGTCTTGTAAAACGTCTATATATCTGTAGGTATTCTTTGCCGTGAAATAGCGCCACATGCGTGTTTTTAAAGTCCTATTGAAGCGCTCTATAACAGCAGCTTTCACATCGTTATTGGTCGTGAAATGATTTATACCGTATTTTTCTAACACCTTTTTTAGGTTTCTGTTTAGAAACTCTTTACCATTATCGGTTTGTAGCTTCATCGGCACATCGCCGCGCTGGAATATTTTTTCAAAAGCATTAGCGACCGTTGCTGCATTCTTAGCAGTCAGACTTTCACCCCACACCCTCTTACTGGATATATCGATGATTGTTAATATGTATTTAACGCCATCGTTGTATTTTGACAAATCTATCAGCGAGACCAAATCGCATTGCCACTGTTGGTTTATACCCGATACACAAATCATGTTCCTTTTATAGTTTTTTCTTGCTGGCTTGTGCAGCGTGTATGCGTCTTGTTCTTGTAACCACATTCTTACGTCGGATCTTTTAAATTTATTTTTAACCGCCCCATAATATTTATCAATGCCGCTAAAACTACCTGGTTTTAACACTGTGTAATATGCATCTTTCATCCGCCTGATTTGACGCGCTGCGTTGCGTGACATTCTGCGACTGTTGTTGCGTGACACTCTGCGACTGGTGTTACGCAACAATTTTTAATACGGTTTAATATCGAACACTATAAATTTATATAAAATTTAATATTAAAGCGATATAAAACACTATAATTTAATATTAAAGGGGGTGGCGCCTAGGAGCAAGGGGGTGTCACCACCTGTCAAGTTTGACAGAAAGGTTGTCTTTATCTACTCACATTTACCAGACACAAACGAGATTTTGCTATGGGGAATGTATTTAGGTGGAACACCCAACCACAGCAAGACACCAACAGGCAACAACAAGGGACATACAGCTCCTCAGAGATTGAGTCCTCAGCTGGTGAAGGCTCCTCCCACGAACAAGGGGGTGGAGCAGATTCTCAATATAGAAGTGATGCGACCTAAACTGAGTCCTCTTTTTGAGGGAGAGGTCAACGTACCAAAAACAGACACAAAACAAGAGGCCGACGAGGAGAGGGGGGTCGAAACACAGAAAGGTGGAACACCCCAAGGACGTCTCAGTACCCACAGCGAACCAATCGGAAAATGTGAATTCTCCAAACACAGAACACTTTCAAATCATTAATCTTTCCAAAAGGGTACTAACGGAAGAACAAATGCGAGTTCTGGGCAAAGGCCTATCCTTCTCCCCCACAAAACCATTTAACAGATTTACGTGGGAAACAGACCTCAGATTTTTGGTAGAAAACTACTTCTTAAGAAATTTTTCGCTAGGAAACTGGAATCAACCGGTGATGGTGGACATCAACAAGAAGACCCCTGACTTACTAGGGAAGAACTGGAAGCCCTTGAGGCCTTAGAAAACCTTCAGGAGGAATCCAGGGAGAACAAAGGAATATCAACCCTATTCAGCCCAAATGTAAAAATGTAAAAACAAATCCACATTCTCCCCTCATTAAAATCTGAGCCCCGAAGTATCGGTCTTTCTCAATCTTGTATCCTAGGAATTTTATAGGACACACAAGAAAAACACAACTGGACGGAGGCATTGTAACTCTAATTTGAAAGACGATGAAAGGAAAGCTCTCAGAGAAATCCAGACATGGAAAGACCTGGAGATCAAACCCTCTGATAAAGGGGGAATATAGTGCTATGGCCCTCTAACATGTATATTCTGGAAGCCATAACACAATTGAACAACACTACTTGCTATTGGAAATTATTCTTGAACCCAATGGAAGATTTCACAAGGTTGTATATGAGATTATCAATGAGGTTAGGACTCAGGGTATTATCAGTAAACAGGAACACTGATACCTAACAGTGACCAACCTGAAGACCCTGACTTTCTATATGCTCCCTAAGATCCATAAGAACCTTGATCGACCACAGGGGGCCCCATTGTGTCAGTACTGGGTGGTCTGTTTAGAATCTCCAAGTAAGTTACTAGATCTACACTTAAGGGAATATGTTTTGGCTTTGCCCTCCTACCTAAAAGACACCTCGGATGTTTTGAAGAAACTACATGACATCAAGATGGAGGACAATTATCTATTAGTTACCTTAGATGTGGAGGCGCTGTATACCAGCATAGATCATGAGATTAGCAGCAGCAAGACATTTTCTTAGGAGCGGGTATGACACTGACTTTGGGAACTTCTTGTTGGAACTCCTGGAATTCATTCTGAAAAAGAATTACTTCACCTTTTGCGATCAGTTTTTCCTTCAAATAAGGGGTACTGCCATGGGGCGGCATGTGCACCTACATATGCCAACCTCTTTTTAGGATGGTGGGATGACCAACTTGTCTTTAGGGAAATGAATGACGAATACACTAAACTCGTCCTTTTTTGGCTGAGATATATTGACGATATTATCATCCCGTGGGACGGAAGTGAGGAATGTCTGAAAGGATTCATAACAACTTTGAATAGTAATATGATTAGCATCCGATTGACACACACCATCAGCCCCGATAGGGTATCATTTTTGGATCTCTCCATTTACAAAATTCCCGATGGGATGTTAGCCACCGAACAATTTCGAAAATAAACTGCAACGAATAGCATACTCCTTCAGACAAGTTCCTACTTTCCACCCACCGTCAAAAACATCCCCAAGGGGGAGTTCCTTCGCCTTAGAAGACACTGCAAGGAAGATCAGACCTTTATTCTTCAGAGCAAAGATCTCACTGCTCGGCTGATTGACCGAGGCTACAGCAGAAGATCTCTGAAACGGGCACAAGCAACGATCTCAAGGCTGGACAGAAATAAACTTATATTTTCCAGCACACCCAAGAGCATTAAGACACCAAACTTCGCTTTGTAGGAACTTTCTGCAAAGAATGGAGGGAGCTGAGTGATGCACTTCAAAAACATCTACATATCTTACAGATGGATTCTGACATAGCCGCACATCTAGAACCGAAAATACAGATGATCTGGAGCACTAAAAAACCTGTGAGATCATCTAGTACAGAGCCATTTTGTTAAATTTCCTAAAAGTGCGGATAATCCAACTGGTTCGTTTCCCTATGGTTCATGCAAGGCTTGCTCACATATCCTTCAAAGAGATACAGTGAAGGATAAATATGGGCAAACCTGGACCATTAAAAATGATTTTAACTGTAACACCGTGGGTGTAATATACTGTTTGGTCTGTACCTGCGGCAAGAAATATGTGGGCATGACGACAAGGGCTTTTAAACATAGAATCCTTGAACACGCAGGGAACATAAGAAATGCCACATTGGATCTCAGCAAAATGAGGAAACTCACATCAGTTGCTCGCCACTTTCATGCATCCCATAGAGGCTGAACGAAGGATATGAAGATTTTTGGATTGGAACGCCTTCGCCTAGGAATTAGGGGAGGGGATCTAATGCAAGCACTCCTGAAGAAAGAAAGTGAGTGGATCTTTCGACTAGGAGCAGTACAACCTGAGGGACTAAATTAAACCATCAATTTTGGTGTCTTTCCTATACATTGGCCTTTAATGGTTTGTCCTGCCACATTAGTATACATAATTTAGGAACTATAGGCCCTCATCCCAAGTTGATCGCTCGCTAGCTGCTTTTAGCAGCAGCACAAACACTAAGCCGCCTCCCTCTGGGAGTATATCTTAGCTTAGCAGAAGTGCGAATGAAAGGTTAGCAGAACTGCTACTAAAAAATTTCATGCAGTTTCCAAGTGGCTCGATACTTACTCCTAGCTTGCGATGACTGCAGTCTGTTTAGTTCCTGGTTTGACGTCACAAACACGCCCTGCGTTCGGCCAGCCACTCCCCCGTTTCCCCAGCCACTCCTGCGTTTTTACCTGGCACGCCTGTGTTTTTTAGCACACTCCCTGAAAACGCTGAGTTGCCGCCCAGAAACACCCACGTCCTGTCATTCAAACAACGAACACTCGAGCGACTGAAAAGCGCCGCTCGAGCTTGTGTAAAACTACAAAGTTTTGTGTGAAAGTACTTAGCGCATGCGCACTGCGTACCATGTGCATGCGCATAAATGCCGTTTTTTCACCTGATCGCTGCTCTGCAAAAATCGGCAGTGAGCGATCAACTCGGAATGAGGGCCATAGTTAGCTCATTTTTTTCACATGGCATATTCACAATAGGTATGCCTCTTTAGCTCCCCCACCCACTAGCACTCGGGAGACCCTTACACTTTTTCACCACTTCGCCTTTTCTCTACTAGTGTTTTTAATCAAGTACTTCTTGTTCACCCTTTTTTTTTTGTATTTTGTTACTACACTTAGCAAGGGGCACTCCCCTGTGATACAATATAAATCATAGGAATTATCACCCTACATACTAGGAAGTATTTACATTTTCCACTCATTAAGCGTTATCACAAACAAAGATTCTCACTTTCCTTATGGGACATTTCTCCTTGTCCCATTTTCCATGGTCCCCTCTCCCACTCCCCCCACTCCCCCCTCTTTTCTTGTTAGTCCTTTGCACACAGTTCACCACTCCTAGTTGTGATTTATACACAATTCCCTTAAGGACTTCAATTGAGGGAGATAGAAATACCTGCTAATTAATTTCCCTGCTTGTTCCTCACATGCATGCTGTCACAGAATAGAGACAGGGATCTTTTATACCAATTCAATATTTTTTTTTTTTTTAAATACGTTTTATTATGATTTTCGACATGAAATGGTACAAACAGGTCTTAAGTGTGTTACATATTGTTTGTATACAGAGACAAGGCTGTTTATCATTCAGGCAATAAAAGTACTGTAACATTTCACCTTGAGTGTATTTTCTTCTTTGACATATATAAACTTTAACCTGACAAACATGACAAGACAGACATAAAAAGGGAAAGGTGTAGGGGGTGTTGAAGTAAGTAGAAATGTGAAAGTAAGATGGAAAAAGGGGGGGGAGAGGAAGAGGACAGATTATAGGGTAAAGAAGAGATACCTAAGTATTATATGCAAGGCTTGCGCCTTGTATTACTGTGAGGATAATGGGAGGAGATTTCTGTTCACCTCTAAAGCATATATATACAACATTGCGGCCTGTATGAGGGAGGGTAAGACAAGCGGTGTATATAACATATTGTGTAACAAACATCAATGATAATATATCGAAATCACACGGGGGGAGTAAGTAGCATTCGGGCCCTCGCCCATTGTTGAGATCCGAAAAATGAAGATATAATGGATTTGCTTTCATCCCCCATTGAATTTATGTACAAGTCCCATTTTTTATAAATATTAGAAGGAAGATCTTCTGTGAGTAGAACAGATCTCATATCAAAGTACAGTAGGTACAATAGGCGTGATTTAAGTTCATGTATGGAGGGTGCCGTTTTCTTGATCCAATGGATTAAAATCAGCTTTTTAGCCAAAGTTAAAACCGTGACAACAAAAGGGGTATAACGTGAGGCGACAGCACCAAAGGACCATTCTCTGAAGTCCAACAGTAGACAAGCCTCTGGTGAGGGTGTCAGGGAGAGTCCTAGAGTGGCATTGAGAAAGCCTATTATTTTCATCTAGAATCTGCGCACCTTGGAGCAGTCCCAAAAGCAGTGTAGTAGTTTCGCATTAGACATGTTACATTTAACACATTTCCCCGTGTCCTCAGATATCATATATTTTCTCTGAGCTGGGGAGATATAAGCTCTATGCAGAAGGCGTAAATGAGTTTCTTGCAAATAGGCGGATTGGAGGTATTTAGTGCATTTGCAATAGTTTTGAAGCAATACTACTTCTGACCCACATAACCTTGGCAAATCTGCTACCCAACCTGAGAAAACTTTTTGTGGGTGCTGCGGAGTCCTAACCTTAGATTCCATGAGATGAGGGTAAAGGTGTTTTATTCTATAGTGCCTCAAGGGTCTGGTGCGTAGTAATCTAAGCAGTAAATGGGAGTCATTGAGCAAAGGGAAGACAATTGGGAGGGACTGTATGTAATGTCTAACCTGGAGATATAGGTAGAACAGCGTATTAGGTAGAAAGTATTGTTGCTGTAATTCTGTAAAAGAGAGGATATTGCCTCCCGGATCAAAGACCCTGTTCACTAGAGCAATCCCTTTATGTTTCCAAACCTGAAAAGAAGGGTTGTGAAGGGAGGGAGGGAAGTTTGGGTTACCCCAAAGGGGAAGGTAAGGGGAGAATCTATAATCCCTATGAAGTTTTTTATGTAGTTTTATCCAGGAAATGTAAGTGTCTTAAAATATCACGTGGGTGCATATATTTTTCGGTAACTCATTAGATTTGAGGTGAAGCAGCGCTGACGGGGAATAGGGGTGGAATAAGGCCTTATCCAACCCAACATCTGTAAATGTGGAAGTATCAAGGAGCCAGTCGCTGGCATATCGATAAAATACTGCTAAAGTGTAAGCCGCAAAATCTGGGATGCTAAGTCCCCCTTGGTGTTTAGGTAACATGAGTTTGGAGAGAGCAATTCTAGGTCTCTTGCCGTTCCATAAAAAATTTGAGACAGAGGCGTTAATCGTAAGAATGTCTCTGTTTCTCAGAGCAATGGGAAGCATTTGAATTGCGTAAAATAATTTAGGAAAAATAACAGTCTTGACCGCAGCAGCCCTACCCATCAGCGAGAGAGGGAGAGAGTTCCAAGAGGTCATTAACGTAGTGATTTTGTTTACTAGGGGGGAGAAATTTGCTTGGTATAATTTATCTATCGTATTGGAGATAAAAATTCCCAAGTATTTCAATTGGGTGGAATTAATCTTAAATTCAGAGAACACCGGGGAAGAGGAGAGGTCAAGGGAGTAAGAGCCTAAGGGCAATATTTCTGATTTTTCGACATTTACCCTGTAACCCGAAATCTTGCCAAAACTCATAATTATGGACATGATTACCGGAATGGAGTGTAAAGGGTCTGAAATGAAGAGGAGCATGTCATCTGCGAAAAGAGACACTTTTAGCTCATAATCGGAAATGCGAATACCCCTAAAGCCCGTGGCGTCTCGTAACATGATAGCCAGGGGTTCTATAGCTATTGCAAAGAGGAGAGGAGACAGGGGGCATCCCTGTCTCGTGCCTCTATGCAAGGTGAACCAGTCAGAGAATTGGCCATTACACATGATTTGGGAAATAGGGTTTGTGTACAACATCTTAATATAGGAGATGTACATAGGGGGAATTCCAAAACGTTCCATTGTGCAAAATAAATGAGGCCAGAGAACAAGGTCAAAGGCCTTTTCTGCGTCTAATGACATAACTACTCCCGGAGGGGCAATGCCTGAGGAAAGTTGGAGATGTTGTACTGCTGATACCACTTTTCTGACATTAAGGACCGACTGCCTACCTGCTATAAATCCGGTTTGGTCAGGGTGAATAATTAGAGGCAAAACTTTTTTGAGTCTGTCCGCCAGAATTTTGGCTAATATCTTGTAATCTGAATCAAGTAAGGAGATGGGCCTATAGGAAGTAGGTAGGCATAGATCTCTGTTTGGCTTAGGCAAAATTCGGATATACGCTGCATTGAAGTATAAAGGTACAGACCCGGATTTTAGCATGTGGTTAAAAGCAGAGGCTAGCGAATCCAAAATGTCAGAATGCATCAGTTTATAAAAGCTCCCTCCAAATCCATCCGGACCCGGGGCTTTTGACGTCTGCATAGACTTAATAACAGCAGAAATCTCTTCATGCGTGACAGGTAATGCCAAATTGGATTTCGCGTCATTAGTAAGTTGGGGAAAAGGTATATCATGCCAAGGGGGTGTCTCTGGGGAGGATTGGTTTAGGGTATTTGAATCCTCTCTAATCGGAGGGGAGTAAAGGGAGGAGTAAAAATCTTTCATAAGATGCGCTATCTGTTTATTGGTGGATGTGTAGGACCCGTCCGGATAACGTAAGGGATGGACTGCTGCGGAAGATCTTGTACCCTTCAAAATATTTGTAAGCAGTTTTCCAGTCTTATTCCCAAATCTATGATATTTAAAATTGACACTATAAAAATATTTATTACCTTGTCTAGTGAGATATTCGTCAAAATGCGTTTTGGCTATATCATATTTCAACTTGTTATCTGTAGTGTGTGATCTACTTAGATCTACATAGGCCGCAGACAAGTTCTGTTGGAGGTGGAGATAAGAAGCAGTATAGGACTTATTAAGTTTAGCCACATAGGAGATAATATCTCCTCTTAAAACTGCTTTAGCTGTTTGCCAAAAAAGGGGTGGGTCTAAAGCCGCTTGTGTTTCATTAGTACTCAAGAATTTTTTCCAGCTGTCAGACAACATTTCTCTAAAATCAGGGGAAGCTTGGAGGTGGGAGGGAAAGCGCCAGGAGAATTGAGTCGACCTCTCCGAAGAGATGTGCAACTCAAACCTCAATAGGGAATGATCGGACACCGAAATCGGTTCTATATGGACTGAGGAAGCCCTAGTGAACAGGGTCTGCGAGAGAAGCAAGTAGTCTATCCTAGACAAGGAGTGGTGGGCGGCCGATAGACAAGTATATTCTTTTAAAGTAGGATTCAAAGCTCGCCAAATATCTACCAGCAGCAATCGGGAAATCAAATAGGGTACTCCAAATTTAGGTAGTGAGCAGGGGTGTTTAGGAGTAGTGGATCTATCTAGGTGCCTATCCGAAATAAGATTGAAATCCCCACACACCATCAGGGGTTCATGGAGAAGAGGTGTCAATGTGGAAATCAGCTGTAAGAAAAATTGTTTGTTGTAGACTGTGGGTGCATATACATTACAGAGGACATATGGGGATGAAAACAATGAGACATGGGCTATAACAAATCTACCTTCAGGATCTGTAATAATCTTGGAAATTGTAAGGGGTACACTACGTTTAATTAATATCACAACTCCCCTGGCCTTCGAGGTATATGGGGAAGAAGCTACCAGTTTCCAGCCTAGCATTTGAAGCTTCAACATTTCCGAATTAATTAAATGTGCTTCCTGAATAAATACCAGGTCTAATTTCAGTTTGTTACAATATACCAATATTTTCCTGCGTTTTGCAGGAGAATTGATGCCACCCACATTTAGGGATCCTACCTTAAGTGAGGTCATCGAGAGTATGGAGAAAAAGCATATATCCTACCTCAGTATCGAAATGTGAGGATGCTGTGAGAAAAAGAAGAGAGCAGGGGGAGGGGGGGAGGAGAACACAGGAGGGAGGGGGAGACAAACAAACATAAAACAAAAAAGAATAGACGTGCCATACTGTGCACGTCGGTTGCAAATACAAGAGTAACATGTCACTTCCAGACAATTTCAAAATTTCTCTGAACAATCAATGTAGAAACAAAACTATAACAACTATAACCCAGAGCATAGCTCCCAACATCCCCGGTTATAGGTCCAGAAAATCTCCCCATGTTGGTCAGGGATGGGATGTAATGGTATGTGTATTTCGTATCTCTATACATAAACTTCCCCGAAAAAGAGGGAGGGCACCCTGAAGTAACCTGTATGTAACTAAAATATTAGGCTATTAAGACCTATCAGATATATCGTCCTCAGAGGATTTTGTTTTATCACAAAGGAAATCAGCTGCATCGTCAGGGGACATGAAATCAAAGTGCTTGTCTTTATCAAAAATGCGCAGTTTGGCTGGATAAATCAGGGCGAATTTCTGCTTGTCAGCAATTAGGCGTGAACATATCGGTGAGAAGGCTCTTCGTGCTTTGGTTAATTCTACTGAGAAGTCTTGGAAAAGACGCAACGTTAAGCCTTCCCATTTAATAACAGGCTGTTTCCTGGAAGCTCTCCAGATTACCAGTTTGTTTGTGTAGCTTAGGCACTTGAATATGGTAACCCTGGGACGGGTATCCGTAGAGCGAGGGGGTGGGCCTATACGGTGAACTCTTTCAACAACCATATCTTTACATAGATCATTTATTCCCAAAAGTTGCGGTAGAGTAGTTTTCACAAATTGTTCCAGGGATTGGCCCTTGAATGACTCAGGGAGACCCACCACCCTAATATTGTTACGCCTAGAGCGATTTTCGATTTCTTCTAGGCGATTAGTAATAGCATAATTTTCCTTTTCCAGCCGTTTTACAGCTCCTTGATAATCAGCCAGATTATGTGCGATTGATCCTATCCTGTTCTCTGCGGTGGAAACCCTGATGTTTAGCTGCTGTATTTGAGAAGAAATGTCACTTACCGCTTTTGAGAGTAGCGGTCCTACAGTTGAGGTAATTGCTTCTACTAGATCCCCATAGCAAAGGGGGGAGTCCTGGAGTCTCTGAGTGGAGGCCTTGTCAGCATCTAATGATTCAGTTGTCGGTTTCTTTGAGACCGGAGAAGCCTCATGCGTCTCCGTGCTGGGCGCCATTACAGGATCTGAGCTCCGTTTCACCTGTCGCAGCGTTTGCTGCTGCGATCGCGCCGGCTGGCTGGCTGTGACAAATTTGTCCATCATGCGGTGCAGGTGGAGCAAGAAGAGGTGTGCGGGAGAGATTGGAGGCTAATTTGCCTTGTAAAAGTACTATAAAAGCCGGGGACGGAGGAGAGCTGTGAGACGCGCTGCTCACTCCATGCACCCGGAACCGGAAGTCCCAATTCAATATTTTAGTCATCTTTATCCCTGCCAATTAGCATCCCATTTATACTACAATGGTTCTCATAATGGGCCCGAGAGTATTCAATGAGATCACAGCCGGATTATTCCAGCAATAGATCCGCCCCCCATTCCGTTACAAAATTCTAAGGGTTATTAGCCCTCTAATAACTGGTAGGCAAGGACTTTTTTATTCCAGTTTCTGTACAACACTTATTTGATAACCAGGTATGCCAATGCATACAGTGATTCAGGATCACTGATTAACTAAACAAGTCTCCCTGTCAGCTTTTCATCCCCCTTCGTTGGCTTAATTAGAAGTACAATTAGCCGTATGCATTATTTTTTAGATTTTCTTACAATAAATGGTCTATCATGATTGTGACTACAAAAATTATTTTTTTGTCCTGTAAAGCAGTTCTCCCGCCCAGTAAGGGTTAACTGATTATTACTGAATTAGGATAGTTTTTTTTTCTTCTGTTAGGACACAGGGATGGGAGGGTGTTAGAACACCAACATCCCATATGAACTAATTAGCAGCAGAACCTCTTCCTCTGGCGCCGCTATTTAAGCGCCGCCGGCGGGTGAGGCAATCAGGAAGTGACCAAGCCCTGGGAACACGGGCGAAATACATCTTCCTGACCACAGCGGCTCTGACAGATCTGGCGGTCCCAGTCCAGGAACATTTACAGCAACGCGGGCGGTGACGGCGGCTCCGGTGTCTTTAGCCCAGGGGCATCCAGAAGTCCACAGCAGCCTCGGCAGACCCGGCAGCTTGAGCACAGGGGCAACTATATCAATGCGGGCGGTGGATCCGGTGTCTGCAGCCCCCGGCGGGATCCAGCAGCACAGTGGTAACCGCATCCCTCAGAGCAGCAGCACCTGTGAGCAATCTCCCCTATCTGAGGATTATTTATTATACCTTGGCCCGTTTCTTTACCTCCACTCTCACCACCAGTAATTAGAATCCCACGCTGTCATTCTATAGTAGGGAGACTCAGGCAAACACATAGGGGCATGCCCGCCAAATGCCCAGTCACTATTATAAAAATAATAATTTATGGCTAATTGTCGCTGCTGTTTTTCCACATACAAACAACTAATTGTCGCTGCAGTTTTTCCGCATACAAACATTTAACTGCCAGCATTATAGTCTTTATTATTATCATTTGCTGTTCAGACCTCAAGCTCTTGCAACATTGTATCTATAACGAAATGTTTGATGGAAATTGGGCTCTTCTTTAGAAAATGCCTTAACTATTGTTTCTGTCTGTGTTCCCTGGAGATAGCAAGAGGTTACAATTGTAGCACAGAAAGGTTACTCAATTACTACCATGCAGTCAATGGAAACATTAGCAGTAAACAAGGATGCTCTGTGGTAAAAGCCTGATCTTTATTCATATAAATATTGTCTGCCAATCTCTGGCATCTCAGCAAATTGTGGAGCTAGAATAATTGTTTCATAGACTCAAGACAGGTCTAAGTCTGAGACTGTTGTGGAAAACAGCCCGATTTGCATTTTTTAGATAACCACTGTCTATTTATTGCATCCCATTAACTACAGAGCAAGAATAATTATTTATTTATTAACAGTTTCTTATATAGCGCAGCAAATTCCGTTGCGCTTTACAATTTGAAATAACAATAACAAACTGGGTGATAACAGTCATAGAGGTAGGAAGGCCCTGCTCGCAAGCTTACAATTACTCCACAGATACACAACAGGTCTAAGCATTAGACTGAGATGGTGGATGGACAACAGGCAATTCTGACCTAGGATCTTGCAGGCCAGGGATTTGCCCTTCTTATTTTTTACTCTTTTGATTCAGGACTCTCATTGGTGAATTGAGGGACCTACCCTCCCATGGCAGCTTTCCAGTTGGGATAATTGTCCATCACCTAACACCAAAAGCAGATCCACTTTACCTTCTCTTTCTAAAGTATTTTCTGAACTCTCATCAATGATTCAGGAGATGGGTGCATAATAATACCTATAACCTACTATCATACCTCACTGCTTATGCCCAATACCATTCGATCTTGGATGCCAAACAGCTGAGGGCCAGGTCAGTACCCAGTGGGGGGACCATAATGGAATACCAGGTGCAGTAGGTTTAGAACTAGGAGAAACTCCTGTCTAACATTGACAGCATATTCACATTTAATATATCATTCCAACCTATCAGAGGCATCCCATTTAAATTCACCAGATTATGCCTTTGAACATCACGTTAGCATATAGACTTTTGAGCTCTCTAGAGTCAAGGGCTGAGATATTGTATTAAGTCTATTGGTTTGTTTCAGAATTTGACAGTAATTGTTTTTTCTGCCGGATTGGTTTGCATATACTTTGATCAATAATATCTCCTATATATTAGCCCAAGTCTGTGACTCTGTGCCTGGCCGTAACGCCGGGTGGAGTTACAGTGCTGGGGGGAGGCAACAGCCTCTGCCCTGTACAGCACATCAGTAGGGAGGCGGACACAATCAGCCACTGGATGGACGCCACACCGCGCCCGCTCACACAAGAGCCGCATTAAGGGGGGTCACTACTTTGGGATCCCTAACTTATGGGTCCCCTCAGCCGGAGCTCTGTCCCCATTCAGGTTGCCGGGGCAGGAGGGATCCACGCTGCCGGGGGAGGAGTGCGGGCTTTGCATGCGGCTTCCTCCTCTCGGCCAGCACGGCCGAGCAAACTCCAGCCTCCGCCGCTATCAGGAGAGATGCTGCTGGCGGCGGAGGCTGGAGATTGCTCAGCCATGCTGGCCGAGAGGAGGAAGCCGCACGCACAGCCCGCACTCCGCCCCCGCCAGTGTGGATGGCCGAGAGGAGGAAGCCGCATGCACAGCCCGCACTCCGCCCCCGCCAGCGTGGATCACTCCTGCCCCGGCAACCTGGTGTCCTCTCACCCTGCTGCAGCGCTCCAGTTGCCTGTGTGAGCCAGGTGAGCAGCGCGAGCAGCAGAGGGGGGGGGGGGTGATTTTTGGTTATTTGCGGACTGATTTTCTCCTGGTAATCTGCGGGGGGGGGGGGGGGTTGCTGGTGATCAGCAGGGGGGGGGGTGATGAGCAGGGGGGGGGTGATGGTGCTGGTGATCAGTGGGGGGGGGGGTGATGGTGCGCACTCCTGTCTTGGGTGCCCTGGGTCCCCCCAGGGCTTAAGCCGGCCATGTGTACACCCACACCCCATGCCATGAACCCCTCACTTATGCAACCCCATCACCACCTAACACAGGGGGGCCATGCAGACCACCGCACGCCATTTGCACAATGCCACACCACCCACCCATCCCTGCGCACACAACACTCCCATGGCACACACCATGCTCCGCTCCGGACACAGCTGCCAGCTCACACACACACTGCGGCCATGTGGAAATGAGCGCCTCCTTTCCCGGCAACACACAGCCATCCAGACCCCGACTGACACCCGCACCCCACACCACGGAACCCTCCCTCCGCCAAACCCCATCACCAGCTACCAAATCCAGCTACTGAGGGGACATGCTGGCCGGGAGCCACCGTCCGCACAACGGACCAGCACACACCATGTTAACACTGCCCGTTGCTGCACATGCGACGCCGCATCACACTGCAAGCACCCCGCACCTCACTCTACTTCCGTTAGGTGTATCGCAGCAACTGCCCCCAGCCCCGCGGGAGACATGTATGTTCCACGCCAGCACCAGACACCCACACCTCGGGACAAGGGACACGAGTGCACATTCCAGATTCTATACACCCAACGCAGACACTCACAGACGCCCACCTTGCACTATCATCCATCCCCGTATGTGCAGCAATGCCTTTTGCCCTAATCCACACTTGCATGCCCCCATCACAAGGGGGGGAACAAATGCCACCTCATGGTCCCACACAGCCCTATCACCACAACACTTTACAGCTCCAGCAGCCAGAGACATACCATTGCCTATCAGCACACAAACAATACAACCTCTTCTCCCTTACACACACACACACTCACCCTTTACACTCCTAGCAACACGCACTCACCCTCCCCTGCCCGCTGCACACACAAAACACCTTCCCCAACCTTGCTACACCTTCCCACAACACACTCCGCCACCCACAGTCCCTTCACCCCCCTCCACAATGCAGAACAAAACCACCCAAAACCTATCACAAACAACATCTGCCCCTAACCGTAAAACACATATACCTCAAACCCCCCCCCCCCACCACCCCCACCACCACCACCACCACCACCCTCACCCCCACCCCCACCTCCACCAAAAAAAAAAACACTCAAACCACTATTCTACACCTTCACATTTCTCTGGGGGTTACAGGGGCGTAGCCCCTTACAACGGTGTGAAGAGCGCCGGAGGGCGCGCTGAATCACCTAGTTATAATATATGCATCCTAAATATATAACATTATATGCTTCCACTGTCAACCGCTTTTTAATTTGTCTTATTGTTTTGTTTTGTCTTATGAATGTTTTTGTGTTCATTTGTCATAGGAGATTTATTTTTAAATTATTTGCAATACAAGTTAAGCTTTAACTTTTTCATTTAAAAATATTTCATTTTTGTTACGTAAGAGTGCGCCCACAAAGAAGTCTACTTTCTTTTTCTTCAGGTTTATAGTAAGCAATTACTGACTTCTGGGTGCACCACCAGTCTAACACATAGGGGCATTTGGGCCTAGATATCTGTTGTATACTGATTAACTTAATGAATTTTTGTTTATGATTAAATACCAGTGCGGAATCAAATCTATATCTGTTTACAAAATACAGTAGCTTGAAAGCAAGAACTTTTGCAATCAATTGTTTTGCACTCTATGGCCCTCATTCCGAGTTGATAGCACTTAGCAACTTTTTGCTGCTTGTGCGATCAACTTGACGCCGCCTATGGGGGAGTGTATTTTAGCATAGCAGGGCTGCAATCGCTTGTGCAGCCCTGCTATGCTAAAAAAGTTTTAAAAATGTTTCAAGCAAAACAAGACCAGCCCTGCAGCTACTTACCCAGTGCAACGGATCCAGCGATGAAGGTCCCAGCTGTGACGTCAGACATCCGGCCTCCAAACGCCTGAACATGCCTGCGTTCGCGTTACCATGCCCGGTAAATGATGAGTAGATGCCCCGATCCTCCTTCCCACTGTCAATCTTCTTGCGATCACACCTGCGATCGCTTTCATCAGACCTGGCGTTGTTGCCCGGCGAAGGCTATCGCTAGGCAATGACGCGCATACGAAATGTGGCTGCCATGCAGCCGCAGTTCTGACCCGTTCGCACCGCAGCAAAGAACCGCTGTGTGCTAATGGGTCGGAATGACCTCATATATACCTAGTTCTGCTCACTCACTCAATCTAGTGGGCGCATGTGCTGCTGGTTCCTGTGTAACAGCTGTATTCAATTTGTTGGAGTGCCTTCACACCTTGTTTTCTTCATTATCTGAAACATCTCGGCAAAGCATATGGGCACCTTTCCATAAGAAGATTGTGAAGCACAAGATGGTCAGCTTGTGCTTATGCTACAAAAGCATTAAGAAGAGGCTACAAGGAAGTTGGTGATGCACTTAATGATTTGAAGAACTTGAAGCAACAACCTGCGAATGCTCAAGGAGAAGCAAAAGCTCTGACAGCGCAACTTAATGCTTTTTAAACTATTTTGCTTGTTGATTGGGGAAATATTTTTGAGAGGTTGGATGCAACAAGTCAAGACCCCTACACACTTGCCGATGTGTGGGCGTTATGAATGATAGTGTTCAGTAATGAACGAAAAATAGTTCTTATCGCTCAGCATGTATGCACCAACAATGAATGATGCGCGGCCCCACGGTTGTTCATCATTGGTTCTCCGTCGCTTGGCAATGCAACTCAATTTGGACTATGTTCGATCATCATTCAGATCAATCATCGGCAAAATTTAATGCATCGGCAAGTGTGTAGGGTGCTTAAGACTTTGTATCAATGAAGTTGTGAATCTCTACAGTTCACTTCAAGAAATTAGATTCTTTTGACACAGTTGAAAAGAAAACTAAACAAATGACTTCCAACCATTTTTATCCAGGTGGAGGAAAGCACTCAAAAAATGAAAACCCTTCCATGATGAGGAAAAGAGTGATGATGAACCACATTTTTCAGTAAGATCAAAATTAATTTTTAATACCGAAAAATATAATAGTAGATAGTCTTCTTGTGGAACTGAAAAAATTAAACAAGGGCTACGAAAATATCAATAGGCGATTTGCAATTCCTAAATCATCGGCTGAAATATCCATTAATTTGCTGCGCAGTTTGGCAGATAATCTACAAAACAATTACCAAAGCTTCAAGAACATTTTACTGAAGAATGTATTCAATTTTCTTCAATGTTAACTCAGGTGGATAATCCATTGGCAATGAGGCAGTATATTTGATCATGATCTCATGGATACATTCCCAAATACAGAAACCATGTTACATATATGTACTGTATGCCTTTTGCTAATGCCAGTGGAGAGAGGTCATTTTTCTTTTGAAAATGAATTAAAAATTAAAGATGAACCACCATGGGTCAAGATCGTCTATCGGTACTAATTTGCTGGCTATGAATCCAATCTTGTTAAACAACCAGACTTCAATGACCTAGTGAATAATTTAGCAAAATATAAACATATGGAATCTTATTCAGAGATGAACGCAGATTGCTGCATACGCAGCCAGATCTGCATTCATCTCCTCACATGCTGGGGGCTGCCCATCACAGGGCAAGGCTGCCCAGCATGTGTGAGGCTGCCTCCCAATGCTTCCACAATTAGATTGCAGACACATCGGAACTAAGGTTGACCCCTGGCTGTCGCCATATTTTTCCAGAGCGGCTGCATGTGACGTCACACAGCCACCCTGAAAAATGTCCTGGCCCGCCCCTATTTGGCTCGCCCACCTGCCCAATGCTGCATCATCACCACTGTCAATCACACTGCGGCCGCATCCTTCCTGGATGTGGCCGCAATGTGTAAGGTCACACACGCACACAATGGGCGGTGCACATGAGCAGACCACCTGGATGTGGTCGCTGTGTGCGAAAGCGTGGCTGCGTCCAGCTCTGAATAACCCCCACTGAGTAGCACTGTGGCAATAATAATAAAGTGAAAGGGACACATGGTTTACACTTTGATATCAGGCGTTAAAAGTTAAAATTACTTTGTCAGAGATTGTTTGAAGTGTGTTTTATGTCAAGTATTAAACATTAGAAAAAGTTTTGGTTAACATTGTTTGCACTTTGATATAAGGCACTGAAAGCTAAGAAATTATTTGCACTTTTTATGTAAGGAGTATTCATTATTTTCTATTACAAACATTGTTTGCATTTTATCTGATATCAGGTATTCAAAGGTAATATAATTTTTTTTTAATTGTTTGCATTTTCTATTATCAGGTGTTAAAAGTCTAAATATATTATTTTGTATGCGCTTTTCACTGTGTTTTTATTTTCCATTTTAATGTTTGAAATGTCTGTAATGTTTAAAGCTTTAAAACGATATGGAGGTAAAACAACACACAATGTAAGGGGCATGAATCCGAAACGAGGACTGCAGGAGGGGCTGGTGAGCACTCGCTGGAGAAAGAATAGTTATACTTGTTACTTGAGCTGGTTAGCACTTGCTGTAGCAGGAAAAGTTGTACTTAGTTTTTGAGCAGTGTGAACTAGTGATGTGCACCGGAAATTTTTCGGGTTTTGTGTTTTGGTTTTGGGTTCGGTTCCGCGGCCGTGTTTTGGGTTCGAACGCGTTTTGGCAAAACCTCACCGAATTTTTTTTTGTCGGATTCGGGTGTGTTTTGGATTTGGGTGTTTTTTTCAAAAAACCCTAAAAAACAGCTTAAATCATTGAATTTGGGGGTCATTTTGATCCCATAGTATTATTAACCTCAATAACCATAATTTACACTCATTTCCAGTCTATTCTGAACACCTCACACCTGACAATATTATTTTTAGTCCTAAAATTTGCACCGAGGTCGCTGGATGGCTAAGCTAAGCGACACAAGTGGCCGACAGAAACACCTGGCCCATCTAGGAGTGGCACTGCAGTGTAAGGCAGGATGGCCCTTCCAAAAAATACTCCCCAAACAGCACATGACGCAAAGAAAAAAAGAGGCGCAAGCTCTTCCCGTCCAGTGTTGGGAAGGTCAGGCATCGCAACCGACACAATTGGACTCTCCTTTGGGATTTGGGATTTCGAAGAACGCACAGTTCTTTGCTGTGCTTTTGCCGCAAGTCTTTTCTTTTTTCTAGCGAGAGGATGAGTGCTTCCATCCTCATGTGAAGCTGAACCACTAGCCATGAACATAGGCCAGGGCCTCAGCCGTTCCTTGCCACTCCGTGTCGTAAATGACATATTGGCAAGTTTACGCTTCTCCTCAGACGCTTTTAATTTTGATTTTTGGGTCATTTTTTTACTGATCTTTTGTGTTTTGGATTTTACATGCTCTGTACTATGACATTGGGCATCGGCCTTGGCAGACGACGTTGATGGCATTTCATCGTCTCGGCCATGACTGACTAGTGGCAGCAGCTTCAGCACGAGGTGGAAGTGGATCTTGATCTTTCCCTATTTTTTTAACCTCCACATTTTTGTTCTCCATATTTTGCGCACAACTAAAAGCCACCACAGGTATACAATGTAGATGGGTGGATAGTATAGTATTATATTACTTATGGACGACGAGTGACGACACAGAGGTAGGTACAGCCGTGGCCTACCCTACTGCTGCTTATATATATAATATATTGTATAACGGACCTGGTGGACACTGTCAGCAGACTGCTAAACTAGTATGAAGAAAAAAACAACAACACAGGTATACAATGTAGATGGATGGATAGTATAGTATTATATTACTTATGGACGACGAGTTACGACACAGAGGTAGGTACAGCCGTGGCCTACCGCACTGCTGCTTATATATATAATATACTGTATAACGGACCTGGTGGACACTGTCAGCAGACTGCTAAACTAGTATGAAGAAAAAAAAACAACACAGGTATACAATGTAGATGGATGGATAGTATAGTATTATATTACTTATGGACGACGAGTGCACTGATGACACAGAGGTAGGTACAGCCGTGGCCTACCGTACTGCTGCTTATATATATAATATACTGTATAACGGACCTGGTGGACACTGTCAGCAGACTGCTAAACTAGTATGAAGAAAAAAAAAACACCACAGGTATACAATGTAGATGGATGGATAGTATAGTATTATATTACTTATGGACGACGAGTGCACTGACGACACAGAGGTAGGTACAGCCGTGGCCTACCGTACTGCTGCTTATATATATAATATACTGTATAACGGACCTGGTGGACACAGTCAGCAGACTGCTAAACTAGTATGAAGAAAGAAAAAAAAACACAGGAGTGTTTTTCAGGCAGACAAACGTATACTGGACTGGTGGTCACTGTCAGCAAAACTGTGCACTGTACTCCTGCTATAACTGCTCCCCAGTCCCCACAATTAGGCAGTGTGAGCAGAGCAGTGCACTCAGCACAGATATATCATGCAGCAGTGCAGCACACTGAGTGAGCACAGATATGGTGGTCGGAGCGTTTTTTTCAGGCAGAGAAACAAAGGATTAAACTCACTGGTGGTATAATCAAAACCCTGCACTGTACTCCCTAACAGCTGCTCCCCGTCCCCAATCCTCCCCACAATTATAACTAACTAAGTCACTCTGTGTTCTACTATAACGGAGAGGACGCCAGCCACGTCCTTTCCCTATCAATCTCAATGCACGTGTGAAAATGGCGGCGACGCCCGGCTCCTTATATAGAATCCGAGTCTCGCGAGAATCCGACAGCGGGATGATGACGTTCGGGCGCGCTCGGGTTAACCGAGCAAGGCGGGAGGATCCGAGTCGCTCGGACCCGTGTAAAAAAAAGGTGAAGTTCGGGCGGGTCGGATTCCGAGGATCCGAACCCGCTCATCACTAGTGTGAACTGCAGATGGTGCAGAGCACTTGCTATAGAAGGAGTATAGGGAGCGAAAACCCCCACCCCAAAAGTGTGAACGGTGATGGGTATTCCTGTTGATCCTCATCATGCATGGTTGTTTGTCCATTGTTAAACATTTCACACCAATTTCTGACATCAAATACACTTGCTTTAATTTGGAAATGTACATGGACCCTCATGTTTTGTTTTTGCCAAAATACCCCTCAGTATTTTGTTTTTGTTTCTCGGTTTTGGCAAAACCACCCTCAAGTGTTTTGGTTCAGATTTGAATTTGGTTTTGTAATTTGACTCTGATTCTTACTCTGACTGACCCTGATAGAACAGTTGTCTACTGTATATATATAATCGGTCTATATAATCGGTCTCCAACAGCCTGGATCCCAGTCAGTCCTCAAGCCAATTCTTCTCATAGCTTCCTGGCCTGTGGAAATCCAGGTCTCCATTGTGTCCCTAGCTGTGTGCAGCTGCATGCATTCAGCTGATATCATTCCTATTGTCAGAGTCTGTGTTCCTATGATACACTCAATGTCGCTTTAGGTACAGTTCTGCTACAACTTCATCAGTGCTCACTCTAGTCCACAGGAAGCAGTAGGAGTTAAGTATGTGCCTAAGAAAGAAATGTTAATTGAAACTTCCACTGATAAGTGTTTAAAGGAGCTAATAATAGGTGCTTAAACATACCTCCCAACATGACCCTCTCCAGGAGGGACAGAATGCTCTGCTCCTGGACTTTTCTCATAAAGGTGTTCAGCACAAATAAATTACATTTTTCAGCAAAAATACAATTGGGAAACTATTCCCATATTTGAATTTTCAGTGTCTGGGCATTGAGTCATATTTCTTCTGGAATTTTAATTTGGGTGGTATCTTTCCCTGGCATATGTATTTTTTATTATTTTAGTAGTTTATGTTTATGAATGCCGCATGTGATGACTTATGTGACATATATTGGGGTATATGCAATTGCGGATGAATTCCCGAAAATGTCGAAAAACGGGACATTTTCGCCCAAATAAAAAATGTTGACAATGCAATTCAGTACTTTTCGTCAAAAAAACGGACTTTCCAAAATCGATTTTTTGAAATTCGACATTTGTCAAATTCGACATTTCTGCAATGGTACAAATGCGGCAATTCGACAAAAGTATATTCAATTGAAGTTTGTAAATTCGACAACAGTGCTTTTAGACAGTAAATTCGTCATTTTCAATCCGCCACACTTTGCTGGCGGAATCTAATAAAAAAATTTAAAAACATGTTTTTTTGGTTTTTTTTTATTGGTAATAGCATATCTATTTATATTAGAAGGGATTAGGTACTTGGTTTGTGTATTTTGGAGGCACAAGTATTATTTATATATTTTTAAAAATATGTTTTTGTTTTTTTTAAATGGAATGTTAAAAATCAGAAAAAAAATTGCGTGGGGTCCCCCCTCCTAAGCATAACCAGCCTCGGGCTCTTCGAGCCGGTCCTGGTTCTAAAAATCCGGGGAAAAAACTGACAGGGGATCCCCCGTATTTTTAAAACCAGCACCGGGCTCTGCGCCTGGTGCTGGTGCAAAAAATACGGGGGACAAAAAGTGTAGGGGTCCCCCATATTTTTTACACCAGCATCGGGCTCCACTAGCTGGACAGATAATTCCACAGCCGGGGGTCACTTTTATACAGCGCCCTGCGGCCGTGGCATTAAATACCCAACTAGTCACCCCTGGCCGGGGTAACCTGGGGGAGTGGGGACCCCTTCAATCAAGGGGTCCCCCCCAGCCACCCAAGGGCCAGGGGTGAAGCCCGAGGCTGTCCCCCCCATCCAAGGGCTGCGGATGGGGGGCTCATAGCCTTGAGAAAATTGAAAGAATATTGTATTTTCCAGTAGTACTACAAGTCCCAGCAAGCCTCCCCCGCAAGCTGGTACTTGGAGAACCACAAGTACCAGCATGCGGGAGAAAAATGGGCCCACTGGTACCTGTAGTTCTACTGAAAAAAGCAAAACAAATAAAAACAGGAAACGCACACCGTGAGAGTAAAACTTTATTACAAACATGTCGACACACACACATACTTACCTATGTTGACACGACATTCGGTCCACTTGTCCAAGTAGAATCCACGGTGTACCTGTGAATAAAATTATACTCACCTCAATCCAGTGTCCGGATCTTTTAAAATAATCCTCGTACTTGGCAAAACAACAAAACGAACACCCGGACCAAACGGACTGAAAGGGGTCCCAATGCAGAGACCCCCCCGTGACTGCTGTCACAGAAAGGTCTCTTAAGCCAATCAGGAAGCGCTACTTCGTGGCACTCTCGTGATTGGCTGTATGCGCGTCTGCTGGCAGACAGCGCATCGCACAGCTCCCTCCATTAGTTTCAATGGTGGGAACTTTGCGGTCAGCGGTGGGGTTACCCGCGGTCAGCCGCTGACCGCGGGTGACCTCACCGCTGACCGCAAAGTTCCCACCATTGAATATAATGGAGAGGCTTTGCGATGCGCTGTCTGACAGCTCAGACGCGCATAGCCAATCAGCAGAGTGCCAGGACGTTGCGCTCGCTGATTGGCTGAAGGGACCTTTCTGTGACAGCAGTCACGGGGGGGACTCTGCATTCGGGGAAAGGGGTCCCATGTGTAAACATGGGACCCCTTTCAGTCCGTTTGGTCCGGGTGTTCGTTTTGTTGTTTTGCCAAGTACGAGGGTTATTTTAAAAGATCCAGACACTGGATTGAGGTGAGTATAATTTTATTCACAGGTACACCGGATTCTTCAGTGACATGGGGGGCGTGGCAGTCGGCGGGTCAACATAGGTAAGTATGTGTGTGTCGGCAGGTGTGAAATAAAGTTTTACTTTCACGGTGTGTGTCTCCTGTTTTTATTTGGGTATTTTTTTCCCAGTAGAACTACAGGTACCAGCGGGCCCGTTTTTCTCCCGCATGCTGGTACTCGTGGTTGTCCAAGTACCAGCTTGCGGGGGAGGCTTGCTGGGACTTGTAGTACTACTGGAAAAAACAATATTCTTTCAATTTTCTCAAGGCTATCAGCCCTCCATCCGCAGCCCTTGGATGGGGGGGACAGCCTCGGGCTTCACCCCTGGCCCTTGGGTGGCTGGGGGTGGGGGGGACCCCTTGATTGAAGGGGTCCCCACTCCCCCAGGGTACCCCGGCCAGGGGTGACTAGTTGGATATTTAATGCCACGGCCGCTGTATAAAAGTGACCCCCGGCTGTGGCATTATCTGTCCAGCTAGTGGAGCCCGATGCTGGTGTAAAAAATACGGGGACCCCTACTCTTTTTGTCCCCCGTATTTTTTGCACCAGGCGCAGAGCCCGGTGCTGGTTTTAAAAATACGGGGGATCCCCTGTTAGTTTTCCCCCGGATTTTTAGAACCAGGACCGGCTCGAAGAGCCCGAGGCTGGTTATGCTTTGGAGGGGGGATCCCATGCAATTTTTTTTCTGTTTTTTTCCCGTTTTTTCCCGTTTTTAAAAAATCTAATCAAAATCCGTCAAATCGGCCGTTTTTCGACAGCGGGACTGTCGAATCCGTTTTTTATTGAATATGTTGAATTTCGGCACCCACTTGCCGGAATTCGACGGTCGAATTGTGTCGAATTAAAAAACGGGCGAAAAATTGCCGCAATTCACTGGTAATTGCATATACCCCATTATATTCAAGATACTTAAAAATATTAATATTTTAGTGATTAATTTTTATTTTTAAATTCGACAATTTCATGATTTTAATGTCTGGTAAAAAGCCAGTCCTAGGCCGAGATGTAATGTCAGCTAAATTTTCAGAAATGAGTTCCTTTTTTTTAGTCCTGTCTTCTGTCCCTTATTGGGTTATGGGAGGAAGGGTGTAAAATTATAGTTTGCAGGAGGGTACCAAACACCCTAGCACCAACCCTGAGTGCACATATAATGTATTCAAAAATTCTAGTATCTTCAATGAAAATGAGCAGGAATAGATAGAATTAATATTTCCTGTGGCTGCAATGCATCTCTAATGGAGGCCAGAGCGTAAATTAGTTGTATTATATAGACATGGCCAAATTACAGTAACAGTGTGGCAATGCAAAATGTGTCCCAAGATAACCACCTAACAGGCCCAAATGCACCTGCTTAGAGTTTGATGACTTGTGAGTACTTAACACCTGATTTAAGTTGCACACTGATGATGATGATGATGATGATGATGATGATGATGATGACGACAGCCACCAGTCAATTCAGATAAGTAAAACGCGTCTAAGGTACAACCATTTAATTGTTATACTTGCAATAAAATTTTAAAATAAAGCATGTTTTCTATTCAGTTTGGAAATTACAGTGCTGATATGTTTATTAGTATATACTTCACAAAACGTTAATGTTTTATGTGTGTTCCCTGTATGATTTGCTTTTAATAAGCTCCATACTACTTGGGTACTTATTATCTACACTTTCCTGCCATTTACTATAATGTGTGTACTACTATGTTTTTGCCCAGCTTTTGTGCTCACAGTGAAACCACACCTCCTGTTGTATTCCTGGCACATCTGCTTCTGTTACTTGCAGGAGGGAGGTGCATATGCTATCTATGCATCGCACATTTCTGGCCAAAACTGCATACGTAGCAAAATATAGTTTTTTCACTAGGCACATATTGCATTTTGCACAAATTGTGCCCAGACCTAATTACACTGCAACTATGACGTCTGAGGCTCTTCATGCTACCCATTTGAAAATGCTTTATCAGCTGTTGGACTATTCCAATATTGTTCAGTTTGACAGAGAGACTCCTACACAATGACGGAACTAGCGGCAGTGCAGTTGGTGCATTGCAACAGGGCCTGCCACAGTGAAGGGGCCCACAGCCGCCAGCCACCACTGACTCATTGTATGCCACCACCAGACTGCTCCCAGTGCCACAAATGCAACACAATCACTGCATGAACACGGAAGCTGGAAAGGACCTCTAGTGATCATCACACACTGACCTACCTGTACAGTTCCCACTGACCAGCTGTACGGAGACCTTCCAATCAGCTGTGCTGGTGCTTCCTGTTGACCCTGGCACCACATACTGGTCCCTGTTGCTGCTGTCGGAGGCTCCCCACTTTGAGTTTCTGTGGCTTCTCCGCTGATTTGCTGCACTGAGGGTTACCATTTTAGTGCATCCTGCTGGCCCAGCACCCTGTGGTTGGACACTGCTTTGGCTGCTGGCGGCTTCTCCTGGCACCTGAGGTCTCCCTGGCTGCTCTTGGCCATTACATCTCAGCCCAGCAAAAGATTGTCTGCCACTCTGGAGCCTCTTTCCGTCATGCTGCATGGGGCTGGGTATGGATGACCGGCGTTTGAGATCCCGCCGGTTACAATACTGACGCCGGGATACCGGGGTTTAGACTGACGGAACACTACTGTGCGTTATAACGTGTATATATGGACAAAGCATAGCTATTCCTAATAGGGCCCTATAGCAAACTTTTCATGTCCCCACTTCGCATTGCACCCTCAACCTTACCTCCCCAGCACCACATTGCGTAACATGTACATAACGTGTATATATGGAGAACTACTGTGTGGCATAATGTGCACATGTGGAGGACTACTGTGTGGTTTAAGGTGTATATATGAAGCACTACTGTGTGGTGTAACATGTATTAGGAGCACTGCTGTGTGGCATAACATGTATAAGGAACACTACTGTGTGGTGTAAGGTGTATATATGGAGCATTACTGTGAGGCATAACGTGTAAAATGAGCACTACTGTGTGTCTTAATGTCTATAATAACTAGAGATGTGCTCCTGGCCATTTTTCGGGTTTTGTTTTTGTTTTTGTTCTGTTTTTCTTGTTTTGGTTTTGGATTGGTTTTGCCAAATCTGCCCTTGTATGTTTTGGTTTTGGTTCTACTTTTTAAAATAAAAATCATAAAAGCAGCTAAAATCACATAATGTGGGGGTGTTTTTGTTCCTACAGTATTATTAACCTCAATAACATCATTTTCCACTCATTTCTAGTCTATTTTGAAGACCTCACAGCTCACAATATTGTTTTTATCAATTTTAGGCCATAATGTTGCACCGAGGTAGCTGGATGACTAAGCTAAGTGACAGAAGTGGGTGGCACAAACACCTGGCACATCTAGGAGTGGCACTGCAGTGGCAAACAGGATGGCAATTTTATAAACTATGCCTAATAATGCTCCAAAGATCACATAACGCAAAGAAATAAGGTGCAAGATGGAAATGTCCTTGGACCCTCCCACCCACCTTTATGTTGTATATATTAAACAGGACATGCACAATTTAACAAACCAATCATTTCAGTGACAGGGACCGTCACATGTGGCTGAAATGTTTGGTTTGTTTTGGCCCCCACAAAACTATTTTTTAGAAGGAATTCCTCCGTTAAGTAATTACCCAGAGGATGTTGATGATGAGGTCTTAATTACATTATAACCTTGTACAATAAATTTCATGTCTTTGCCGCATATGACGTAACATGGAGGAGGTGCCTAGATGGTTACCGTTCCTACCTCTACTAAATTTGGCCTCACAAATGGAGCAGATGCTTTCATAAACATTCTCAGGATTTGAGTAAAAATAATCCCAAACCCAGGCATCGAAATGGCTTTCTTTTTATCACAGTAAACAACAACTGCAGCCACCGGTGGCTGACTTACACAAACAACATCATCATCATCATCAACATCCTCACTATGAGATAGTACACACATATCCCCCTCATCCTGTCCCACTTCCACACATGAATCCTCAATTTGTATTATGGCACTCTCACCAGATTCATCATCACCATCTTTACTTGTACTGCTCCCCACATGTTCGGATGGTTCAGAAATGGCAGAAGGAGGTGAAAGAGGCTTCTCTATGAGGACAGTGTGAGAAATGTCAGCTGACGTGGACACCCCTAAACGTTCTTCAAGAATGTCTAATGGTTCTGATTCTGAATGCACAGTTTGTCTTAATGCCTCTGCAGCTAACGTTCCTTTTGTTTGTTTTTTCTTTACCACTCTATAATTAAATGATTTTACATACCCTGGCATAAGCCGTCTATCCCATGGGCATCTGCCTTAGCAGAAGACATTGACGGACTTGCATTTATCAATCTCATGACTAGTGGCAGCAGCTTCAGCACTAGAAGTAGCCTCCATTATCTACACAAAGTGGGGTTGACCTTCATCGACAGCGTTGCATAAATTAGTTGAAATATATATAATAAATAATTACACACTGTGGTTGACTTCACAGACAGCGTAGCACAAATGAGTCAGAAATTTATATAATAATAATTACACACTGTCAGTGTCACACAATACGTGAATGTGAAGGAAATACCATACTGTGGTCTGATCGGCAGTGTCACAGTACTTATGAAAATAAAATAATATTTGTACAGTACACTGAGGTACAGCACAAACAAAAGTATATATATTTTTTATAATTAAAATTTTAGGCTTTTTGTTTTTAGGTTTTATTATTTTAATTTTACACTGGGGCAGAGCCCCTGGATGGACGGACAGATCACTCCTTTCAGATACAGCAGGCAGAGACAGCACCCCTTTTTCAGATACAGCTGACAGAGAGAGCACCCCTTTCAAATACAGTAGACAGAGAGCACCCCTTTTTCAAATACAGCTGAGCTGATAGAGAGAAAGCACCCCTTTACAGATACAGCTGACAGAGAAAGCACCCCTTTCAAATACAGCTGACAGAGAGAGAGCACCAATTTTTTGGGGGAGGGGGTTCGGTTCTCAGGGAACCGAGCCCGCTCATCTCTAATAATAACCACTACTGTATGGAATAACGTGTATAAGCAGTACCACTGTTCGGTGTAATAAGAATAAGGTTGCATGACTGAGTGGTGTAATTTCAATTGGGATACACCCCTCTTCTCAATGAGACCATGACATTTTTTTGGGAGCTATGCCTATTTGGAATATGAGGGAGGGGCCTAATGCATACTATTGCACCTGGGCCCAGGGCTGGCAACGGAAATATTGGGGCTCAGTACAATTATATCTCTGGGGCCCCCTCAGATATATATATATATATATAGATCATTGCATATATATCCACACTCACTTAAAAAGAGCAATCGCTGGGGTGACAATCCTGGAATAAGTGAGTCTACCGTTGAAATCACTTCCACTATAGCCAAACAAGTCAGGAGCACTCACCAGTCTTCAAATTCATTCACTTTTATTTAGAGCAGCATTTCAGTGCAGAGTAAAGCAGCAGCGACGTTTCGATCCACACCAGGACCTTTGTCAAGCTTGACAAAGGTCCTGGTGTGTACCGAAACGTCGCTGCTGCTTTACTCTGCACTGAAATGCTGCTCTAAATAAAAGTGAATGAATTTGAAGACTGGTGAGTGCTCCTGACTTGTTTGGCTATATATATATATCTTAAAGCGCAACGGAATTAGCGGGGCTATAGAAGAAACTGTTAATAAATAAAGATAGATAGATAGATAGATAGATAGATAGATAGATAGATAGAAACTGAAAATCACTGGTATTGAAGCAAATGTAATACCGCTTTTAAGATAGGCTCGCTTGTGGTAGGATGTTGTTGAGAACTGGTAGCATCAAAGTGCCCGAATACACACCAAAACAATAAACGGATTTTATTGTATGGGAATCTGTAGTCTCTGTGTAGTATTTTCTGGACAATGGGATATAACTAAAGTTAACTGGTTAGTTTATCAAAGAAGATCAGCAATTAGACCTGCCAAAAGTCATACATGCATTTGTATCATCTCGATTAGACTACTGTAATGCCCTCTACTTTGGTCTCCCAGCAAAAGTACTGCAATGCTTACAGCTGGTGCAAAACACAGCTGCGAGGCTGTTAACCAACCAGCCCTGTTATAGCCACATAACACCCATCCTCTACTCCCTTCACTGGCTGCCTGTAAGATGCCGAATCATCTTCAAGATTGGCTTACTGAGTTTAAAAGCATTACATAACCAGGACCCAAGGTACCTGAAACAGCTTCTGACCCCATACTGCCCCACTCGATTATTGCGATCTGTAGATGAAGGACTTTTAGCAGTACCTAGAATCTCCAGTAATTCATCTGGGGGTCAAGCTTTTAGTCATGCAGCTCCGACTCTATGGAACTCACTTCCCCGCACAGTGCGAGAGGCCCCAACTATAGAATCCTTTGAAAGTAGACTCAAGACTTTCCTGTTTACTCAAGCATTTCCATAATGTCCCTTTTAGTATCTTTATGCGTCTGTATTTTATGAAAATGTACTTCATTATTTTCTGTACTATATTATATTATGCGTCTGTTAAGCGCCTTGAGTCCTATTGGAGAAAGAGCGCTATATAAATAAAATAATTATTATTATAGACTGACAACAGGACATGCTCCGCCCGCAACCGCCAATGTTTGTCAGGCCGCACCTCCGGACTGTCCTTCCCCGGATTGATGCTGCCCTGCTCAGGGCGGTAAATGCTGGGATGACAGTCCAAGCTCCGCCCTCTGTACAGTATGTTAAATATGTAAGGTTTGCAGGGATAGGCTGATTCTATTCCAAAGGGCCCTAGGTCTTCTTGGTTAGCTTCTCGTTCCCTTTAGTGCTCCTCCTTTGAGGTAAAAAGGTAAATATTTTTGCACAACACTTAAGGTCACTGGGAGAGTTGTCGGTACCCTTTACATAACAGATAAGCAGTTGCTAATTATAAAGCTTTCCTTTAATGCATTTAAGAGTCAAAATGTCTGTCTCTCCTTTCCTCCTATTGCTCTCTGAGAGGTTCGGCAATGTTTAGTTCAAGTGACAGGTTAACCTCTGATGACTCTCCTGACTGGAAATAGGTTGGTTAAGTACTTATATCTGAAATATATATATATATATATATATATATATATATAAGGCAAATACCACTGACTCATCACAAAATCTCCTGAACCATAAGAGCAGTCCATTATTCAAATAAGGGAGCCACACTCAGTGATGTTTGACAGTGTTTAGGGGTAGCAGTTGATGTGGCTCCCCTATTTGAATAATGGATTGCTCTGCAACTGCCACTGGCAAGGAACAGACCATTGTTTCCTCTCCCCTCCGCGACTTGGTATCGCCGGAACCATGCATTCTTTGTAGCACCAGCTGGGTGGGCTGTCTTAACTCTCCTCTGTGATGGGGGAATTTTTAAAAATCCCTTCTTAGTGGGTGCCTATGTCACAAAAACAAGGCACAAAATGTATCTTTGTCACCAGTGAAATTAACCTTTGCTATTGATACTAAGATTATTAACTACTTGGATGTATCAATTTAATAAAAAATGGAAACCTCATCACCTCCCTTTTCGTGAAGCCGACGGATCGAAATAACTTGCTTCTCGCATCGAGTCACCATCTGACACCCCTCAAAAGGGGTCTCTCCTACTTTCAAATGTTGAGGTTGTGTCGAATTACTAGCGACCTGCAAGCACTGGACATTGCCCTTACTGCTATGATTGATAAATTCTGCAAGGGGCTATCAAAAGCCATTGCTATTAGCGGCTAAAAACAAAGCATTACAGTCCGTGCGTAGTGGGTCTCATATGAAATATGCCAAAGTAGAAGAAGACAACAAGTTCAACTGAGTAAACCATTGCCATGATCTCAGTACGAGATTTAACAAGTTTTCCAAAATGCATTTGTTTATCATTAAATCAGACCCGGCTTTACATTCATTGAAAGATAAGCGGTTGATGTCAGCATATCAGAGAGGAAGAAACTTGAAGGATTATTTAGTCAAAAATTACATTTCCAAATTTAGTTCAACAACTCCAAGTTCCTCTTTCTTCTGCACACCATGTCTGGGATGCTTTAGAGGTGTAAGCTGCACAACGTACGGTTGCAGGAGATTCTTTTTTCCACCCGTTTTCTGGTAAGAAATTCAAAATACGGCAACGGGTTACATCCACTACAAAATTTGTAGTTTACCTTATCAGCTGTCCCTGCGGCCGACATTATCTTGGTAAAACCGACAGGGCTTTCAAAGAATGCATGCCTGCTCATCGCTCATCAATCAAAGCAGCTATTGAAACTGGACATAGCGACCAGCCTGTCTGACTTCACTACATTAACGGATAAGTGAACACATTCCTGTTCCCGTGAGAGGTGGCAATAGATCGCTCATGTTGTTACAAGCAGAAAGTTGATGGCTTTTTAGATTGGATACCCTTGCCCCACGGGGCCTTAATGAGAATTTTGGATTATCTTGTTTCTTATAATGTGGTTTTTCTTTCCTGACAGGTCTTACAGTGGACATTGAGATTTTTTTTACAGTTTTCATTATTTTCTATAACTATTATACATTTGGAGCTTAATGCATACACGTCTTTATAAGTGTTCAATTTTTATATTCATAGCCAGTATTGATGTTAATTTCAGTTTAAGGGCTGTGTCTACTTGTTTACATTGCATTAGATATGCTCCACGTTGTTTCACAATGACAGCGTTAGATCAGTGTTGATAAACTGCTTGTTGCCAGGCTACCTGATACTTTTGTCCTCATTGGTTTACACAGGTCACATGGAGGAGGTTCTCTCTGTGTCCCTGGACTCGGCATGTGCCGATGATGTCACTTTGATGCGTTGGAGCGAGCGGCAGATGGCAGTTCATTCTGAGTGCTGCCGCTTATGGATACTAGATATATATATATATATGTATATACACATATATATTTATCTCTTTCCTTCCTTCCCCACACACCCACTGTCTGTCTCTCCCCAATGACTCCTAGGTGCATTCTCAGCTCCCCATCCCCATCCCAATGCCCTGTATCCCCTCACCAAGCCACTCTTACCCCAGGGAGAGACTCACCTGTGCTGCACTCCCCAGTACCCAGACCACTGCACAGCAGACCCCACCAGAAGAGGCCAATGCAGGGCATGGGAATCCTGACCAGTAGAGCTGCTGCCATGTCCTGTAACTGCCTGCTGCAGAGCTGGACCTGGAAGAGCGGGCGCACACTGTGTGTGAGAGGCTCCTGTCAGTCTGAGGCTGCGCCCATACCGTATACAACTCGCTGCCCTATTTAGACAAGACAGCTCACATCCCTGCTGGGCACTAAGCTGCATATCCTTGGGGCCCCCTTATCCTTGGGGTCCCATAAAGGTGTCCTCTTTGACCCCAACTGTCATGGACCCTGTCTGGGCTCACACTGTGTAGTTGTGCCACTGCTCCTACAGTAAGTTGGATTTTGGCAGCTTCATCTGAATGTACTCATCATTGTAGGACTTTTGTATTGAAGTTAAAGAATTTTTGATGTTTGATAGGTTGTTTAATTTATTTATTTTTGAAACTCTTTAGTCATTACTAGAGATGAGCGCCGGAAATTTTTCGGGTTTTGTGTTTTGGTTTTGGGTTCGGTTCCGCGGCCGTGTTTTGGGTTCGACCGCGTTTTGGCAAAACCTCACCGAATTTTTTTTGTCGGATTCGGGTGTGTTTTGGATTCGGGTGTTTTTTTCAAAAAACCCTAAAAAACAGCTTAAATCATAGAATTTGGGGGTAATTTTGATCCCAAAGTATTATTAACCTCAAAAAACATAATTTACACTCATTTTCAGCCTATTCTGAACACATCACACCTCACAATATTATTTTTAGTCCTAAAATTTGCACCGAGGTCGCTGTGTGAGTAAGATAAGCGACCCTAGTGGCCGACACAAACACCGGGCCCATCTAGGAGTGGCACTGCAGTGTCACGCAGGATGGCCCTTCCAAAAAACCCTCCCCAAACAGCACATGACGCAAAGAAAAAAAGAGGCGCAATGAGGTAGCTGACTGTGTGAGTAAGATTAGCGACCCTAGTGGCCGACACAAACACCGGGCACATCTAGGAGTGGCACTGCAGTGTCACGCAGGATGTCCCTTCCAAAAAACCCTCCCCAAACAGCACATGACGCAAAGAAAAAAAGAGGCGCAATGAGGTAGCTGACTGTGTGAGTAAGATTAGCGACCCTAGTGGCCGACACAAACACCGGGCCCATCTAGGAGTGGCACTGCAGTGTCACGCAGGATGTCCCTTCCAAAAAACCCTCCCCAATCAGCACATGATGCAAAGAAAAAGAAAAGAAAAAAGAGGTGCAAGATGGAATTATCCTTGGGCCCTCCCACCCACCCTTATGTTGTATAAACAAAACAGGACATGCACACTTTAACCAACCCATCATTTCAGTGACAGGGTCTGCCACACGACTGTGACTGATATGACGGGTTGGTTTGGACCCCCCCCAAAAAAGAAGCAATTAATCTCTCCTTGCACAAACTGGCTCTACAGAGGCAAGATGTCCACCTCATCTTCACCCTCCGATATATCACCGTGTACATCCCCCTCCTCACAGATTATCAATTCGTCCCCACTGGAATCCACCATCTCAGCTCCCTGTGTACTTTGTGGAGGCAATTGCTGCTGGTCAATGTCTCCGCGGAGGAATTGATTATAATTCATTTTAATGAACATCTTCTTCTCCACATTTTCTGGATGTAACCTCGTACGCCGATTGCTGACAAGGTGAGCGGCGGCACTAAACACTCTTTCGGAGTACACACTTGTGGGAGGGCAACTTAGGTAGAATAAAGCCAGTTTGTGCAAGGGCCTCCAAATTGCCTCTTTTTCCTGCCAGTATAAGTACGGACTGTGTGACGTGCCTACTTGGATGCGGTCACTCATATAATCCTCCACCATTCTATCAATGTTGAGAGAATCATATGCAGTGACAGTAGACGACATGTCCGTAATCGTTGTCAGGTCCTTCAGTCCGGACCAGATGTCAGCATCAGCAGTCGCTCCAGACTGCCCTGCATCACCGCCAGCGGGTGGGCTCGGAATTCTGAGCCTTTTCCTCGCACCCCCAGTTGCGGGAGAATGTGAAGGAGGAGATGTTGACAGGTCGCGTTCCGCTTGACTTGACAATTTTGTCACCAGCAGGTCTTTCAACCCCAGCAGACCTGTGTCTGCCGGAAAGAGAGATCCAAGGTAGGCTTTAAATCTAGGATCGAGCACGGTGGCCAAAATGTAGTGCTCTGATTTCAACAGATTGACCACCCGTGAATCCTTGTTAAGCGAATTAAGGGCTGCATCCACAAGTCCCACATGCCTAGCGGAATCGCTCCGTGTTAGCTCCTCCTTCAATGCCTCCAGCTTCTTCTGCAAAAGCCTGATGAGGGGAATGACCTGACTCAGGCTGGCAGTGTCTGAACTGACTTCACGTGTGGCAAGTTCAAAGGGCATCAGAACCTTGCACAACGTTGAAATCATTCTCCACTGCACTTGAGACAGGTGCATTCCACCTACTATATCGTGCTCAATTGTATAGGCTTGAATGGCCTTTTGCTGCTCCTCCAACCTCTGAAGCATATAGAGGGTTGAATTCCACCTCGTTACCACTTCTTGCTTCAGATGATGGCAGGGCAGGTTCAGTAGTTTTTGGTGGTGCTCCAGTTTTCTGTACGTGGTGCCTGTACGCCGAAAGTGTCCCGCAATTCTTCTGGCCACCGACAGCATCTCTTGCACGCCCCTGTCGTTTTTTAAAAAATTCTGCACCACCAAATTCAAGGTATGTGCAAAACATGGGACGTGCTGGAATTGGCCCAGATTTAATGCACACACAATATTGCTGGCGTTGTCCGATGCCACAAATCCACAGGAGAGTCCAATTGGGGTAAGCCATTCCGCGATGATCTTCCTCAGTTGCCGTAAGAGGTTTTCAGCTGTGTGCGTATTCTGGAAAGCGGTGATACAAAGCGTAGCCTGCCTAGGAAAGAGTTGGCGTTTGCGAGATGCTGCTACTGGTGCCGCCGCTGCTGTTCTTGCGGCGGGAGTCCATACATCTACCCAGTGGGCTGTCACAGTCATATAGTCCTGACCCTGCCCTGCTCCACTTGTCCACATGTCCGTGGTTAAGTGGACATTGGGTACAGCTGCATTTTTTAGGACACTGGTGACTCTTTTTCTGAGGTCTGTGTACATTTTCGGTATCGCCTGCCTAGAGAAATGGAACCTAGATGGTATTTGGTACCGGGGACACAGTACCTCCAACAAGTCTCTAGTTGGCTCTGCAGTAATGATGGATACCGGAACCACGTTTCTCACCACCCAGGATGCCAAGGCCTCAGTTATCCGCTTTGCAGTAGGATGACTGCTGTGATATTTCATCTTCCTCGCAAAGGACTGTTGAACAGTCAATTGCTTACTGGAAGTAGTACAAGTGGGCTTACGACTTCCCCTCTGGGATGACCATCGACTCCCAGCGGCAACAACAGCAGCGCCAGCAGCAGTAGGCGTTACACGCAAGGATGCATCGGAGGAATCCCAGGCAGGAGAGGACTCGTCAGACTTGCCAGTGACATGGCCTGCAGGACTATTGGCATTCCTGGGGAAGGAGGAAATTGACACTGAGGGAGTTGGTGGGGTGGTTTGCGTGAGCTTGGTTACAAGAGGAAGGGATTTACTGGTCAGTGGACTGCTTCCGCTGTCACCCAAAGTTTTTGAACTTGTCACTGACTTATTATGAATGCGCTGCAGGTGACGTATAAGGGAGGATGTTCCGAGGTGGTTAACGTCCTTACCCCTACTTATTACAGCTTGACAAAGGGAACACACGGCTTGACACCTGTTGTCCGCATTTCTGGTGAAATACCTCCACACCGAAGAGCTGATTTTTTTGGTATTTTCACCTGGCATGTCAACGGCCATATTCCTCCCACGGACAACAGGTGTCTCCCCGGGTGCCTGACTTAAACAAACCACCTCACCATCAGAATCCTCCTGGTCAATTTCCTCCCCAGCGCCAGCAACACCCATATCCTCCTCATCCTGGTGTACTTCAACACTGACATCTTCAATCTGACTATCAGGAACTGGACTGCGGGTGCTCCTTCCAGCACTTGCAGGGGGCATGCAAATAGTGGAAGGCGCATGCTCTTCACGTCCAGTGTTGGGAAGGTCAGGCATCGCAAACGACACAATTGGACTCTCCTTGTGGATTTGGGATTTCAAAGAACGCACAGTTCTTTGCGGTGCTTTTGCCAGCTTGAGTCTTTTCAGTTTTCTAGCGAGAGGCTGAGTGCTTCCATCCTCATGTGAAGCTGAACCACTAGCCATGAACATAGGCCAGGGCCTCAGCCGTTCCTTGCCACTCCGTGTGGTAAATGGCATATTGGCAAGTTTACGCTTCTCCTCCGACAATTTTATTTTAGGTTTTGGAGTCCTTTTTTTTCTGATATTTGGTGTTTTGGATTTGACATGCTCTGTACTCTGACATTGGGCATCGGCCTTGGCAGACGACGTTGCTGGCATTTCATCGTCTCGGCCATGACTAGTGGCAGCAGCTTCAGCACGAGGTGGAAGTGGATCTTGATCTTTCCCTAATTTTGGAACCTCAACTTTTTTGTTCTCCATATTTTATAGGCAGAACTAAAAGGCACCTCAGGTAAACAATGGAGATGGATGGATTGGATACTAGTATACAATTATGGACGGACTGCCACGGTTAGGTGGTATAAAAAAACCACGGTTAGGTGGTATATATTATAATAATAATACAATTATGGATGGACGGACTGCCTGCCGACTGCCGACACAGAGGTAGCCACAGCCGTGAACTACCGCACTGTACACTGGTTGATAAAGAGATAGTAGTATACTCGTAACAATTAGGATGACACTATGACGGTATAAAGAATGAAAAAAAAACCACGGTTAGGTGGTAGGTATATAATAATAAATAATACAATTCTGGTCGGACGGACTGCCTGCCGTGTGCCGACACAGAGGTAGCCACAGCCGTGAACTACCGCACTGTACACTGGTTGATAAAGAGATAGTAGTATACTCGTAACAATTAGGATGACACTATGACGGTATAAAGAATGAAAAAAAAAACCACGGTTAGGTGGTAGGTATATAATAATAAATAATACAATTCTGGTCGGACGGACTGCCTGCCGTGTGCCGACACAGAGGTAGCCACAGCCGTGAACTACCGCACTGTACACTGGTTGATAAAGAGATAGTAGTATACTCGTAACAATTAGGATGACACTATGACGGTATAAAGAATGAAAAAAAAAACCACGGTTAGGTGGTAGGTATATAATAATAAATAATACAATTCTGGTCGGACGGACTGCCTGCCGTGTGCCGACACAGAGGTAGCCACAGCCGTGAACTACCGCACTGTACACTGGTTGATAAAGAGATAGTAGTATACTCGTAACAATTAGGATGACACTATGACGGTATAAAGAATGAAAAAAAAAACCACGGTTAGGTGGTAGGTATATAATAATAAATAATACAATTCTGGTCGGACGGACTGCCTGCCGTGTGCCGACACAGAGGTAGCCACAGCCGTGAACTACCGCACTGTACTGTGTCTGCTGCTAATATAGACTGGTTGATATTTAAAGAGATATTAGTAGTATACAACAATACTATACTGGTGGTCAGGCACTGGTCACCACTCCTGCAGCAAAAGTGTGCACTGTTAATTAATATAATTGTACTCCTGGCTCCTGCTAACAACCTGCAGTGCTCCCCAGTCTCCCCCACAATTAATTATAAGCTTTTAATTTATACATTGATGACTGTGCAGCACACTGGGCTGAGCTGAGTGCACACAGACTGAGTCACACTGTGTGACTGACTGTGCTGTGTATCGTTTTTTTTTTCAGGCAGAGAACGGATATAGCAGAGAGAAGTGAACGGATATATTATATTAAATAAAAGTTAACTAGCAACTGCACTGGTCACTGACTGTGGTAAACTAACTCTGTCTGCGACTCTGCACAATCTCTCTCTATCTAATCTATCTCTATTCTAATGGAGAGGACGCCAGACACGTCCTCTCCCTATCAATCTCAATGCACGAGTGAAAATGGCGGCGACGCGCGGCTCCTTATATAGAATCCGAGTCTCGCGATAGAATCCGAGCCTCGCGAGAATCCGACAGCGTCATGATGACGTTCGGGTGCGCTCGGGTTAACCGAGCAAGGCGGGAAGATCCGAGTCGCTCGGACCCGTGAAAAAAAACATGAAGTTCGGGCGGGTTCGGATTCCGAGGAACCGAACCCGCTCATCTCTAGTCATTACATGTAATACAGCTATTTTCCTGCACTATTTTAGATGGATATTTAGATTCATGCTGCTTCTGACATTTTACTTTCACTAAAAGCAATCTAAATAAATTAAGTCACATTACATAATGAACTGCTTTCTCTTATCTTTAAACAATATGCTTAGATTGAAGACAGTTGTACTTATTTATGAAAATGTATTTATATAGAGGCAGCATATCAGACAAAGGGGTTGATTCAGTTAGGGGTATGTGGGGCAAAGTGTTTTGCAATGTTGTGGAAATGTCGGCAACAACACCTCATCTCATCTCCACATTCATGTTACTTTGTATGAAAAATTCACAATCCAGGGCTATTGTGACAACCCTTTCACACAGACGCAAAAACCCGGGATATTGCGGGAATAACTCCGGTCTCGGATCGGTGTGAAAGTGTCCCCAAAAACCTGTGTGTAGTGGCTTAAGCGCGCTGAGATCTAACCACTCTACAATTGTGTTGCCCATTGCGTGGTATGTTGACAACTTTATCCAGGTTGCTACAAACCTTGTCCTCAAAATGATGTGACAAATAAACATAATCCTAAATTGATTGTAGTGTGCATTCAATATCCATATTCATAGTCAGTACATTGTCAACATGTAGTGCCCTATTATATGCCAAACTGGATAGTACATGTGGTGTAATGGTTAGCATTACTACCTCACAGCACTGAGGCCATGGCTTTGATTCCCACCATGGCACTAATTGCATGGAATTTGTATATTCTCCCTGTGCTTGCGTGAGTTTCCTCCGGGTACTCTGGTTTCCTCCCACAATCCAAAAATATACTGGTAGGTTAATTGGCTTCCAAAAAAAATGAAACACATGGGCAGACTAGAATGGCCAAGTGGTACTTATCTGCCATCAAATTCTATGTTTCTATGTAACTGTTGAATTGTGTGCAAAATGATGATCTGTGCATCTAGGGATGCTCTGTAGGCAGTATATGCAGAGGGCCCTATTCACAGGACACCTGCAAAAAGGGCTTCTCCAACCTCAAGGGCAGGGTCAAGTGTAAATTGGCCAAAGAGGCCAAGACAGCAAGGCAAACTGGTGATGGGCCTCCCTATCATGAGAGCTACTTGGAGGACGAGGATCCATTGAAAATCCTTTTTCCTTGGAAGGTGGAGCAGTGGACTCACATGTGTGACACAGATGCTCCCAGGCATCCTGGTAAGTAATTATGTTATGTAAATGTTACCACAAGCCCTTTTACTCATGAACAACAATAACCAATCATATTATTTACATTTATTTTAACAGTTACTTTATATTTCCAAACAATTCATTTTGTGAAAGGTGAAAAAGAATCATGTTTGCAGCATACTAACATATGTTTTGCTAAATTACAAAGCACATAATTTCTTGATTTTAATTGTATTACATTGTTCTCAGCCAAGCCATCCCATCCCAGAGGACCACCACAGCACAGAGGGCTACTGAGGTTTCCGATAAAGCCAGTAATATAAAAACAAAGCATTTGTCATGTCGGATAAAAATGTAAGCTCATAAGTGCTTGACATAATGTTTTCCTTATAGGTCCAGCCTCGGCACAACTTCCTTTATTTCCCAATCTGGAGACTTGCCATACTCAAAGGACACATACTTCAGTTCAGTTGGTCCTCGGTCTGCACATTTGGAAGGTAAGGCTGATTCTCAATGCAGACACATACCTTTTTTGTTAACACATTAACACAGTGTTTTACAATCTGTCAACTGGTGCACCCTGGGTTTACAGAGGCCACTAAAAAGGGCTGTTTTGTGTGCTATTTGTAATCCAAATACAAAGTTTTATGCCCAATGTGTTAGCCAATATAACTGTTCAACAAACACAAACCAAGTGAATCAGTAATGTGTCTAACACCACAAACCCAAATGAAGGTTGAAATATAACCAACATTAGATCCATTTTATATTGTTTTGCAAGTAGCAAATGCAGTTTAGCTTTCCACTGGGCTGCTCATACAAAATACAGTAGGTAGAAGCTTTAATATTTAAAAGCTTGTGATCCACTAAATTAACGGGTTTACTTAGGTCACATGTTTAGGATGTTGTTTTTTTATATGTACAAAAGCCCTCAATCAGCTTGAGTTGTAGTTTTACAAAAATCACAGACGGATGTGTTTCGGCCATCTGCGTGTGCACAGACTTTCACTTTATGATTGCACCCCAGAAGGATGCAATCGCAAAGTGAGTGACAGGCGGCGGGCGTTCGGGTGGCAGCGATGCAGCATTGGGGAGTGCACTAGGTAGTGCAGGCGTGTCATGGCTGCTTTTGGGGCGGCCTGATGATGTCACCTGTACTTTTTGCGACAGGAAACAAAACATGATGGCAGTGCGTTTGTGATAGCACCCCTGTGTTGGAGTAGAATCGTACCTATTTTCTCCAGATGATGCTTGCCGATCCCAGACTTCTCACGATTTCTTCTGTAGGAACCTGTGGCAGAAGAATGGACACCCCAAAGAGGACCCCGCAGATAAAGGATAGTGACAATTGCTGGTGACAACAATTTTATTGGGAAGAAGGCAATTAGTCACCGCTGTAAGGTCAATGGTGGTTAGAACAAAACACATACACTATGTATCAACCTAATCAATCTTACCACTAAGGCATCTGCTAACAGCAAACATAAATCATTACAGTACAATTACCAACTTTGAGAATTGTCAGGCAAGAAATATTCTGGTACTGAATTTACTGTCCACAGAGTGGCGCTGTTCGCCAAGTAATAACATTCAGTTCCTGCACTGTGGTCTCCTTGTAATATCAGTATCTCGGACTTAATGAAGCCTGCACGGTAATGGTGTTTTCCTGAGATAGTGCCGGTGGACACCAGGTAAGTATTTGCAAGAAGGCGTGCAAGATAGGTAAGTTGAAAAGTAACACAACCACAAAGACTAACTGTACCAAAGGTATTAGGATCCATGAAAGGTAAGTCACTTAGTAAAACTACACGCCTTTGTGTTCCTAAAGGTATTTTGTATCCACGAAAAGGTAAGTCGGAAGAAATAAGGATATTCCGGATAAAGTGTCAATTCACAGTATGAGAAAAGCCACCGTAAGGAGCATAAGAACGGTACTTGTTAAATACAGGGGAGGTTCTGTTCCGATATGAGCACACAGTTCTTATCAGAATCTCCTTCGAAGCAACTCTGTGTCCCAATAATCTAACATCAATATATACTGGAGGCAGGTGCTTGTGGTTGCAGTCATCCATTGTTGGAACTTATAAGTCTCTCCCATGTGGTGATACCGCTTTAATGGGTAATGTCTGGGGGCAATTAGTCCCTGGTTGTTCATTTGAAAGTACAACTATGGTGTGTTGCTGCCCCGCTGCTATGTCTGACTAGTGAGAGGATGTGGCTAACAGTCGCTGGTGGGTGGCGGTGTATTAATAGTAGGTATGAATGGGCTGGTACACAGTGACTGTCTCCTCCCCCCCCTTACTGCTGGGAGTGTGAAAGTTCACTGGGGCTTACCACCATTCCAGCGATCGGTCCTCCGCTCTGTCTCCCTTTAGTCAGCTGGGATGGGGGACCTCTTCTCCACTCTGCTCCTCCTGCAGTGGTGGTTGGTGGCTGCAAACTCTCTCTCTTATTCAGACTGCTGGAATCCCTCTTCTTGGTCTCCTTGTCTGCTCCCTTGCAGCGCATCATTGTCCCTCCCTTTATTGCTCACGCGCCAGTGCTTTTTTTCTGCACTCGCAATGTGTCTCTGCTCCACATGCTGTGGCTCCCCGGCTCACACTGCAGTCGCTAAACACAGTCGCGTCTAGCGCCGGATCGTCATCTCCCTGGTAACAGCCGGCGTCTTGAGGCTCTCCCATGGCTCTGTTTACTCGCGATGCAGCTCAGTCTCCCCAGCTGCTGCTCGCCGTCCTCTTCACCCGCCACGCTCAACCACAGGACCTGACCTCCTCTGCTCAAGGTGAGTCCCTCCTCTTCTCCTTTGTTGCGCAGCTCTCACCCAATCCTGGGGGCTCCAGTGTTTCCCACTCTCCACAGGCTTACTGCACAGCCCTGGATCCTAGTGCCCCACAGTTCAGCCTCCTCCATGGCCGTTGCCAGGCAACCAGGAATTAACCCTGAAGTGCCTGTCCAAGAAAGTCTCTCCGGCAGTGCAAGTTACCATTAGGGCTGCAATGGCATGCAGCAGGGGTACCCCAACGTGGGTATCACATGGTCCCCTGGCGGAAGGATGCATGTCCTCACACATTTCCTTTTAAAGAGATTCAACAGTCCTGAGTAACAGTCTTTTGATGACAACTTTCTATGATTAAAGGTAAGAGAATGAGGAATGAACATATCTACATTTAGCACAGTATACATTCTACTCTCGGTAGCGCAAGGGGAGAACACCTTTAGTGCTGCGTTCTGACCTCCTGACACCGATTACATTAGATTCTCTTTCAGAATCAGAGACACCTGAAGAACAACACTGCCTGTCACTGGTGAGTTCGTCATCCGACGACTCTGGAGCCATGCTCTGGGTAATGGGGTAGGGAATGGCGCTTCCCATAAACATCAACAACTTAATGGGGTCATCAAGCGGTATACCCCTCCTCCACAGGACTCCTCCTTCGGCGGTTCAGGTTCTTCGAAGTACACAACTTTAGTTGTTCACGGGGTACAGTGCTGAGTCGACCATCTTCTCCCTTGATCTGGTACATATACAGGTCATCAGTCAGGACTCTTATGATGGTGTATGGCATATCCTCCCACATGGTGTCAAATTTACTGGTTCTGCAGTTTTTTTTTCTCCACACTCTGTCGTCTACTTGTAGAGGCACCGGCCGTGTGCTAGCATTATAGTTTCTCTCTTGTCGGGCGTGTATGATTTCCAGCCACTTTTCTACAACCTGTCTGGCGGTCTTGAAGTGGTGCTGGTGTTCTTGTACCCAGTCAGTTTGCGGAATACTGGGTTCTTCAACCTCTGGGGTCAGCTCCAGGTCCTTGGGGAGTTTGCCTTGTCTCCCAAACATTAGATAGAAAGGTTCTGTATTGTTATACAGCTATGTCATCTCAGATAGGAATTTTGGGCCACTAAGTCCTTGATTCCGTGGAGAGGCTTCAAAGCATTCTTATTACCGTCTGACTGGCTCTTTCACAGAGTCCATTCCCTTGTGGGTGGTAGGCAGTGGTCCTCAACTTGCGGTACCCGTACATGTTACACAGTTCACAGAACAGTTGAGATTCAAATGCTGGGCCCTGATCCATCAGGACCTGATTGAGATACCCGTAGGGCTGGACAAAATTAAGAGCTCGGCCGTCATCTTTGCGGTTAGGTCGCATGCGGGGACCACCACCAGGAACCTGCTGTAGTGGTCCATGATCGTCAAGGCGTATTGGAAGCCGGCAGCTTCACGTGATCTAGTACCACCAATTCAGCTGGGCGGCTGCTTGGAATTGGATTAAGGGGGTCTTTCTGGGCGGCTTCAGCTGGGCATTTCAGGTTGCAACTCACGCAGTCGCTGCACCATCTTTCAACATCCGCCGCATTCCAATCCAGAAGTACCGCCTCCTTAGAGTCACCTTGGTCTTCTGTGTCCTGAAATGGCCAGATTGGTTGTGATAAGCAGTGAGTAAGAAGCGGGCTCATTCTTTTGGTACCACGATCTGATGGATGGGCTGGCGGGTCCAAGGGTCAAGACTCGTGTGAATAACATGTCCTTGTCGAAGACTCAGGCAATCATGGTGTCTCAATAGTTTGACCAACTCTTGATCTGCATTAGCTCTTTGTACCTTGGTCAGCCGACCATCCCGGCGGAGAAGCTCTTTAATGTTCCAGATCACCGAACTCTCTTCTTGGATCAGCTCCCAATCAAATCCCCTTTTGTCTTGAGGGCTGGGTTCAGGCAAGGAGTCTATGGCGACAGCAACAGGGTCGGAGGTGACAATACGTCTTTGCCCCTTAAGAGCCTTGAAGACCGGGGTCTCAACATCTTCAGTCCAGTCTCATTCTTCTTCCTCAACGTCAGCCGTGGGTAGGCGGGACAGGGCATCCGCATTGCCATTGGATTTCCCGCTGTGATACATCATGGTGTAGCGAAAGTTGGCAAGGCATGACAACCATCTCTGCTCCATTGCTCCCAGCCGGGCCGGCATAGGTGGGCCAAGGGGTTGTTGTCGGTGACAATTACAATAGGGGCGACGGCCAAGCAATTTTTACATTTCTTTGTTACAGCCCAGATCAGGGCCAGCAGCTCCAGTTTGAATGTGCTGTTGTTTTCATTATTACGGTCTGTTTTGCTGAGGCCTGACTGGCATAGGCGATCACCCTTTCACGACCATTCTGTACTTATGATAGCACAGTTCCAAGGCCACGTCTGGTGTCAGTATAGACCTGGAAGGGCTTCTCAAGGTCAGGGTAGGCCAGGAGGGGTGCCTCGACCAGTGACCACTTAAGCTGTTCAAAAGATGTTTGGTGGTCTTTGGTCTAGGTGATCACTGCTGTACTTCGCCTCTCTTGGCCCGACTTGCCACGCAGGAGTTCATGAAGTGGTGCGGCCACTTTGGTGAAGTGTTTGATGAAACGCCGGTAGTATCCGATGAACCCCAAGGAGCTGCGTACATCTTTGATGGTTCTTGGTACTTGCCAGTCACGCACCACGCGAATCTTCTCTGGATCCGGTTTCACCCTTTCAGCGCTCACAATGTGCCCAAGGTACTGCACTTTTGGCTTTAGGATGTGGTATTTGGATGGCTTCAACTTCAGGCCACATTGAGTCAGCTGTCCGAACACTTCCTCCAGGTGTTTCAGATGGTCCTCGTACGTCTTCGAGAAGATGATCACGTTGTCGAGATACAGGAGGACCATCTCGAAGTTCCGATGGCCCAAGCAGTGTTCCATGACTCTCTGAAAGGTGGCAGGGGCATTGCAGAGCCCGAACGTCATTCTATCAAATTTGAACAGGCCCATGGGAGTGGTAAAAGGCATTTTCTCCAGATCTTCCGGGGCCATCTGGATCTGCCAGTACCCGCTGTTCAAATTCAAGGTTGAGAAGTAGATGGCGGTCTTCAGGGCAGTCAGAGACTCCTCAATCCGTTGCAGTGGATATGCATCCTTGTGGGTGACCGCATTCAACCTTCTTTAATCGACACAGAAACGAAGGCTGCCGTCCTTCTTCTTGACAATGACCAGTGGGGCGGCCCATGGGCTGTGGCTCTCCTTGATCACGCCGGCCTCTTGCATCTTAGTGATCATGGTTTATACTGGTTGGTACATGGCCGGTTGGAGTGGCCTGTGTCTCTCTTTAATTGGCAGGCTGGTTCCAGTGGGAATGTGGTGTTGCACCCCCTCTGTTCTACCAAAGTCAGCTGGATGTTGGCTGAAGGCCCCGGCATTCCTGCACACCACTTGGATAACACCCTCTAGTTGGTTCTCTAGTGTATCTGAATTTCCGATTTGGATCTCGTTCCACCAGGGGGTGTTCGTGGTGATTAGGCTGGATTGGCTGGCCACAGTTCTTTGTCAATTTCCAGGCACAGTTTCTCCCAGCACATCTTGGAAGTTGACCAGCACCACACTGGCCACTGGCAGTTCCGGAACAACCAGATCGGGTAACTGTGTGGGTTGAGTACCCGGACTGGAACTTTTCCACATTCCACTCTTGCCAGTAGTGTCCTGGCCTCTGCGAATGGCTGCTGCTCATCGGGGGTCACGGGCTTCGATGACAGCTTTGTAATCCCGGCCACCTGGGATGATCCTGGCCTTACACCATATCACGTTTTCGGCGTTGGGTTGCAGAATAATGGGTTGGCGGTCCATGATCCTGGCTTTGCCCACTTCTCCTTTGGGGTTAGTGAAACGGTTGTGTCCTTCAAGCAGACGCACTGTCTGCTGCATCGTCTTCCATTCTCTCTGGGCCGCGGACCTCATGTCAATTCTGAGGGCCTCCACCAGTTTGTCGGGACAATGTTTCAGCACGTTCATCCCCAGAATGACAGGGGGCAGGTGTCCATTGCAGGAAGTTGTGACCAAACAGCCTTGGTGTTCTAGCTGTGCCTCGTAAATAGATAAATCGGACTCCCTGTAGCCACGGAACTGAATTGGCTGGCCGTTGCTGGCCAGTAGGCTTAGCCAGGTGGTAGGTGGTGTCACGATCTCGCTCTCTTTCCAGTGTTTTCGGAACTCAGTGAGCTGAATAGTCGTCACTTGGGATCCGGTATCCAAGAGGGCTGCCATTTCCACTCCGTTGACCCTTATCTTCAAGTAGGGACACTTGCCAGCATATCGTGGTCACCATTCCGGTGCCTATGGACCTATTTGTGAGTTTCTTCCTGAGGGTCGGTCCCTCGCCTCGGAGTCGCATCATTTAAAGGCTAGTCTTCACATTTGCGCTCCACATGTCCACTCAACTTGCAACATAGACAGATAGGCCTCCCCTGAGCATCAAACTGATTGGTGGGGCATCGTCCTGAGCCCTGCAGGATGTCCCATTGCCGTCTGCTTCTTCCACCCGAATCGCGACGCCATCCTCCGCTTTTATTCCCGGCCTGTTCCAAGCGTATATCTGGAATCTCTTCCATCATTTCTGTTACGGCACTGGTGAGAGCCCCAATCAGATCTTGGCTAGTTTGGGCCTGCTGGGTGACAACTTGTTTAGGCTTGCCAGGTTTGGTCATCAAACACAGTTGCACCTTGCCACACTCTTCATCCTTGGTCAGTTCCGAGGTCACCCCATATTCTGCATCTGTGTTCTGATTCAACACCAGTATGTCCATTGAGGTTTCTTTAAATTCAGGGAAGGTGTAATTGGGTTTCTGCTGTCTCCACATCCTTAGCTGGGCCCTCCTTGTCTCGCTTCTGGCCCCTTCAATAAATAGGTCCGTCAATGTTTCATAAACGCGTTCTACTTCTCTCGGAGCGCTAGCTTGGATTGCCCACATCACCTCTTGTAATCCCAGAGCAAAATATTGCAAGGATTGTCACGTTTGTTGTTTTTAGGCGTATAGTCGCCCTTTCAATTCTGCGATGGACTGGGAATTAAAGATGCTGGCCAGTTTCTTCAGGATCTCTTCACCGGATTTTTGGTCCACGGCCAACCATGATCGGGCCTCTCATAGTGCAGAGCCCTTTAGCTAGCCGATAACAATCTCCGCCCTTTCTTCCTCACTCAGTGTGTATATCTGGAACATTGATTGTAACTTTTCCTTGTATTCCCTGAAGGAGCTGGTCCCCTGTTTATTAGTGTCACCTGAATCTGTAGGAAGCCAAGGGGCCCTGAAGTAATAGGGCATGGTGTTTGGTGCCATTGGTATTGCTGCCGCTGGGGGTGCTGGGTTGGGTGCCTCAGGCGCTCTTCTGCGGCTCAGGCTAGAATCCACGGGCTTCAGTTGTACTCCCACATCCGGTGCGTATTGCGGCTGCGACATCTTGCAGTTCACAAGGGTATCTGTGATCCTGTTCGTAGATGCCAAGTTGTGATAGCACCCCTGTGTTGGAGTAGAGTCGTACCTTTTTTCTCCAGATGCCAATCCAGACTTCTCATGATTTCTTCTGTAGGAGCCTGTGGCAGAAGAATGGACACCCCTAAGAGGACCCAGCAGATAAAGGATAGTGACAAATCACTGGTGACAATTTTATTTGGAATAAGGTGATTAGTCACCGCTGTAAGGTCAATGGTGGTTAGAACGAAACACATACACTATGTATCAACATAATCAATCTTACTACTAAGGCATCTGCTAACAGCAAACATCAATCATTACAGTACAATTACCAACTTTGAGAATTGTCAGGCAAGAAATATTCTGGTACTGAATTTACTGTCCACAGAGTGGCGCTGTGCGCCAAGTAATAACATTCAGTTCCTGCACGGTGGTCTCCATGTTATAGCAGTTTCTGGGACTTAATGAAGCCTGCATGGTGTTTTCCTGAGATAGTGTCAGCGGACACCAGGTAAGTATTTGCAAGAATGTGTGCAAGATAGGTAAGTTGAAAAGTAACACAACCACAAAGACTATCTGTACCAAAGGTATTTGCATCCATGAAAGGTAAGTCACTTAGTAAAACTACACGCCTTTGTGTTCTGTCACAGGCTGGTCTGATTGTGTTCCCGGTAATGACCTGCGTGAGCCAGTGGAGGGCGCGTGGAGACAGAAGTTAGGTTAAGTCATATGCTGGAGTACTCTAGAAGATTACACAGTGAGCACAGAGAATTGGAAAGACCTGAAGCAGGAGTTAAACTCACCAGGAGTTTTCGACAGTGACCCCCGCCAGGGGATATGGTCTTCGATGCGCCTGACAGGCAGGTCACGGCCCTCTGCTCAGGTTCCTCTGTGGAAGCTGTGAGACACTTGGGTATACAGGGATGCTTAATACCAGATTATACTGAAGTGCCTAACCATCGATAGTGAGTTCGATGGTGACGTGAAAAGGTAAGTATATCAGAGATGGGGAACTCAGGAGTGCTTGGGTAGCTGAGGATATCCGGAGCCTGTGAGGGGAATCCTGGACTGAGCACCACAGACTTGTAACACTGAGATGGAGATAGTGGAAGTCTCAGGCGGCAGGTAAGTAACCAGGAAAAGCAGGTACAGCGGGACACAGGTAAATGGATCTCTGGAGCAAGCCTGGAGCCTTGAGAGCAATGCTGGAGAACTTGCAGGAGAACTGAGAAGTTGTTCAAGGCAATAAGGACTCTGGGAAGCCTGCTTAAATCCCCCCAGAAGGATGCTGATTGGCTGCTGCTGGCAGCAGCAGCAGCATGCACAGAACCAGGAAGTAATTACCTGGATACCTGGCTCATGTGACTCTGGATCATGTGACTCTGGATCATGTGACTATGCCAGAGTCAGCGGAAATCATGCTCGTAACTACAGAAAGCACCATCAGCTGATCTGCGGCACAGAATACACCAGCGTGCTGGTAAGTGGCGTGTGCTAGCAGTGCGTGAACTGTGGTTCCTGACATGTTCCTAAAGGTATTTGTATCCACAGAAAGATAAGTCACTTGTCAAAACTACACGCCTTTGTGTTCCTAAAGGTATTTATCTCCACAAAAAGGTAAGTCGGAGGAAATATGGCTATTCCGGATAAAGTGTCAATTCACAGTATGAGAAATGCCACCGTAAGGAGCATAAGAACGGCACTTGTTAAATACAGGGGAGGTTCTGTTCTGTTGTGAGCACACAGTTCTTATCAGAATCTCCTTCGAAGCAACTCTGTGTCCCAATAATCTAACATCAATATATACTGCAGGCAGGTGCTTGTGCTTGTAGTCACCCTTTGTGGAACTTATAAGTCTCTCCCATGCAGTGATACTGCTTTAATGGGTAACGTCTGGGGGCAATTAGTCCCTGGTTGTTCATTTGAAAGTACAACTATGGTGTGTTGCTGCCCCGCTGCTATGTCTGACTAGTGAGAGGATGTGGCTAACAGTCGCTGGCAGGTGGTAGTGTATTAATAGTAGGTATGAATGGGCTGGTACACAGTGACTGTCTTGCCCCCCCCTTACTGCTGGGAGTGTGAAAGTTCGCTGGGGCTTACCACCATTCCAGCGATCAGTCCTCTGCTCTGTCTCCATTTAGTCAGCTGGAACGGGAGACCTCTTCTCCATTCTGCTCCTCCTGTAGTGGTGGTTGGTGGCTGCAGACTCTCTCTTATTCAGACTGCTGGAATCCTTCTTCTTGGTCTCCTTGTCTGCCCCCCTTGCAGTGTATCATTGTCCCTCCCTTTATTGCTCACGCGGTGGTGCTTTTCTCCTGCACTTGCCATGTGTCTCTGCTCCACATGCTGCGGCTCCCCGGCTCCCGTTGCAGCTGCTAGACACAGTCGCGTCTAGCGCCGGATCTCCATCTCCCCAGTAACAGCTGGCGGCTTGGGGCTCTCTCGTGGCTCTGCTCACTCGCAATGTGGCTCAGTCTATCCAGCTGCTGCTCGCCGTCCTCTTCACCCACCGAGCTCAGCCACAGGATCCAACATCCTCTGCTCACGGTGAGTCCCTCCTCTTCTCCTTTTGTGCGCAGTTCTCCCCCAATCCTGGTGGCTCCAGCGTTTCCCGATCTCCACAGGCCGACTGCACAGCCTGGATCCTAGGGCCCCACAGTTCAGCCTCCTCCATGGCCTTTGCCAGGCAACCAGGGAAGGGAAATAACCCTGCAGTGCCTGTCCAAGAAAGTCTCTCCAGCAGTGCAGGTTACCATTAGGGCTGCAATGGCATGCAGCAGGGGTACCCCAACGTGGGTATCATACGTGGTCTACTACTAATTGCCGATTTTGGTGATGCAATTGCAATTTAATTGAAATCGCATCGCTGGGCAGTGATTAATATGCTGGAGGGCCTTGCCTTGCTGGGCAGCCTCCAGTATGCGATTGTAAGTCCAAATTCTTAATTGAACACTGTACCTGAGCATACCACCATACTTGCAGCTTTGTAGTTTTTGTTGCTGTAGGGTTTTAATTTATACCTTTGTAAATGGGACTGTGTTATCAGTCACTGAGTTCAGACTGGCGCTTTGGAGCCCTGTTGCCGGCCATACACTGGAAGCCGACTCATCAGTGCCATCTGCTAGGAGCAGGCTAGACTGTTCTGTAGTTTCCTGCTTGCTAGTTAACCCTTCTCCTGACTGAGCATCAGTAATGTGCGGTCAGGTGAGGTAGAGCCTCTCCTGTCATACTCCAGTATACTCCAGAATTTTTACTATAAAAATAATAAGAACAATATAAAGAAGATATTACAGATGTAACCATGCTTATCTTACTGTGATGTGCATGCTGCATGGCATGCATGCTGCAACTATTCCTTTAAAAAATAACGGAGCGTTTACCAGCTGCGAATAGTCACAGCCTGGCATGACATGCCATGCAGAAAGCTGTGTTGCAGCATGCTGCATCACTATAAGATGAGCATGGCTACATCTGTATAAATATCTTCTTTATATTATACTAATCATTTTATAGTCAAAACTCCAGAGTATACTGGAGTATGACAGGCGAGGCAGTACCTCACTACCTACCTTGTCCGCACATCTCTGATCAAAACTCACCAAATTTCCAGCAATATGTACTGCTGCATCTTTGTATAATGCTCACATGAACCTTCCAGTTCATATACGGGTGTGTAAATCTGGCTCTGATACTGGTCAGTACCTCCCCAGCCATTTACCTCACCGCATGTTACTGCTGAGCACCAACCCTCTGCCCTAGGTGAGAAGGCAAGTGGTGAGAGCTGCAGTAGTATAAAAAGAGCTTGCAGAGTAGCAATGTGAGGAGTGGTGATGTCCCGGCCAGAGCGTGTATCACTAGCACCTCATGTCAGGCAGAGTTCTGGTGTGGCAATTGGTAACTGCATAAGGTATGATGAGCCTCATTACAAGGCACTTACTAGGGGCTGGACATCGAAGACTTGATCTGCCCCTCCTGTCACTGATTTGGCCCAACAGTGCCTCCCTGCTAAGAGTAACAGAAGACATGCAGGGTGATTAAGCAGTAAGGTCCTCTGCTCAGGGACTGAATTATCTTCACAGCGTAGCTTAATCCTCTCACACACATCCCTTCAATTTTTAGTGGCTTACAGTATGTTTGTTTAATCCGGCATTCAGTCGCACAGTCCCAAGTTTACCCTACCAGCAGAGCCGGCCCTGACCAATTTTGTGCCCTAGGCAAGATGTTGTCTCCATGTGGGAACTTTTGCACATGCCTCCGTTGTGCATGCACATGAAAAAGGGGCATAGCCTTGCTGAAGGGGTGTGATATCACAGAAAGGTGTGGTCTCATTTTGCTGTGCTCCACTTCCCTCATTATGTTGTTTTCACCATCCCATGCAGACTCACCCCCTCTTGTGTCTCTCCAGCCCAAACAAGTATCTCTCCAGCGACCAAGGCTCCTCTCTTCTACCTGTCTCAGTGGTGCTGTGTGACATCATGACGTCACACATGCTGCATTGCAATGAACAATTTTTTTTTATTGCAATTGCCACTTCCAGTGCAACAGAGCAACAGACGTCCAGTCTTACCAGGTGCCAATAGACTTTTCAGATGCCCCTAGGGCCGGCATTTGCGAATACTACTTATGGCTAGGGATTGCTCTGCCAGCCAGAGACAATAATGAGCTGTAAAATCACCACAGTAACAGAATTGATAACCAATTGTGGCCAGGCAGCTAGTTATGTATGAAAATTGTTATAATGCAATCTGTCTGCAGCGAACCAATCACATATACAGTTATTATTGACTGATAGTGCCAGTTTAAGGTCCACATGGGCTTGGAGCTGAAGTTTATGAAGGGCATATTCTATTGTGCCACAGAGGCTGTATTATGCTTCATCTTAGGACTCAACAGTGAAGTTCCCTCTGGGAGGGGGAAGGTGTGGTAGCAGCCCAAGGGGATTTGAATGGATGGGGTCCTCAGATGGCTGCTGGACATTCTGTGACAGAAGAAAATGTTTTCCTTGTCAACACTGTCAGTCTCCAGCTGCTATTGAGGGCCTATTTTCATGAGGGGCCTAGAGAGGCAGCTCTACCTGCCCCATGGTTAATCCAACCCTGTTGACTAAGGTTCCACATTTAGTGGTGCATACACACGGTGAGATATTGACTATCTCCGATTTTGACTTTGCAATTCCCCTGAACTCCCCGGAGCCTTGAACCACCAATACTGACTATCTTTTCTTGAGATTTCCACTATGTGAGATTTTTACTAAGTGCCAATTTTGACTACACTATGGGGTATATTTACTAAGGTCCCGATTTTGACCGAGATGGTGTTTTTTCTTCAAAGTGTCATCTCAGTAATTTACTAAACTCAAATCTCGGCAGTGATGAGGGCATTCATATTTTTTTTACAGCTGTGTTGTAAAAATAAGAATGAATACACCATCGGTCAAACGCGGCTGTTTAGGTATAGAACTCGGTCATTTACTATGCATTCGTATTTGAAATCTCTACCGTGAAAGAGCATTTGCGCTCGTAAAAAATTACAATTCGTAAAAAAACACGGGGAAAAAGTAGACCTGCTTTTGAGAAGCGTGTTTACATGTGTTCCGACTTCATCATTAATCACACCTGCATTTTTGGCCCTTTAAAAGGTGGGCCAGCACATTTGCCAAATCAATCACTCTGAAATGGCTGCTGCCATGTGTAGCAGTGAATTTGGTTTTGCTGTGGGATTCCTGAGATTGCTCCATGAGGCTACAAGAAACCAGGGCCAGGAAACTGAACATGGTCAGCAGGATGTACAGGTGCCGCGGAGGCTGCGCAGGCCTCGGTTTTTTAGGGGGCGTTTGAACTTAAACGCATTGGCCGATGGCCAGGTCATACAGATGTTCAGGCTAAATAGGACCAACATTTTCCGTCTGTATGACCTAGTCAAACTGGACATAGACCCTGAGACAGCACGCTCTCACTCTGTCTCAGGCCTGCACAAACTCCTGGCTGTGTTGCACTTTATGGCTACTAGCAGCTTTCAGGCTGTGACAGGCGATGTAATAGGAATCTCACAGCCCACCTTTTCAAAATATTTAAATCAGGTGAGGCAAACCATACATACTCCTCTATGCCCCATTTCTGTATTGTGTAATGTGAATTTATAACAATATATTTGATCAAAGTGATTAATACACTCACCTTATATGTTTGACTGTATACTCAGGTTTTGGATGCATTTGAACCACACATAGATGCCTCTATCTGCTTCCCTACCCAGGAGTCTCAGTGGAATGCAGTCAGGGTAGCTTTCTATGAGCTTGCTGGCATGCCAAATGTGCTGGGTGCCATAGATTGCACACACGTTGAGCTGAGACAACCTAGGGGCAGGCAATATATTTATATAAATAGACATTTTGGCCAATCAACTAATGTCCAGGTGGTTTGTGATGCAAAGCTCAAAATTATGAGTGTTGTTGCGGGTTACCCTGGCGGCTGCCATGACTCCTTCATCCTCAGTCAGTCATCCCTCTTTGATAAATTTGAGGCTGGAGAAATGCCGGATGGCTGGCTGCTGGGTATGTACCAAGTATTTGTGTTTAATTTTGTGCTTACCTCAACCTGCATATTATGTTAGCACTGTGTTTGTGCATCAATGTTTTACAATACTGCTAATCTCTGTTTTTCAGGTGATGGGGGTTATGGCTGCTACTCTTGGCTTCTGACTCCATTGTCCGCCCCTGATTCCCCTGCTGAACAATCATGCACATAAGTCTACGCGGAATGTGATAGAACGATGTTTTGGTGTTCTGAAATCAAGGTTTCGGTGTCTGGATAAGTCTGCCGGGCTTTTGTTGTATAGTCCCTTAAAGGTGACTAGGATTGTGTTCTGCTGCTGTTTTCTTCATAACATGTGTTTGCAGCAACATCTGCCACATGATGATGATGATGATGATGATGATGAAGAAAACAGTCAGCAAGCAGAGGAGTTAGAAACATCTGGCGACACTGTGAGTACAGATATAGGGAGGCAGGTAAGGCAAGACCTGATTTTGGCACATTTTAGTGGTAAGTAAATTTGCCTGTGTGCTTTGTATGAACAATTAAGGCACACCAATGTTTTTTCTGTAGTAATGTGGCTCTTGCTCCCTCTTGAGCTAGTCAGCTGAGTGTTGTTTATTTGCTTGATATGTGTTTATGTCTAACTGTTGGGTGTCAGTTACTTAGCTAATTGTATAGCGGTTTTGGTAAATAATTATGTGTTTATAATGTTCAAAGTTTTTTTTACACATTCAAAGGTAATGTTTGCCACAATACTACATAATAATTTAGTATGCACTAACAACCATTATTGTTTAGCCTATTGTTTGTGTTTGTTGTGTGTCGACTTTCTTCTAAAGCTGTGTTTCAAATATGTTACCTCATTAGCTCAACATAATGGACATTTAGTATTGTGTGCCAATTAGCCATACATACATTGACTAACACCAACCTTACAAAATTGGTGACACATAATTATGGCTGTGATGTGGTAAACGTTCATGTTTGTAATGATGCTAGAATATTCCCAACACATGTGAGTGTTAACTCTAAGAAATTTCCTCTAACACTGACAGTTTTTTGCACATAACACATTGCACATCAATCACTTTTCACATTTATTACTGTACAACATGTGTTTTCATTACAAATAACTGCTATTGTGTAGACCTAGTTTTGTCAACAATGTGTCTCCAGCTGCAGGGTGGACTATTTCTTAGGCTGTTCTTTGGTGGCTGACGTGGATTTGGTTTGGGCAGTGGAGCGGGTTCGGCTGGATCTTCGAACTGGTGATGAAATTGGGGTCTGTGTAGGTGTGTTGGTCCCTGAGCTGGAACCTTGTTGGTGTTGTGCCAACAAATTAATATTTTGACTGAGGTTAGCCAGGGTTGCGGTAAGTTGTGTTGTGGCTGTTGTGTTGTTGTCTATGATGCGAGACATGGTTTCTGATAAAATTTGATTACTTTGAATTAACTGAATGAGGGCCTGTTGATGTCGGTGTTGCTCATCCATTATGCGCTGAAAGGTAATAATAAGTTGGCTGTTATCTGCTCTCATCTGCTCCATACTGTTTGCGACTCTGCATAGCTGGACATTGAGCCTGCTTGTGTTTCTACACAGTCTCGGTAGATGATGGGGCAGACAGGCTAGGTATTGGGTGTGTGTGCGTAGGCAATCAATATTCTGTGCCTGTTGTTGGTTCCATGTTACCCAAAATGATGGTTCAGGTTGGTGGGATGGGGTTGTTTGGCTCAATTGTGGGTGTGGTGACATTTGAGGTGGCGGGGTACTTTCCTGAGGCGTGCTTGGTTGGTTAACATCTATTGCTTGCAGATGGAGGGTGTATGTTTCCTGTTCAGATTCCTGCTGGGCTTCCGGGGGCATGATGTCTGGTTCTGTATGGGGTTTAAGGGGACAACATTTGAGTGTATTTGAAATTGATACTGGTTTTGATATTTAGTTGAACTTTCTAGACTTGTTTGTCAAACATTTTTATTATGCAAATTAGGATGTTCACCAAGACTCGTATACACAATCAAAAAGACAAATTATGATGGTTTTTATGTTGTCAAAAATGACTTCAAAACAAAAGTGGACACATATTTGACAAATAACACACTTACGAAACAAACAGACAGAGGTGCAAAGTTTACACCATGAAAAAAAGTGATTTGTCACCCGCCATATCGTACTTGCATTAAAATTTCAAACAGTAAATGACAATATGAATTCTATCACCATTGTGAAAGGGTGTGAAACTACCTGAAGCTCAATATTTTACTATTAAAAAAAAAAAGACAACACAATACTACTGTAAGGCGCAAGAGAACACTTTAATTGTTAAAAAAATAATAATTGGTTTTTGAATTTTAACAATTTGCAAGCCATGTGCTTGCTGCTGTGGATAAGTACTATGATTCTTACATTTTTTGGCTGATGTGTAATTTGTGTTTTGTGTTTACTCACCAGACAGCTGAGGGGAATGTGGACCCTGTGATTGAGTACTCTCCAAAATGTGTTCTGGTGGCTGAGGCAACACAGTAGAAATACGATGTGGGGGTGTGCTTAATGCTGGTGTTGGTGCGACATCAGGATGACGTCTCTTGCTAGGCCTGCTCGTGTGGCTGCCAGACCCCTGTGAAGGACGTCTTTATGGACTGTGATGCGATGTTGAAGTTCCTATGGATTATTGCAAACATTAGACTTTTTTTTTTTGTGTGGTGGACACATTAACAGGTGTCGTTTTTGCGTTACCTGTATCGCCAGCATCCACAGCTCTTGACAGTGTTGCTTGTGTTCTGGAAGTGGAGGCTTGCTTTCGTACTGTAAAAATGATACATTGGTGTTTATGACCTTTAATTACAGTGTGTACTTTTGTAAGCAGCAACATTTAGTGATGTGGACATATGTTTAACATTATGGGTACAGTTTCTAACAATAAATGTTGAAACAATGGTTTGCTTCATTTTTTGAAAACAGACTAATGAGGTTCCATTTCCAAAGACATAAACATAGCCAAGTAGTCTAATTTTCCATGGCCAACAGCTGAATATACACACATGTATTACCATATATTTTACATTATTACATTAATGAGTAAATTTTTATAAAAAAAATATAAAATCCGAAAAAATAGATTAAAGAAAAAAAAACATACAATACTTAGCCATCTACACTAACATATTGGCCACAAAGACAAGTAAAATACAGCAGACATTAAACAAAAATCACAAAAAAAAACATTACTAACTAACACAGGGGTGGGGAACCTTTTTTCTACCGAGGGCCATTTGGATATTTATAAAATCCTTCGGGGGCCATACAAAAATTCTCAATTGAAAAAAATGACCCTGCCCCCCAGTAGGTCTGCCCCTTAGAGGTACTGTGTGTGCGCGCCGGAGGCGCGCGCGCCCAAAAAAATGGGTATGGCCAGTTAAAATGGGACGTGATACACATATGCCCCCAATAGTGCAGTGCCAGATCCACAATTGCCCCCACAGTGCCAGGTATACAAATGCCCCTCACAGTGCTAAGTATACAAATGTCCCTCACCGTGCCAGGTATACAAATGTCCCTCACCGTGCCAGGTATACATATGCCCCTCACCGTGCCAGGTATACATATGCCCCCCACCGTGCCAGGTATACATATGCCCCCACCGTGCCAGGTATACAGATGCCCCCACAGAGCCAGGTATACAAATGCCCCCCACAGTGCCAGGTATACAAATGCCCCCCACCGTGCCAGGTATACAAATGCCCCTCACCGTGCCAGGTATACAAATGCCCCTCACCGTGCCAGGTGTACATATGCTCCTCACCGTGCCAGGTATACAGATGCCCCCACAGTGCCAGGTATACATATGCCCCCACAGTGCCAGGTATACAGATGCCCCCCACAGCGCCAGGTATACAGATGCCCCCACAGTGCCAGCTATACAGATGCCCCCACAGTGCCAGGTATACAAATGCCCCCCACATTGCCAGGTATACAAATGCCCCCCACCGTGCCAGGTATACAAATGCCCCTCACCGTGCCAGGTATACAAATGCCCCTCACCGTGCCAGGTATACATATGCTCCTCACCGTGCCAGGTATACAGATGCCCCCACAGTGCCAGGTATACATAAGCCCCCACAGTGCCAGGTATACAGATGCCCCCCACAGCGCCAGGTATACAGATGCCCCCACAGTGCCAGCAATACAGATGCCCCCACAGTGCCAGGTATACAAATGCCCCCACAGTGCCAGGTATACAAATGCCCCCCACCGTGCCAGGTATACAAATGCCCCTCACCGTGCCAGGTATACAAATGCCCCTCACCGTGCCAGGTATACATATGCCCCTCACCGTGCCAGGTATACAGATGCCCCCACAGTGCCAGGTATACATATGCCCCCACAATGCCAGGTATACAGATGCCCCCCACAGCGCCAGGTATACAGATGCCCCCACAGTGCCAGCTATACAGATGCCCCCACAGTGCCAGCTATACAGATGCCCCCGCAGTGCCAGCTATACAGATGCCCCCGCAGTGCCAGGTACACAGATGTCCCCACAGTGCCAGGTATACAGATGCCCCCACAGTGCCAGCTATACAGATGCCCCCACAGTGCCAGCTATACAGATGCCCCCCACAGTGCCAGCTATACAGATGCCCCCACAGTGGCAGGTACACAGATACCCCTACAGTGCCAGGTATACAGATACCCCTACAGTGCCAGCTATACAGATGTCCCCACAGTGCCAGCTATACAGATGCCCCCACAGTGCCAGCTATACAGATGCCCCCACAGTGCCAGCTATACAGATGCCCCCACAGTGCCAGGTACACAGATGCCCCCACAGTGCCAGGTACACAGATGTCCCCACAGTGCCAGCTATACAGATGCCCCCCACAGTGCCAGCTATACAGATGCCCCCCACAGTGCCAGCTATACAGATGCCCCCCACAGTGCTGCTTACCGCTGCTTGCTGACAGGGAGGAGAGCGCGGCTATGTCGGGTGGCGGCGGCGGCGTGTAGGACTTCAAACCAGCCGCCGGTGCGAGAGCCAATCAGAGCTCACGGGCCGGTAGCCGCGGCTCCTGATTGGCTGCCGGTCCGTGAGCTCTGATTGGCTCACGAAGCAGCGGCTAGTTTGAAATCCTACACGCCGCCGCCGTCATCCAAAATCGCCGCGCTCTTCTCCCTGTCCTAACAGCTGAGACACGCTGCCGCCGGACTGAGCGGTGGCGTGTCTCACTGACAGAAGCGGGTGGGCCGGAGCAAACGGCTTTGCGGGCCTTATACGGCCCGCAGGCCGGAGGTTCCCCACCCCTGACCTAACACCTCATTATACAAACACAAAATATATTTAAAAAAATCTGAAACAGATAATCAATTTAGAACATAAAAATATATTAACAATACAATATCATTTAAAAAATACTAATTAGACATAAACACATATGCAGATATAACAGATTAGTAAAAATAAACTCACCATCAGGCCTAGTACGATCCGAATCCCGCACATTAGTCGCACCAACAACTTCATGCGGAATAAGGGTCCGCACGGGTTCCTCCCACTCCCGATAAGACGCTATAAAGGGATGGCCACCCCCTGTTTGCCTGGCTGACTTAGCCTCCTTTGCCATCTTGGCCTTGACACGGCACTTGATGTCGTAGAATCTCTTCCGACACGTGTCCTCGGTCCTCTTCACCACACCCTCACTGTTTACTGCCGCTACTACCTTCCCCCACAGAACAGTTTTCCTGCGCGAAGGCACCTTGGCCGCATCACGCCCAAACAGCTGGTGATGATGGCGCATCAACTCATGCACCAAAGCCAAATTTTCCGCAAAGCTAAATTTAACATTTCTGCCTGTCTTGGTAGTGTTGCGTGGCTGCGGAGCAACACCACCATCACTGTCACTATCACTCGAGGCCACAGCAGCAACCTCACCCTCCTCCACCTCACTAACCTCCTCCCCCTCACTCACCTCCTCCACCTCACTCACCTCCTCCACCTCACTCACCTCCTTCCTCTCACTCACCTCCTCCCTCTCACTCACCTCTGACTGGGACATAATAATGACAAACAACAAATAACACTAATAAAAAAAAACACAAAATACACTCCTCCACTACCACTGCACACCAACCACACACACCCACACACACACACACACACACACACACACACACACACACACACACACACACACACAAACAATGACAATAGACTGAAAGTAAAATGCACAAACACTAAAAATGACACAAACTTTTAAGAGACCACACAACAATTACCACAAGACTACTTACACACACAATACAGCACTCAACAATCGCAAGAAACCTCCAAAACCGACCAACAAATCACCAACTCCAAAACACCAACTTCCTCTCACCTCTCCACTAGCTAAACCCACGAGGTGCGGCTGGTTGGTGGCGTTTTTATACTAATGAGTACAGACACTCCTCCATGACAAACACAACCAATCACGGACGAGTGACGAAAATGAAAGTAAGAAAATAACGCGGCCGGGAATGGTCAAAAACACTGCCGTGGAAATTAAAGATACGAATTCGTAAAAAGACCAACAAAATACGGCCGGAAAAACAAGAGTCGGCCGTGAACACATAAAAATAAATACGAATGACATCGACATCGGAAAATACGAAAACATAAATTACGAACGCTTAGTAAATGAGCCGTAAAAAAAAACAAAAAGTTGCAAATTCACACTACCGATTTCAGTCGCGTTTCAACTTCAAACAAATTCTGAACATTACGAATCTTAGTAAATATACCCCTATGTATTAGATTGTACACAACATAGTCAAGATTGACTTGCCTGCACAGTCTATCTTTTCTTGCGATACCGAACCCACAGGAGCGCGCATCGGTATTGCAAGCTGTGTACACACGGTGCGATTTGCACTAACTTTCCTTATGATTTTTAACTACATAGCCCAAATCGTAACATTATATAACACCATGGCCAATATTTACTAAGAATTCAAGTTTGTCCGTTTTGTGTTTTTTTTTCTAAGTCCCAATCCGGGAATTCACTAAGCACCAATCTCGGCAGTGTTTGGACTATTCGTAATGGTTTGATTTGCAAATACGAATGAATAGACCATCGGTCAAACGCGGCTGTTATTTCATACAATACGGGAATTCACTATTCATTCATATTTGGGTGTTAGTTTCTGAGTGTTCAATTGCGGTCGTATTTTTTTGCGAATCGGTAAAAAAAGCAGCAAAAAAATAGACCTGCTTTTTTCAATCGTGTTTACATGTGTTGCAACTCAAAAATCAATCACACCTGAATTAGGATGCCTATAAAAGGATGTTAGGCCCATTTCAATACACCTACACTCAGAAATGGTGGCAGGACTGTGGGCCAGTGATCTTTTGTGTGCTGTGGGATTCCTCAGACTCAGACATCAGCCTGTAAGTACCCAGGGCCAAGAAACTGAACATGGTCAGCAGGTTGTACAGGTTCCGCGGAGGCTGCGCAGGCCTCGGTTTTTTAGGGGGCGTTTAAACTTGAACGCATTGTCCGATGATAAGGTCATACAGATGTTCCGTCTAAATCGTAACAACATTTTCCATCTGTATGACCTTGTCAAGCTGGGCCTATACCCTGAGACAGCACGCTCTCGCTCTGTCTCAGGCCTGCACAAACTCCTGGCTGTGTTGCACTTTCTGGCTACTGGCAGCTTTCAGGCTGTGTCTGGGGATGTCATAGGAATCTCTGTTAGGCGCCGAGGGTCCGCTCGTCAGTGCGGCCGGCGCCTAGCAACGGGGACGCCACTGTCGGATCGTGTTCCCCGTTGCTGGGTCTAAGTTTATATCATCACTGGTTTCCTGGCTGTGTAGCATGCAGCTGCACGGCATGTTGTAATTATCACTCATCTGTTTCCCTGGCCATGCAGCTTGTCAGCTGCATGGCATTTAATCCAATCAGCCTCCAAACAGCTGATTGGAAGACTCTCTGTTAAAAGCACTCCCAGGACTCCTCACAGACGCCGGTGATAGCTTCCTGTTTGCCTGATTCTGCTGCAGAGAGAGTTCCCAGTCCCGGTCTGTTCGTTTGTTCCTGTTCTCAGTGATCCAGTACTCGGAAGTTACCATCTGTTCCTGGAGTCTGACCGAGCACCTTTAACATCTGGTGGTGTTCGTGAGTCGCGGCGCAGCCGTGTGTTGCGGCTTGTCCGCTACTATTTATTATTGTGTTTATTTTGAGTTCTGGAGCTTTGCGGAGGATTCCGCTTCCACAAGATCCACTCTGGTGTCCAGCGGTGCCGGATAGGAGTGTCGGATCAGTGGATCCTTGGTTGTCCTTTTCCCTGGCGGCTAGTCCGCACATACCTTTTGATTTAGTTAAGTTAGCTTGTAACCCCTGGCTTGGTTGCTTAGTCAGAGGGCCCCTTGTTATCTCCCTGTCTCGGACTTCCCCTTGTCTCCCATTAAGACCTGCGGGGGCATCGGGGTTGGGCAGACATAATCCGCCCTTCGAACGCGGCTGCCATGGGCTCAAGCAACCATAGTCTCGCAGGGGATTTCTGATAACACGGGCGAGACAACGGAGTTAGGGCGCCAGGGGTTACTAGGCTCTCCAGCTCCCACAACCTGTATTTCATTCCTGTACTCAGATCTCTGCCTTAAGATCTTCTCCTGTCTGGAGTACAGGAATCGTAACATTATCACCGGCCAGACAAAAGAAAAAATTTCAACAGGAGTTAATTTTTTCACTTATCCAGTAGGGAGAAATTTGTCGGCCTCATGAATCCCACCGGTGTTGGGCCAAATCCTGGCCAGTTTTTGGTTAGTCAGATTCAGGAACTTACCCAGATGGTTCAGGATCTGTCCCTCCGGGTGAGCTCACAGGAAGATCTGTTACGGACTTCCCCGAGGGTCATCCCTGAACCAAAAATGCATCTGCCTGACCGTTTTTCTGGGGATAGAAAACAGTTTTTTAATTTTAAAGAGTCTTGTAAACTGTATTTTCGTTTAAGACCAGTTTCCTCAGGTACGGAGGCTCAGCGGGTTGGAATTATAATTTCTCTGCTTCAGGGGGATCCTCAGACCTGGGCTTTTGGTTTAAAGACAGACGATCCGGCCTTATCGTCTGTAGACGCTTTTTTGAAATCTTTAGGGCTATTGTATGACGACCCTGATAGAGAGGCATCCGCAGAAAGTCAGTTGCGTGCTCTAAGACAGGGTAGGAATCCTGCAGAGAATTATTGTACGGAGTTTCGCCGTTGGTCGAACGACTGTGGCTGGAATGATCCTGCCCTGCGCAGTCAGTTTCGCCTCGGCTTATCTGAATCTATAAAAGACAGCCTCCTTCAGTATCCCGCTCCTGAGAACCTTGATAAACTCATGGAGCTCTCTATTAAAATAGATCGTCGGCTCAGAGAGCGGAGGACTGAGAAAGGGGCATCTGTAGTTTCTTTTCCCTGTGTTTCTTCCGTTCCGATAGACATGGAGGAGCCTATGCAGATTGGTCTCTCCAAATTGTCTCCGGAAGAAAGAACCAGGAGGCAAAATTCTGGTCTGTGTTTGTACTGCGGAGGTAAGGGACATTTTGCCCGTAGTTGCCCAAACAAGTCGGGAAACTTCCTGACCAAGTGAATAGTGAGGGGGTTCACTTTGGTCTACAGCTCATCTCCTCAAATAATTCACTATTGGTTCCTGCTAAAGTTTCTTATGACAGCCTCTGTTCCTCGGTCTCTGCTTTTGTGGACAGTGGAGCTGCAGGAAACTTTATGGACTTAACATGGGCCAAGGCCTTAGGTATTCCTCAGTTAACCTTAAGTAGGTGTATCACCATGCATGGTTTAGATGGGAGTCCCTTATCCAATGGGGTTATTTCTCTATGTACACCTCCTGTTTTGCTCTCGGTGGGAGCTCTACATTCTGAAAAGATTGAGTTTTTTCTTACCCATTGTCCAGCAGTTCCTGTGGTTCTGGGTCACCCTTGGCTGGCCTTTCATAATCCCATCATAGATTGGCAGTCTGGGGAGATTCTACAATGGAGTACCATCTGTGATAAAGAATGTATTACACTTCCTATCCGAGTAGCTGCTGCCAGGTCCGCACATATTCCTGGAGAGTACCAAGATTTTTTGGATGTGTTTTCCAAGGGCAATGCGGATATTTTGCCTCCCCATAGGCCTTATGATTGTACCATTGAGTTAATTCCTGGTGCCACGTTGCCTAAAGGAAGGTTATATGCATTGTCTGGTCCTGAAACTGTGGCCATGAATGAGTATGTGAAAGAAAGTCTTGAGAAAGGGTTTATCAGGCCATCTAAATCCCCTTTAAGTGCAGGTTTTTTCTTCGTAGAGAAGAAGGATGGTTCCCTCAGACCCTGCATTGACTTTCGAGCCCTGAATAAAATCTCAGTAAAGAATACTTACCCTCTGCCTCTGATCTCTGTCCTCTTTGATCAGCTACGTTCGGCTGTTATTTTTTCCAAGATTGACCTGAGAGGAGCATATAATCTCATTAGAATCAGATCGGGGGATGAGTGGAAAACGGCATTCAGTACTTAATCAGGTCACTATGAGTATCTGGTCATGCCTTTCGGCCTATCTAACGCTCCGGCAGTCTTTCAGGATCTCATAAATGATGTGCTCCGTGAGTTTCTGGGAAGATTCGTTGTGGTCTATTTAGACGACATTTTGATTTATTCTGACTCTATAGAACAACATGTTACCCAGGTGCGTCAGGTACTTAAGAAATTACGTGAAAATCACTTGTATGCCAAACCGGAGAAGTGTGAATTTCACGTCACGGAGGTATCCTTTTTAGGGTACATTATTTCCCCTCGGGGATTCCGAATGGAACCTAAGAAGCTCCAAGCCATCCTGAGTTGGGCGCAACCCACCAACTTAAAAGCAATTCAGCGCTTTTTAGGGTTTGCGAACTACTACAGAAGGTTTATTCACTCTTTCTCTGACATAGTTGCTCCCATTGTGGCACTCACTAAGAAGGGAGCAGATCCTACCAATTGGTCATGTGAAGCTAAAGTATCTTTTCAGGCCTTGAAACAAGCCTTTGTCTCAGCCCCTGTCCTTAGACATCCCAACCCAGAATTGCCTTTCATCGTTGAGGTAGATGCCTCGGAGGTTGGTGTAGGGGCTATCCTTTCTCAGAAGGATCCAGATTCCCTTGAGTTACATCCTTGTGCCTTTATGTCCAGGAAATTCTCATCTGCTGAATCCAACTACGATGTTGGTAATCGGGAGTTGCTGGCTATTAAATGGGCTTTTGAGGAGTGGAGACATTGGCTTGAAGGAGCGACCCATACCATTTCTGTTTTGACAGATCACAAAAATCTTCAATACATTGAATCAGCTAAGCGACTGAATGCCCGACAGGCTCGTTGGGCTTTATTTTTCACTCGTTTCAAATTCATTATCACCTTCAGACCTGGTTCCAAGAATACCAAGGCAGATGCCCTCTCACGCAGTTTTCTTCCCGCTCAAGACAACAGTCCTGTTACTCTCATACTTCCGCCTTCAGTCATTCAGGCAGGTCTCACACAGGATGTTTTTTCTCAATTGAAGCTGCTTCAACATCAAGCTCCGGGAAATACTCCTGCTGGTCGTCTTTTTGTTCCTGAGTTTTTGAGAGCAACTGTTTTGGAGGAATTTCATGATAGCAAAGTTGCAGGGCATCTGGGAGTCGCTAAAACTTTTGAATTGGTATCCCGCTCAGTGTGGTGGCCTGGTCTTTCTAAAGACATTAAAGAGTTTGTTTTTTCGTGTCAGGTCTGTGCACAGCATAAAGTTCCCCGTTCTTTGCCTATTGGTCAACTTATGCCATTGAATGTTCCTCTTAGACCATGGTCGCATATCTCCATGGATTTTGTGGTGGATCTCCCTCTGTCAGCTGGATGCACAGTCATATGGGTGGTAGTGGACCGTTTTAGTAAGATGGCTCATTTTATTGGTCTTCCCCGATTGCCATCTGCCCAGGGATTGGCAGTCTTGTTCCTCCGTCATGTTTTCAGACTCCATGGGTTACCCACTGATATTGTTTCTGACAGGGGTCCACAATTCATTGCACAGTTTTGGAAGTCTTTTTGTGCTTCGTTAAAAATGAAATTATCATTAACCTCCGGTTATCATCCACAATCAAATGGACAGACTGAGCGAGTGAACCAATCCTTAAAACAATATTTGCGTTTGTACTCGGCCAAACTCCAAAATGACTGGTCTGAGTTTCTTCCATTGGCAGAGTTTGCTTATAATAATGCCTGTCATTCCTCCACCAATGTGTCTCCATTTTTTGCAGTTTTTGGTTTCCACCCCAGAGCTAATTCATTTTTCCAACATTCCTCTGTCTCCTCTCTGGCCCTGACCTCTCATCTTAAACTTATTTGGAAAAAAGTGCACATAGCTCTCAGAAAAGCAGCTTTCAAGGAAAAAGATTTTTCGGACAGGTTCCGGCGGCCGTGCACTTTTAGAGTAGGAGACAGGGTGTGGCTGTCGACTCGCAATATCAAACTTCGACAAACCTCAGCCAGATTGGGTCCTAGATTTATTGGACCATTTCTCATTATCAAAAAAGTCAATCCAGTTGCTTTCCGGTTACAGCTACCAAAAACGTTACGAATCGGAAATACCTTCCATTGCTCTTTGCTCAAACCATATGTTTCATCTAGCAGATTTCCTCGTAAAAAACCTCAGGGGAGATCACCAGTTAATGTACAGGGTCAGCAGGAGTTCGTGGTTGAGAAGGTTCTCGATTCCAAGCTGTCCCGGGGTCGGCTTTATTTTTTGGTGCATTGGAAAGGTTATGGTCCTGAGGAAAGGTCGTGGGTCCTAGATGAGGACCTTCATGCCCCAAGGCTCAAAAGGGCATTTTTTCAAGAATTTCCTCAGAAACCCGGATTTAGGGGTTCCTTGACCCCTCCTCAAGGGGGGGGGGTACTGTTAGGCGCCGAGGGTCCGCTCGTCAGTGCGGCCGGCGCCTAGCAACGGGGACGCCACTGTCGGATCGTGTTCCCCGTTGCTGGGTCTAAGTTTATATCATCACTGGTTTCCTGGCTGTGTAGCATGCAGCTGCACGGCATGTTGTAATTATCACTCATCTGTTTCCCTGGCCATGCAGCTTGTCAGCTGCATGGCATTTAATCCAATCAGCCTCCAAACAGCTGATTGGAAGACTCTCTGTTAAAAGCACTCCCAGGACTCCTCACAGACGCCGGTGATAGCTTCCTGTTTGCCTGATTCTGCTGCAGAGAGAGTTCCCAGTCCCGGTCTGTTCGTTTGTTCCTGTTCTCAGTGATCCAGTACTCGGAAGTTACCATCTGTTCCTGGAGTCTGACCGAGCACCTTTAACATCTGGTGGTGTTCGTGAGTCGCGGCGCAGCCGTGTGTTGCGGCTTGTCCGCTACTATTTATTATTGTGTTTATTTTGAGTTCTGGAGCTTTGCGGAGGATTCCGCTTCCACAAGATCCACTCTGGTGTCCAGCGGTGCCGGATAGGAGTGTCGGATCAGTGGATCCTTGGTTGTCCTTTTCCCTGGCGGCTAGTCCGCACATACCTTTTGATTTAGTTAAGTTAGCTTGTAACCCCTGGCTTGGTTGCTTAGTCAGAGGGCTCCTTGTTATCTCCCTGTCTCGGACTTCCCCTTGTCTCCCATTAAGACCTGCGGGGGCATCGGGGTTGGGCAGACATAATCCGCCCTTCGAACGCGGCTGCCATGGGCTCAAGCAACCATAGTCTCGCAGGGGATTTCTGATAACACGGGCGAGACAACGGAGTTAGGGCGCCAGGGGTTACTAGGCTCTCCAGCTCCCACAACCTGTATTTCATTCCTGTACTCAGATCTCTGCCTTAAGATCTTCTCCTGTCTGGAGTACAGGAATCGTAACAATCTCACAGTCCTCATTTTCCAGAATCTTAACACAGGTGATGTATATCTAACTACCTCTTCTGTTTTGTGTTTGTTTTAATTTCTCGGTGGCCAGTTCTGTCCTAAAATCTCATGTTTATTGTTCTTTAAAATATACACACAGGTGTTGGCTGTTTTGCAGCCCCACATCGAGGCCTCAATCTGCTTCCCTACCTAGGAGTCTCAGTGGCATGCCGTCAGGGTAGATTTCTATGAGCTGGCTGGCATGCCCAATGTGCTCGGAGCCATAGATTGCACACACATTCAGCTGAGACCACCTAGGGGCAGGCAGCACATATATACGAATCGCCATTTCGAACACTCCACAAATGTGCAGGTGGTTTGTGATGCAAATCTCAAAATAATGAGTGTTGTTGCTGGTTACCCTGGGGGCTGCCATGACTCCTTCATCCTCAGTCAGTCACCCCTCTTTGATAAGTTTGAGGATGGACAAATGCCAGATGGATGGCCGCTGGGTATGTAATTTGATATGTGTAGGCCTGCGTATACTTTGTCCAAATACAGGGGCAGATGTATTAACCTGTAGAAGGCATAAGGAAGTGAGAAACCAGTGATCTGTGCAAGGTGATAAAGGCACCAGCCAATCAGCTCCAATATGTAAATGAACATTTAGGAACAGATTGTCTTCTGCCTTTATTAGCTTGCGCATATCACTGGTTTTTCACTTCTTTATGCCTTCTACAGGTTAATACATCTGCCCCACAGTGTGTTACTTATGTGTTGCTGTATCTTAACATGAATCACGTTACTATATCTGTCTTTTAGGTGATGGAGTATATGGCTGTTTCTCTTGGCTTCTAACTCCATTGTCCCGACCTGATACCCCTGCTGAACACAATTACAATCATGCACATAAGTCCACGCGGAATGTGATAGAAAGATGTTTTGGTGTGCTGAAATCTAGGTTTCGGTGTCTGGATAAGTCTGGTGGCCTTTTGTTGTATAGTCCCTCCAAGGTGACTTAAATTGTGTTCTGCTGCTGCTTTCTTCATAACATGTTTGCAACAACATCTGCCACATGTTGAGGAGGAGGAGGAGGAGGAGGAAGAAAGCAGCAAGCAAGCAGAGGAATTAGAGACATCTGGTGATACTTGGAGTACAGATGTAGGGAGGCAGGTTAGGCAAGAGATCATCACTCGCTATTTCTAAGGTAAGTTTGGTTTGCTTATTTCATTTGTTGTGTAATCATAAATAGATGTTTTGCCATTTTTATTGGCAAAACCATTTCTCAGAATGTGTCTGTCTCCTTGACACATACAAACATACCCTCGCTTTATGAAAAACAAATGTCGCATGTGTATTGTGTGTATTTTTGAACTCAAAACAACAGATTATGAGTGGCATGCATTAAGTCTGGATAAGTGATCGTAAACTTGCAGTGCTAATTTCTTACAAGCCCACATAATCCATTTAGTATTTCACTTTATCATTGTGTGTAACGTCCTAATGCACAGGTTCACAAACTCGGCGCTCAGTACCACACACAGCGCATGTTTTTCACGTAACCCAGTAGAAGCATGGTTGTATGAATTACTCACACACATATGTTAAAAGGTTCACAGGTGGAGCTAATTATGTCACTTGTGATTCTGTGAGGAGACCTGCAAAACATGCACTGTGTGGGTTCCTGAGGGCCGAGTTTGAGAACCTGTGTTCCCAAAAAACACTCCTCAACATATAATATGTTAGCCTTGAGGAATACATGTGTCCCTATGTGTGATGCACCATCATATTTAAGACACACAAACTTACTGTAATCAGGAATAATTTATTTCCCAATGTTTGATGCAGTAAACTTAATGATATGTAAGTAAATACACAGTTTGCCACATATATACATTATTATACACATTCTTTGTTTTTTGTTTAAAAAGTACATATTTGTTTGTTTCAGCATCATGTGTAATAACATTCTTACTAATTTTTAACACACACAAACATGTCCCAACAATACTGACATTCATTTTGTCGTTGTTTTATAAAAAATTCAAAGCCAACATATTAAAAGCTTTTTACGCAACTCAATTGTGTTCTTCTTGTAATGTTGTATAGAGAAGAAACGTAAAATATGTATCAATAACATTGTAATTTGGATTGTCTGCAGTAAAAGTGAATGATTGGAATCTAGAAAGAGTAATGATTAGAAAAAAATCAAGTGGCCAGTTTACTTCCTGCTAAATACATTCTGCCTGGCTGCCAATTATTGTGTCTGCAGGAAAAGAGAATGATTGGAATCTAGAAAGAGTAATGATTAGAAAAAAATCAAGTGGTTAGTTTACTTCCTGCTAAAGACATTCTGCCTGGCTGCCAATTATTGTGTCTGCAGGAAAAGAGAATGATTGGAATCTAGAAAGAGTAATGATTAGAAAAAAATCAAGTGGTCAGTTTACTTCCTGCTAACATGTATGTGCGGCTCCATCAACATTTCCCTCCTCCAATACCAAAAAAAATGGTAAAGAATAAATGTGCCTACAAATTTTATGTTGTTGTTTGTACCACTTATAATTAATGATGTTGTAAAAATTGTCAAGGAGCTAAGTGTTATATTTTTTTTGCCAAACATACACTTACTAACTATTTTGAGTTACTTATCACAAATGTCTAACTTGTATTTTTTTACGTTTTTTTTGGTGGCTGCTTGTCCTGCCCTTTGCCTTTAGCACTGTCATGTTGTCATGCTCTGGTGGAGCGTCTTGGTGGTGATGAGACTGGCATGATATTTGGAGTAGTCGTACCAGAACTGCTGCTTGTTTGCTGTTGGTGCATGCATCTGAGTGTTTCATTCAGGTTAGTGAGGGTGGGATTGAGTTCACGTGTAGCAGCATTTTGATTGTCTACTATTCGGAATAAAGTTTCATTAATCTTTTGATTGTTTTGAAAAATGTTCATATAATTTTGCTGTTGTCTGTGCTGTTCTTCCATTAGTCTGTGCTGTTCTTCCATTATGCGCTGTAAGTTGCCAATGACCTGTGTAATGTCTGTACGTATGAGTTCCATGGTATTGCCTATTCTGGTTGTTTGTTCAATTTGTCTACTCAGATTTCTTGATATTCTTCTGAAGTGAGAAGGTAGGCTTGCAAACATTTGTGTCTGCCTACACAGGCAATCTTCATTAGTGGCCTGCTGTCTAGCCCAAATGGACCAAAATACCTGATCAGGGCCTTGTGTTCCTGGTGTTGTTGGGCTGTGTTGTGGTGGTGGTGTGCTTTGCTGTGGTGGTTTACTCACAGGTGCTGGGGGGCTCATTCCTTGCCTTAATGGCTGCATTTCTAAGATGTTTGTCTCCTCCATGTCACTGTGTTGCTGTTGTTGCGGAGGGATGCTGTTCCCAGGACTAGAAGCTGAAATGTTACAAAAATATCCGTTAGCTATCCATATGTTTGAGAAATGTAAACAAATCACTACACATGGAACACATGTCATTCACTGTTGCTTTCAACTATTCTGCCTAGCAACATCATCACTCATAGCTTAAATACATACATATGCCTGTTTGTGGCAAATGTGTCTGGTTACTTAATTGTGAAAGCAAACACTTTAGTTTTATTGTAGCTCACACATACTCCACCATAAAAACACATTGCAATACATAATGTGTTACCTTATAGCCTTGAACAAACAAACATAGTAACGTTTTTATATGTATTTTGCAATGTTATCTCAAACACACATGTGAAATTTTGAAAAACCACCTTACTTTTTGCAATAAAAAAACATTTTTTTTGTTGCAGCATCTTACACACAATGTCATACTGTATGGCTCAAGTGGACATACATATCTTTACTGGATGTGGACAAGGCCATTTAGCTTGGATTCCATTTCAGCTTTTACTTACTGCGGTAAGTATTTAAGTTTTTTATGTGTTTTGACTTAATGCGGTTATGAAATATTTTGATTACGTTCTGAAATTTTTCACATTTATTTCAGTTTGATACTCACAATCAAGATGAGGGGAGTGTGGATGACGTCTTGGAGGTGTGTCCAAAATTTGGAGTGGGGGGACAGAACATACGGACGATAATCTTCGTGGCGGGGTAGCCTGCTGTGTTTGGGCCGGGACATACGACCTTGCTTTCTTTTCGGCCACAGGTTTTTTGTGGTGATGTCTTACAAAAGTGCCACTTCTGCTGCTCCATACTTCTTTTGATGGACCTTTTAATGAAAGTGCAATTTTGTTATGGCCATTCCTTTACAAGCATACCCTATACTACAATGGACACTTTACCTGCTTCCGCAGCGTCATCATCATCAGATGTGATAGGAGTTACTGGCCGACGAGTAGTACTGCTTTTTTCTAACACTGTATAAAATAAAAAATATTAAAATTTTCATGCTATTGTGTATACATCCACCCATTATGCTTATAAACATTTATTCTTTTAGAAATGCTTTGTTTTTAATTCAAAAAAACATAAGGACCGGAAAAACAAAAATAAAAGACATAAAACAATAAACATTGTCCACTAGACATATGCTCTATGGCAAAATCAACACAGGAAAACATGTACAGGACACTGACATAGGCCACAAGTAAAAATTAAAAAAAAAACAACCAAAAACACACACATCTTCATTTTGTATTGAAAGGATAAATATTACAGATGCAATATATAAATTGCTCTGTGATGTGGCACTCCAAACACACATTACCACTATATGAGCCAAAACAAAATGTAGCAATATTTTAAAAATTACACTGCAGTGTGGTGTCACGCTACAAATACAAGCAAAAAATTATCAAAGAAATAGTGTTATTTTGATTAAAAATTTAACATTATCTAATAATGACATTACACATTTCAGTGGTTTCCAAACCACTTTCCACTACTCCAGCCTCTAACATGACAACCACTGTTTTTTAAACATTGCACATGGATCACTTAAATATAAAACATAGTCACAATTTTAAAATAAAAAACGGGCAAAGGAAAACATTATTGCAGGACAATTCAGAGACACACCAAGTCCAAACTACACATGCAAAATATCTTTCAGAAAAACACATGACATACAATAAAGTAAGATGTTACATTGGCTTTTGTATAAAACAAATACCAAAACAATGTATTGGCTGACACACACTTGAAGGTGGGAGTAATATGCAACGTCACATGACACACATTTAATAAACAAAAAACAAAAAACAAAACAAACATAGAATGTAAATGCAAATACAGATGCTCACCATTCTTCCTGGGCCGATCTGAATCCCGGACATGGGTTGCAGAGACAACTTCAGGAGGTATTACACTCCGCATGGGCTCCTCATACTCCAGATATCTTGCAATATAGGGCTGCCCACCACCGGTTTTCCAAGCCGACTTGGCCTCCTTGGCCATTTTGGACATGACACGTCGCTTTATGTCATGGTACCGTTTGCGGCACGTGTCCTCCGTCCGCTTGACCACCCCCTCACTATTGACGGCAACAACAACTTTCGCCCACAACACCGTCTTCCTCCGTGTTGGCACCTTGGCGGACTCAGGGCCAAATAGCTGCCTCTGATACTTCATCAGCTCACGCACCAATGCCACACTTTCAGCAAAACTAAACTTTACATTCCGCCCAGTCTTAGTAGTGGTGCGTGGCTGCGGAGCACTCTGACTGTCACTATCACTTGAGGCTGCTGCAGCAACCTCACCCACCTCCTCCACCTCACTAACTTCACTAACACTCACCTCCTCCACCTGACCGACCTCCTCCCCCTCACTCACACCCTCCACCTCACCCACCTCTGAATCACACATAATTGTGTGTCTAAACAGTTAACACAGAAAAAAAAACAACAACACACTCCACTACCACTACACAACTCACACACACACCCACACACACAAACACTGACAAGGGACTATAAAGAGAAATAACTAGGACTAAAAATGAGACAAAACCACAAAATACAAGACAACAAGAATGACAAGTCGACTTTCAAACACAATACCACACTCAGAAATCGCTACCAACACTCCTCACCAAACCACAAATTCACCTACCTCCACAGCACAACCTTCCTCCTCCTCACCACTAACTAAACCCACGAGGTGCAGACGGTTTGTGGCGTATTTATATGGTTGCGCACAGACACTTCTACCATCTGAAACACAACCAATCACGAACGTGGATGAAAATCGAAACTGAAAGTGAAAATGCGGCCGCTGGAAAAAAAAACTCTGCCGCGTTTAACTTAGGAAAAAAAACAGCTAACACAACAAAAACACGTACGCAAACGACAATGACGGCCGTAAATGTGCCAAAAAAAACGACTGGCATCGACATTGGAAAACACGACAACCATAAAGTCGACTACTTCGTATCTTTGCGTATATGGATTCAAAAAGTTGCATGAAAATGCACCCGATACAAAACGAGTTTAAACACTACACAATCCGACTCAAACACGAATATTAGTAAATATTAGTAAATATTAGTAAAAATAGTAAATATTGCCCCATGTGTAAATATTGCCCCAGTTAAGGTGCTTAACTGTCTGCACGAATCGGTCGCACATACAGTTAATATTGACTGATGTACTGCAATAATCTTTCTATGAAGAACCAACCCTTATCTTCTGTGTTAACTCCTAATTCACTGAACCATATGCTGTTAGCAGGGAGCTGGCACCTATATGCTTGCATCTGTTAACCACATAGCTCAGCGACTACTTTCTTTACCCGTTATACATAAACCTTGTTTGGAGAGTAGGTAAACCATGAAACCATAGTAGCTGGTAAATAGAATCTTCATAACAAGCTTGCCACATAAGTAGAGTACAGCTAGGAGACTTAAACCTCTAGTTCAGTGTTCATAATTTATTTAGTGGCCCAGGTCAATTAGACTAAAATTGAGCAACCTATATGTATGATTTCTAGGCCCTATATTTATCATTCTGATGTTCAAAGTGTTAAAAACTGTTTGAATGTTCATATATGTAAATGAAACATTACCATAGTGATATATTCAAGTGAGATACACTAAAGGTAGAATCGTTCCTACTTAATTGACTTGTTAGATAAAAAAAAGTAAGATTGATTGGTAAGCTTTCTGCTAATTAATGTAGAAGTTCTTGACATGCAAAAATTATTTGTCTAAGGATTAGATTGCTTCAGTTAACACAGGTGGCAAGTGGCAACCATTCATCTGCTCCAGGTGGAATTATGTAACTTTGAAACCATAGGAAATTGTTAGTTATTGAACTGTGGGGTAGGGGGTGTGGGTTATCCAGTCCTTATCCCTCTGTTACAGCATTCTCAGCCAGAAGGTGTGAGGAGAATCTGTAGGAAGAAGAGGCCTCAACACTTCGCATTATCCTACCACATTACAAGAGTAAGGGGTTTATTTACGAAGCAGTGAAAACTGTGGAGAAACAGACCAGTGGAGAAGTTGCCCATGGCAACCAATCAGCATCTCCCTTACATTTTATAGAATGCACTTGATAAAGGCTTCCTACAAAGCTGATTGGTTGCCATGGCCAACTTCTCCACTGCTCCTTTTCTCCACCCTTTTCACTGCTTCATGAATAGACCCCTTAGTCTTTGAATTTGTCTTAAATCCTAAATTACCTTTAGAACATTACAAACACATACAGTATTTAATATGTATTACAATCTGAACTGCTATAACAGCTGTAACAACGATATAATCTTGACTATGTCTGATAATAAAGAAGAAACCATTTATTTACATTTTTTAATTGCTAAAATAAGCATTTTTGCAATTATTTTCCTACTTTGTTGTCACGCTACCAGGAGTGGGATTTGCCTTAGCACAAAATAAGACAGGTTTTGCCTGTGAATCCCAATAACAATGTGTGCTCTACACGTGGTATAATCAGAAGTAGCTAGGGTTAGTGGCTTCAGGCCATACTTGCAAAACAATGAGACAATCAAGGAAATACAGTATTACTTAACTAATCATTCACAAAAGTGAGATGAACATCAGGATCCAAACATAGGCACATTGGGCCAAACAGTCCTAAGGTAGCGCTCCACACAAATGCCGGAACCCTTCCTTAAATGGGACTCTGCCAACCTACAGTATATATTGGTAATTTTTAGTGATCTTCTGAAACAGGTCTTACTTGTGACTGTATAATTCTGACATTATTGCTATACAAGAGCAGATGTACCTGTTTCTAACAATGGTGATCAGGCTCATGAGGAGGAAACTGAATATGGACAAACAAATTGTATAACTACATGCAGGTACTGGAGATGCGATTTTGAATACAGGAGATACAGGCAGAGAAGAACGGAAATGTTTTTCTGCCCCCCAAAAGGGCCTAATTATAGCCAGCAAGTTAATAAAGTAAAGCTAGGCACACACTATACAATTATCTGGCAGATAATCTGCCAGATCTGGCTAGTTGGAATGAAAATTTGGTAATGCTTGAGCGCAAATGACAATCGACCATTTGCTCCTAAACACTGGAGAACTAACAAAACCTGTCGTTCATACAAATTAGTTAAACACAAAATTAAGACAACTTGGATGACCGACAGGTTTTGTCCATTTTCGAGTGTTTGGGGGCAAATGGTCGATTGGCATTTGCTCTCATCCATTACCAAATTTTCATTCCAACCAGCTAGATCTGGCAGATTAACTGCCAGATAATTGTATAATGTATACTTAGCTGTAGGTGCTTATCTAGATTGCATTCTTTCTTTCAGAGCTTTCAGTTTTATCGTCTGTTACAGCACAATACTGTATACTGTATGTACACCAATTTACACTGTACACAGTAATGTGTTCTGAAAGATAGAAGCAGTTCTGAGAGGTTAGCGGCTCATAATTATTTTGAATTGTTATTCTATCTATTGCATCAATTTGTTATAATTCTCAAATTGCAAATAAAGTATTGTGTTTTAGAAAATTGTATATTTCTTTACACCTTTTAAATGTGTTTCTGGTTGTTGAAGCTAAAAAAAGAAGTGCCTGGAGTGTTGGCAGTCTGAGGGCAGATGTGCCTTTTTTCCTTCAGGCATCAGTGGCATCACATTAACTATAAAAATACGCTACCATCTGTGTAAGAAAACTGCAAAGACTTGAGTTGCCTCATTCTAAAAATAAGACAAGGAAGTATTTTGTTTCAAAAGATTTTCAATATGCAAGAACTAAGATATTTCACATTTAATCAGCATGGTACGTTACATGACTGAGTTTGAACCAACATAACCAGTGGAAAACTTGTGAAAGGCAAAATAAACAGATGTTGGCACACAGAAATATAATCTGAAAACACTCAGTTTATTACTATACAGTTTTATGACTACGGCATTTCAGCCTTTGTTAAAATTGCATACTTTGTTCAGAGTAAAGAGAATGAAGAGAATGAAAGAAAAAAACAATTTACAGAAATAGAACCTCCAAAGAGGGCTTTGTAGGGATAATCATGTGACGCTGAGATCCAATCCACCCTCTTTGACCAGGTACAGCCTGTTATTTCTGAGCCACCAGCCAATTGTGATAAATATTGCAGTTTGGTCAATCGCTTCCATCTTCTTTTAAAATAGTTTTTAATTCTTATTATTCTGCTATGTGTTTATTTATAGTTTTTTTATTCTACCTGTTTCTGCAGTTTTTGTCATTTTTTAAGAGGCTGAAAGAGAGAGAAGAGCATCGGCTGAGACAGTCAGCTTAGTGGAAGTATTTATAGCAAGGTTAGGTCTGCCCAAGCCAGTTCTGTCAGATGCCATGAGGGGGTTCTCTTTCCATTGACACATCTTCCTCTGTCATAGATAAACATTACAGCTTGCTACCAGCTGTTATCTCAGAAGCAAAAGAGGTGTTGAGGTAATGACAATTAAGTTTAAAAAAAAAAAAACATAAGAAGAAAACAACAGAAGCTCAAAAACAACACCCTCCATCTCCGATTCACATTAGTCACACCAGCTGCGCCTTAAGACATACAAGTAAAATTTTGACATGGAGAAAACTATATATAACACTATGCAAGTTTGTATGTTTACCACCACCATACTGTAGTGATTTAGGGGGACACGGTCATTAGGTCGACAACACTTAGGTCAATCACTATTGGTCGACATGCATTACGTCAACATGGTCACTAGGATGACATGGTCACTAGATCGACATGTACTACAGTAGGTCGACATGGAAAAAGGTCGACGTGATTTTTTTAAAAAAACTTTTTTTTTAACTTTTTCATACTTTCCGATCCACGTGGACTACGAATGGAAATAGTAACCTGTGCCGAGCGCAGTGATAGCGGAACGAGGCACCTTACTCAATGCATGGCGAGCGAAGTGAGCCATGTGAGGGGACACGGTGCACTAATTGGGGTTCCCCATCACTTTACCAAGAAAACAACACCAAAAAAAGTAAAAAAACCTCATGTCAACCTTTTTCCATGTTGACCTAGTCCATGTCGACCTAGTGACCATGTCGACCTAGTGACCATGTCGACTTAATGTATGTCGACCAATAGTGGTGGACCTAATGACTGTCAACCTAAGTGTGGTCGACTTAATGACCCATACCCGATTTAGGGGTCTACTCACGTACAAAATTAAAAATGAATTGTTACTTATCAATACACATCACATCAGTTTGATGCGATACTTACCCCTCTGGCATTAGGATCTGGTATCCCAGGCTCCAGCAGTGACATCTTCAGCTGTGGTCCCCTCTGCGCAGAATAGAGTCAGTCGGCGGGTCCCTCCTGCACATGCGCCGCTAGCTGAACTCCCGGGATGCTGCAGGGGCTGCTGGGAGCTCAGGGGGCAGAGCTAGCGCTGGGTGCCAGGCAGAGAGCAGGGAAGCATTGAGATTTCCTGCTTTTTCCGAGCCGTAGTTCAGATTACACCATCCTGGGATGGCTATTCTGAACTCCATGGAGAAGCGTCCTTCATGAATCGCACTCAAGTATGGTAATATGATCCTGGCATAGGGTGATGTTGCTGCTGGGGAAGTCAGGAACTTCTCAACGGTAACCTGCTCTGTGAATAGCCCAAAGCAGAGAAAAACCCCTTTTTCTGCTTTATGAATAGACCCCTTAGGGGCCTATTTATCAAAGGAAGAAGCGACCTACTGTAGATGTCTGTTTTAGTCAGATCTAGTGATTCTCTCTATTTATCAATGCACACAGCCAGGACCATGCAAAGATTGGCACAAGCTCCCATGATGGCACAGCCTCATGTTAGTTGTCTCAGTATCATGAATGGGGGGAGGGAGGGGAGGTTGTAGTCTTTGTTCTATGTCCAAAGAGCAACAGCTGATTTGGTGCTCTGGAAAGCTTTGAAGCAGGGATATTTATTTGCCACCCACAGTTAGTGGTGCCCCATGGTACGTGCCTATTGAGTAATTCAGCTCTGGTTTCTGGTCACTGTACATGGGGTCTGAAACACATTGGACAGACAAAATAACAGGCTCTCCTCAAGGTATGTGGCCACCATGAAACCAGCGGAGGGAGTTGGTGCCAACAGGCCTTCTCTATCCTAACAATGGGACAAATGATGTTGCTGTACAGTGTACTGTAGTAGTGGATTAGAAACTCTTGTTGACATACAACCCAGCATGAGTATTGCACAGATGCTAATGTAAATTTTGGGGTTGGCAGGAGGAAAGAGATTGTAGATGTTCTGGCTGGAATGGGATGGAGGCTACCAGGATGGGTGTGGTTCATTAAGTCGACATGCATTAGGTTGACATACATTGGGTCGACCGCTGAAGATCGACATGTATTAGGTCGACATGGTCATTAGGCCGACCTGTACAAGGTCGACATGGAAAAAGGTAGACATAAGTTTTTTTTACTGTTTTTGGTGTCGTTTTCTTCGAAAAGTGACGGGGAACCTCAATTATTGCACCGTGTCCCCTGGCATGGCTCGCTTCGCTCGCCATGCTTCAGGTTACCATTCCCAATTGTAGTCCACGTGGATCGTTAAGTTTGACAAAGGCCAAAAAATGAAAACAATTGTGAAAAACTCATGTCTACCTTTTTGCATGCCGACCAAGTACATTTCGACCTAATGACCATGTCGACCTAGTGACCATGTCGACCTAATGCATGTCAACCTTCAGTGGTTGACCCAATGTATGTCGACCTAATGACTACCATCTACCAGAAGTGTCTAAAAAAGCTGGAAGGGGAAGATATATGGTGGGGGCTCTCGTGATAGTTTCCATGTGCATAGAGGAAGCTAAGTTTCCATACATTTACCGTGGATACCACAGGCTGTCCTCCTATGTTATCGTGAAAGCAGATTTGGAAAAGAAGAAAATATGTTTTTATTATTCGAAAGCATTTTTGTCTATTTACAACAATATAATTTCATAATTTTATTTTTTTTATACTTACAGTATTTATAATTTTTACAGAATTTGCACCTGGAGACAAAAAATGCTATAATAAGTTGTGGTTCCTTTTTAGGAAATGAGGATTTATATTTTTCCTTTTTCAAAAAATACATTTAGCAAGTTTTGGTGAATAGTCATGCTTCATTTTGATATTTCAGTTGGTCTATGTCGGTTTTACATACTACAGTATAATCCAGTGATTCCATTGCAGGCAGGGGCGCATCTACCCATTGGCCACTAGCCAGGGGCGCCAGCTGAGCAGGGATGCCGCCCGAAGGTGCCACCCTCGGCCAGTGGGTGGAATCCCTTAAGCCGTAGTGTCTGGCAATACCTGCTGTGCCGAGCTGCCTGTGCATTGCCTGGGATGAAGGGCAGAGGATCGCTCAGCAGGCAGGAGCTGGCGCTGGTGTCCAGCACTGCAATGCACTACAGGGAAGAAACTGAAAATAAACTCCAACTCGCAGTAACTCTTACTGTCGGGAGCTCCTGGCAGCAAGGGCTGCTGTGAGCTGTAGTTTATTTTCAGTTTCTTCACGTAGTTTGGTGCTGTGCCGGACATTGGTGCCAGCTCCTGCCTGCAGAGCGATCCTCCGCCCTCCATCCCAGGCAGCTCTGCACAGCAGATATTGCCAGACACTACGGCTATCTCCTGGGATGTTGTGGGGTGGGGACTAGTGCTATGTGCTGTGTGGGGAGGGAGACTACTACTATGTGCTAAGGGCGGACAACAGCTATGTGCTGGGAGGGGGATGGAGACTATGGCTATGTGCTTGGGAAGGTGAGGGTCTATGTGCAGGGAAGAGGACTATGGCTATCTGTGCTGGCAGGGAACTATTGTTATGTGATGAGAGGGGGGTGGGGATTGCCGTATGACTGTGTTGGAAGAGGTGGAGACTACGGCTATGTAATGAGGGACTATGGCTATTGCTTGGGAGGTGGGGGCTATGGCTATTTACTGGGAGGGGACTTTAGCTATGTGCTGGGAGGGGGATGGGCACCATGACTATATGACTGTGGAGGCTTATCTGGCACTGTGGGGGCATATGTGTATCTGGCACCATGGGGGCATATCTAGCACCATGGGGGCATTTCTGGCACTATGAGAGCATATCTTGCAATGTGGGGGAATATCTGGCACTCTGAGGGCATATGTGTATCCAGCACCATGGGGGCACATCTAGCACCATGGGGGCATGTGTATCTGGCAAAATGGGGACATATCTGCCAATGTGGGGGCATATCTGGCACTGTGGGGCATATGTGTATCTGGCACTGTGAGGGCATATCTAGAACTTTAGGGGAATATCTGGCACTGTGGGGGCATATGTGTATCTGGCACTGTGTGGGCATATCTGGCACTGTGGGATCATATGTGTATCCTGCACTGTGGGGGCATGTGTGTATCTGGCACTATTGGGGCATATGTGTATCTAAAACTGCACTATTGGGGTCATATGTGTTTCACGCCCCCATTTTCATTGGCCACGCCCCATGTGGCATGTAGCCGCACCCATTTGTTATCATGCGTGCTATACCGCATTATCAATAAGAATTTTTTTCTGCTTGCACCACTGACTAATGTGCTGTACTGTACTTCTTTGCACTACTATTTGATTATACTACCTGGCCTTTGGTGGCATTGCCTCCTCAGCCAGGCCAGGTACTGTTGATGTCGCCTCAGTGTTAGAAGAGATACTGTGTGGGCATAATGTGTAAGGGGAACTGCTACTGTGTGTGCATGATGTGTATAAGGGTTACTACTGTGTAGCGTAATTTGAATTGGGGGAACTATTGTATGGTCATGCCCCTTTCCCACAAGATTATGTCCTTTTTTTGCATATGCACCTTCCTTATTTCAAATATGGGGAGCACCAGTCCCTTACTTTGCCAGGGGTGCCTGGACCCCTAGATACACCCCTGTTTGCAGGCTCCAGTCTGGTTCAGAAGCATTATCAGTTCCAGCCTGACTTCAGTGATTCCATTGCCAGGTTACCTTCATTGCCAGCTGTTGGGATTCCAGTCTCGATATCCTGATCGTCGGTATTCCGGCAGCCGGCAAATTTAACGTATACCACACTGATGACAGTGAGAGAACTAAGTGGCTGTTGTGCTGGCTGTACCATGCATCAACTTGGGGACCACAGACAGCTGTGCCCTACCACCCCAGGTTACTCCTAAGGAGTGGTGTGTTATTTCAAGACCACGGGAGTGATAGTTCCTGCTGCGAAATGATTCTTAGTCACATGCAGACTTCAGCCTGTGACTAGGAAGCAGTTTGCTGCAGGGATCATCAGCACTGAAAGCCACCTGTCAGACTGATCAGCAGCAGCTCCCCTGTCCCTCCTCCCTCTCATAGAGGGCTTCAGCCTGCAATTCTGCACTTGGGAGGTAATCATCACAGCTCATCCTTCACATATGTCCCTGCTCCCCTTCTCTACTTAATGTTCCTTCTTCACTTGCTTCCATGAGTTATCAGTAATACTGTATAAGCAAGTCTCTCCCATGAGTGCCTCTACCCCTTGCCTCCCCAAGTGTGCCTCTGACCCCCCTCCCCATGAGTGCTTCTGCCCCCTGCCTCCCCATGTCCACCTATCATCTTCCATCCTCTGACCCCCCTCCCCATGAGTGCTTCTGCCCCCTGCCTCACTATGTCCACCTATCATCTTCCATCCTGATATGTACCTCTGCCTTGTGCCTCACCAAGAATGCCTCTACCCCCTTCCCATAAGTGCCTTTTACACCCCTCCCCATGAGTGCCTCTGCCTCTTACTGTACATCTCTATTTACACCTATCATCTGCCCTTCCCATATGTACCTCTGCCCCCCTCCAAATGAGTGCCCCCGACCACTGCCTCCCCAATTGTTCCTCTGACCCCTTCCCATGTTTGTTTGTCCCTCCCTCTTACTTCCCCATGTGTGCCTATGGTCTCCACTCACCATATGTGCCTCTGTCTTCCCCTGAGCATGCCTCTGATCCCCCCCCCCCCAATGAGTGCCGCCGGGCCTCTTCCTCTCCATGTGTTCCTCTGACTCCCTCCCCTCCATATGGTACTCTGACCCCTTTTGCCCATGTGTTCCTCTGACCCCCTCTCCATATCTGCAAGTCTGTCTCAGACACCACACTACAGTATGCCCCTGTCTATATCTCTACATAGTATAAAATAAAGTTTGTTTGGGGTAATCTAGAGAACCACTGGATAGATTTTGATGCAGTTTTCACATTTATATAGAGCATTTGTAGAGGAAGGATTTAGGTGTATGAAACATGAAGGTACAACAAAAGGAAGCTGAGCAATGGTGATTTTAGTGAAGCAAGTCGCTAACATATATAGTGTGTGTGTGTGTGTGTGTGTGTGTGTGTGTGTGTATACAATATATATATATCTTATAAGGCAGCACTCACGGGACTTCTTGCAAAAAGAAACACAGGACAACCTGTATCGCTTCTTTGACAGTTCAGTCTAAAGACTTTTTTCAAGAACACCGAAATGTCGAACAAGCGGATACTGGTTGTTCTGTGATTCTTTTTACAAGAAGTCTCATGAGTACTGCCTTATACTATATGGACAAATTATGAAGGTCAGGAGGGCAACTGAAAAGCTGAAAGTTTGACTGCCAGGGTGCAAATACATGCAGGGTAAATACTGTACTGGCTGCTTTTGCATGTAGGCCACAAATGGTGGACAGCTTTATTTTTACACTGCAATTTATATTTGAGTCTGGACATACCCCTCTCAAATCTAAATCACTCTGCACATTTTACATCTGTTCCACCTGCAGTGCAACATGGTTTTGCCAAAGGTTTTTGGTTTACTCCCACCTCAGAATTAGGCCCAATATTATGAAGCAATTAGGTACTGTTATTTTTCACATATAAATGAAATTACAATTAGCTCAGTGATCTCAAAAAAATACATCACTCAACCCAGCTATGAACACGGCTTGCTGGCACATGAACGCACATAACCTGTGTTCATGTGCAGTCTGAAAGGTGCCAGGGTTGAAGTACTAGGTCTAGCGACCCGGTATTCCAACTCGGGTAGCAAACAGGGTTGACCACATGTTCAACATGGCTCGCTGTGCGGTTTGAATGGGAGCCAGGTCGATGCAACCCGTTTCCCATTCACTGTGTGTGGACGGGCAGTGCTTGGAGACTACGTGATCTCCAAGAACACTGGGAGCTCCAGTGTCAGGCTCCCGGGTGCGACCCACCTCAGGCAGTCTGAAAGGGGTATTACAGTAATCTCTAGAACACCCTAGAAATGACAAGAAAACATAAGCCAATATCATACCTCCCAGCATGAGACATGCTCCTTTAAATGCAAGTCAATCTTGCTAAACCATGCATTAAAGGGAGTGTGTAAGAGGTTATTTAAAAAAAAAAACACTGAAATGGATTTTGCAAAACTATTCAGATATTTCAGGAGGGATTTCTTTTAATATCAAAATTGCATATCTACACAGTTGCAAAAACAAAACAAATCAAAACAGTATGAAATCAGAGGAGACACCTGAGCTCACCATGAGCTTGGTTCAAAGGTGGACCCAAAATTTCCAAGTATGAAAATATGCAAATGTCAGTATGAGCATTCATCTTGTGTACTTCCATCATCGCACCATCGGTTGCAATATCAACTGTAACTTTCTCAAAATATGGCCACTGTTGCTACTGCTGCAGTGCCTATTACAGGCTGGCTGGTTGCTGTCTTCATGTGTTTGAAACCTCATGATGGGCAGGATGCATCAAGCATCGTATTTTGCTTGCGATGCATCCAGCCACTCTTCACAAGCATAATGGTGATTAGTAATGCCATATTCTTGCATAAAATCACAAAGGACACCTCTTGAGTTACAGTAGGAGCTATACTTTGTGATGATAGGTCTTTCAGGTCTATGACCTGGAGTCCTATCTGCACATGTGCCTGGGGGTGTGGTGGTGGGGGATATAGGGGTGGCTAGGTGGGATCTGAATGTATTCCTCTCAGCGGGGAAGTGCGAAAGAAACCCATAGGATTCTGTAGAGCAACGCCATCTAAAGATGGCATTGCCCACTGCATCCAAGCCCCACATCTACTACATTCCGGGACTTGGTGCATGTGTGGAAATTGGCCAAACCTCTGCAAATGGCATTTTCGGAGGTTTAACTGCATTTTACAACTAGATACATCCCACCCAATGTTTCATTTACCTGTGCCAATGCCGGACCCTGGTCAATGGCACCAGCCCACAACCCTGCTCCAGAGCCGCAGTAATGTGTTAAACCCATGCATGTATGCTTGCATATATATATTTTAGCCAGGATGTATATTTTTGTAACTGCAGGAGCTGTACATTAGGTAATGGTATTTTTGAGAGAGCCTGTAGACAGGAAATTAATCTGGTGTCATATTGATCACGACACGGCTTGAATGTCTCCTTTGTGTCTGTTTGAGTCACTTACAGAACTGGGCAAATTATGAAGCATACGTTTGTGTATTAACTACGGGATGCAGTTATTAGATTGACAATACCTATGTCAACATTCATAATGTTGACACCACAATGTCAGCTGTCAGGACCAGTTAAGTCACCGCTGGGCTACAAGGAAAAATATGTTGACTTTCTATCATGCTGACATTTCATCAGTGTCAACATGGTGAATAATGACATTATGACCGTGTTGACATTCTCATGTGCACATTATGAATGTTGACATATCATAGCACATACAGGTTGCTGTATATTGTAATGAAATCTTAATTTTACCCTCTTATGCTCAACGTTTATACCTTATGTAATATCCATGTAAAGTCATCTTAGTTTCAGAAATTGCATATTTTTATAAAAGCTTTGTCCATTGTCCCAGTTAAATCAAATCCTGTTTGGTTGCTTTATTAAATTTTACCCCTCTCCCAGATTTACTACTCTGCTCAAACATCCAGTAGAATTGGTGCAGTATTTCAAATTAAGGTTGTATTGATGGATAAATCATCAATTATCAATGGTTTTAAGCAATTGGGGGAAACCTTCAATGCTTTAACGATCAATGGTTAGACAATTTCATTTCTATGCTGATTACACTCAAATCTACCTTTTCTCTCCTGACCTGCCCCCTGCTCTCCTCACTCGTATCTCCAACTGTCTCTCTGCTATCTCTAAAATACAATTGAGTGAGTGCGCTGTCAGCGGCAGCCGGTATAGGGATGGTTAGTCCCTAGAAAGTGGATATAAAATGGAAGAAAGTATACTGGCGCCGGCTGAATCTCCAAAATGAAAGGACGGAAACAGTAATATCAATTAAAAAATAAAATAAAACATTTATTAAATGATATAAATAATGGGGAATGAATAAAAATAGCTGATATAATATCAAGAGGGTAATTAAAATTGTACAATTGAGAGTCACTCAGTTTATCCTGTGACCACTTGTGTTTTCATTAGGCAGTAAGTACTGGTATTCTGGCTAGAACTCAGTCCTCCAAGGTATCCTCATATAATTTCAAATATGGATATTACCATGGTCTCAGATGAAGGTCCCCTTGGTTCTCAATGGCAAATCGAGGTCCAATAGCAGCAGGGGAATAATGGAGACTTCAGATGGAAAATGATGATATGGATCCTGGAGGGTTTGCAGTCCAAATTTTGCCAGATAGTTCCAGATGGTGGTTTGAAGTGCCCGTGGTCAGCAAAGGATATAACTCTGTAGCTCAACGCGTTTCGCTGGACTAGGTCACCGCCAGCTTCCTCAGGAGCATGTGTGGAAGCTGGCGGTGACCTAGTCCAGCGAAACGCGTTGAGCTACAGAGTTATATCCTTTGCTGACCACGGGCACTTCAAACCACCATCTGGAACTATCTGGCAAAATTTGGACTGCAAACCCTCCAGGATCCATATCATCATTTTCCATCTGAAGTCTCCATTATTCCCCTGCTGCTATTGGACCTCGATTTGCCATTGAGAACCAAGGGGACCTTCATCTGAGACCATGGTAATATCCATATTTGAAATTATATGAGGATACCTTGGAGGACTGAGTTCTAGCCAGAATACCAGTACTTACTGCCTAATGAAAACACAAGTGGTCACAGGATAAACTGAGTGACTCTCAATTGTACAATCTCTGCTATCTCTTCCTGGATGTCCCAGCACTTTCTTAAACGCAAAATATCTAAGACTGAGCTGATCATTTTTCCACCCTCTAGCACAACCTCACCTCCCACAATATCATTATCTATTGATAGCATGACTATCTTCTCTAGACCCCAAGAGCGCTGTCTTGGAGTAATTCTTGACTCTTCCTTCTCCTTCAAACCACACATTAAGTACTTCTCACAATCCTGCCATTTTCATCTCAAAAATATTTCCAGGATTAGACCCTTTCTAATCCAGGATGCCACTAAGACCATTATCCACTCACTGGTCATTTCCAGACTAGACTACTGTACTCTCCTCTCAACTGGCATCCCAACTGGCATTCCTGACAATCTATCCTCAGTGCTGCTGCCCGGCTCATCTTCCTCCCCAAATGCACTACGTCCACCTCCCCGCTTCTACAAGCCCTTCACTGGCTTCTCTTCCATTTCAGAGTCCATTTAAAACTTCTCACACTCACAAAGTCCTCACCCACTCCTCTCCCATTTACATCTCTGACCTTATCTCTACTTACACTTCTACCCAGGGGCGGAACTACTGGCGGGGCAGGCAGTGCATTGCACTGGGGCCCCGCCGCACTCAAGGGCCCACAGCCGCCGGCCGGCATTACATGAATGAGTCACAATGACTCATTGTATGTCATGCCGCAGCCGCACACCAGCGCTCCCGTGACCCGCCCGTCATAAGGAACGATTCTGGCCACCCGCACACGAAGGAGGGAGGAGGGTCCGTCCCTCCCTCCCTCATATACAAACAGGTCACAGTCTCTCAGTGAAGGAGAGAGCCGCAGCAGCGCTTTGTTACTGGTGGAGGCGCTGCTGCTGCTGCTCCTCTGCTTCACTATAGGCTGTCTCTGAGAACAGCCTATAGGGAAGCAGAGGGGCAGCAGCAGCAGCGCCTCCACCAGTAACACAGCGCTGCTGCGGCTCCCTCCTTCACCTCCCTCCTCCTTCTTCTCTACTGCCCGGGAAGCTGCACCGAGGAGCCTGAGCCAACAGAGAGGGTAAGTATAATTCTTCCTTTCTTTCTTTCTTTCTTTCTTTCTTTCTTTCTTTCTTTCTTTCTTTCTTTCTTTCTGTCTCTTTCTTTTTTTATTTGTTGGGACTGCCTGCCGCAATGTGTAAAAAGGGGGGACTGCCTGCCGCTATGTATAAAAATGGGGAATCTGCCTGCCGCAATGTAAAAAATGGGGAATCTGCCTGCCGCAATGTAAAAATGGGGAATCTGCCTGCCGCAATGTAAAAATGGGGAATCTGCCTGCCGCAATGTAAAAATGGGGAATCTGCCTGCCGCAATGTGTAAAAATGGGGGATCTGCCTGCCGCAATGTAAAAATGGGGAATCTGCCTGCCGCAATGTGTAAAAATGGGGAATCTGCCTGCCGCTATGTATAAAAATGGGGAATCTGCCTGCCGCTATGTATAAAAATGGGGAATCTGCCTGCCGCCATGTGTAAAAAGGTAGAATCTGCCTGCCGTAATGTGTAAAAAGGGCACGCTATCTGCCGTTATGTGTAAAAGTGTATGGTGTCTGCCGTAATGTGTAAAATGGGGACGCTGTCTGCCGTAATGTGTAAAATGGGGACGCTGTCTGCCGTAATGTGTAAAAAGTGCACGCTGTCTGCCGCTATGTGTAACGAGGGCACGCTGTCTGCCGCTATGTGTAACGAGGGCACGCTGTCTGCCATTGTGTAAAAAGTGTATGCTGTCTGCCGCTATGTGTAACGAGGGCACGCTGTCTGCCGTTATGTGTAAAAAGTGCACGCTGTCTGCCGTTATGTGTAAAAAGGGGAATCTGTTCGCTGTAAGGAGTAAAAGGGTCTCTACCTGGTGTAGTGGTGCTACTGTGCGGCGTAATTTGAAGAATGGAGACTACTGTGCACCGTTTTATGAATTGGTATTATTTTGTGGACACACCCCTTCCCCACGAAGCCACGCCACTATGTATTTTTGCGCGCGCCTACGGCGCGCACTGCCCATGTGGTGGACTTGGATGGGATGGGGGGGGGGGGGGGCCCAAAGCATTTTGTTGCACCTGGGCCCACCGCTTGCTTGTTCCGCCACTGCTTCTACCTGTCCTCTTCACCCTGCTAATGCATGCTGCCTCTCCTGCCGACTGATTACTTCCTCCTACTCCTACCGTCAAGATTTCTCATGTGCTGTTCCCTTTTTCGCCTCCTGAGACTCTCCATCTCTCTACAAAACTTCAATCGGGCTCTCAAGACCCACTTCTTCACCAAACCCAGCCAAATCTCATCCTAACCCTCTGTTCCATGCTCACTGTCTACCCCATATATGTCACCCCTGCCTGTCTGCCTCTCCTCTTGTAAGGCTCTCACGAACAGGGCCCTTAACCCTCATAAGCTTTTCCTTTTTACTTAAACTATCTTCAACGGAACCAGATCCCACTGTTTAATGCCACTCTTATACTTATTGCAGTGTAGTTTGCTGATGCAGCTACAGTATGTTTATCTAACCTGTACTTGTCCAATTTTGTCTTCAACTGTAAGTCACTGTCTCCTGTTTTGCTTATTGGTTTATGTGCTCTGTAATTGGGCACTGCGGATCCCTTGTGGTGCCATATAAATAAAGGATAATAATAATAATAATAATAATAATAATAATAATAAAAAACCTTATTTCAAATGTTTATTTTAATTTACAGCAGAGGTGAAGATTGGTTTTGGATCCATATAAAAAACATACAATATGTTATTGTTTTCTGTGTGTTACATCTTGAACTCCTGGGTGTTCATAAGCGCAAATACAAATGTATTGCAAGGGTATATTTTACACTTTAGTCAATAAGTTTAAAAGGAAAAATCCTACTATAAAACATATATGCCAAAAAAAAAATCTGTTCTCAAATTAAATGATGCATGTGTTTGGTTAGCTTTAGGTCCCTACAAACAGTTATTTTCTGTATATGGCTCTTCAAATAAATCCTTAATTGAAGATTAAATACTTAATTTAGTAGTCTGTGCTTCAATTCTTTATGTCAAATTTTGCTTTTTAATCTTATTTTGTTCCTCCATGTTTTAATCAACTATGTGATTACCTAGCTTTTGAACACCTCAGTTGAGAAGCGATCAAATATTTAATAAACTTACAGAAGCCACATCAGTAAAGCAGAATTATACCTAAGGGCCCTCATTCCGAGTTGATCGGTCGCAAGGCGAATTTAGCAGAGTTACACACGCTAAGCCGCCGCCTACTGGGAGTGAATCTTAGCTTCTTAAAATTGCGACCGATGTATTCGCAATATTGCGATTACTAACTACTTAGCAGTTTCAGAGTAGCTTCAGACTTACTCTGCCTGTGCGATCAGTTCAGTGCTTGTCGTTCCTGGTTGACGTCACAAACACACCCAGCGTTTGCCCAGGCACTCCCACCGTTTCTCCGGCCACTCCTGCGTTTTTTCCGGAAATGGTAGCATTTTCAGCCACACGCCCCTGAAACGCCGTGTTTCCGCCCAGTAACACCCATTTCCTGTCAATCACATTACGATCGCCGGAGCGATGAAAAAGCCGTGAGTAAAATTACTTTCTACATAGCAAAGTTACTTGGCGCAGTCGCAGTGCGAACATTGCGCATGCGTACTAAGCGGATTTTCATTGCGATGCGATGAAAAATACCGAGCGAACAACTCGGAATGAGGGCCAAGGTTTCAACCACTAGTCAAATCAACATGGTCAACTAGGGCTTTAATGATAAGGATGCATATAAAACACTGAATAAGCAAATTCCACACTTGAAGAGAATGTCACATTGCCCCACTTCATGTGAGGTAAAAAGTGAAAAAGAGATAGGTTTGCAGTGCCTGAGGGGTGCGATTGATAAGAGGAAAGGATCTGCAGTGTTAATTTCATCAGGGATTTTCAATTTCATTTTTGTCTTCGTCACTTTCCTAAAATTTGACGTAATTAAATGTCACATTTTAGTGACATTTTTTTATTTCATCCTAGTCAAGTTTTAGTCAGTGAATCTTGACGAACATTTTTGTCTAATCTTAGTCAATGATTTAGTCATAGCTTTGCAGTTTTATGATACTGTAACTACTGTCACTATGTGTTTTAGTACTGTAGTTAATTAGGTATTAAACAAGTGCAACATAACAGACACACATGCTGTTTCCTTTTACAGCAGGTAATTTATTTTCTGCAAATATTAATTTAAGAATACAATTGTTCTTTAATTAAAAGAGTTAAATCCTTAACCATCATTAACCCTACTTAAGTAGTAGTAGTTGATGTTCACTTCACATTCACACATCAAGATGTAAAACGTAATCTACAATTACAATATATACATTCTAGTGCATATACAAAGTCATACTGATAAAAGAAAACTATTATTCTCTCTTATGACCCAGCCTTGTTGTATGTATGTATGTATAAAAATACAGTATTAATTTAAATAATACAACGTTACTACTTCTCTCTGTTTAATTTCAGGAAGGCACTTCTCTCTAAGATGACCCTTGCCCTGTTGCGACTGGCCCTTGTCAGGTCCCCTGTTACACTCTCGGTAACAGCCTGTGATGCAGGCATTGCAAGCAAATCTAGTGCCAGCGGCTTCAAATTTACATATACCATGGAGTTCTGGACCAACCAAAAGTCCATCCCATGTTCCAAATCGGAGATCTTCAGAAATGAGAGATCATCTTTGTATTTCCTTATATCCTGTTGAACACTGGGCTTGGGTGGTTTTGACACTGAAGGTGCTGACTTGGTGGATAAAAACCTAAATCACGGTCGCTTTACTTCTGAGGGCACCTCTTTAACATCATCCTTCTTTGATGCATCCCCATCATCTTTCTTTAACTGATCCTCCTCCACCTGTGTTGAGGATGTGGATGCATTGAGGGCGAAAACCTTTTCTGCTTCTTCCAGAAATTCACTGATTCCATCATCTGTGTTTTCAAAGAGTACATCTATAGCAAATGTTGGGTCAAGAAAACAAGCAGCGGCTGCAAGTGGAGAGAACTTTGCCTCATTGGGAAATAGGAAGCAGCTGAAGCGTTGTTCTAGGTTCACTTTCATTTTATCTGCCAGTACGCGCAGGTCTCTGTGAGCTAATACAAGAGAAAACTGAGAGAGGTGAGTAATCAAGTCCAGTAAGGCTGGCACTATCAAAGACAGAGACATTGTATCATTTTGAAGTGTTTTTGTGTGGTCAGCAAAGGGCAGCAAGAGATCTTGGATAGCAGTTAGCTTGATCCACTCACTTTGCAGGAGACAATCCCAACCCATCTCATCTGCAACATGGACTACAGAATCCTTCACCTGAAGAAGGTGTGAAACCATGAGAAATGTGCTGAACCATCTTGTCACACAATCTTTAATTAAAATAATTCTGCAGAGCTGGCAAAGTTTCTCCATTGCAACTGAAGACCTGCGAAACTGACAACTACTTTCACCTTTTCCAAGAGACGGGCAACAGAGACTTCTTTGTGGACCATGTTGACGACTAACTGCAATGTGTGAACAGACAGAGTGTCCGCTCCATAAAGCCTTCATACCTGAGAAAAAGACCAAGGACAAAGTACTTTATTATTATTACATTTTTTTATGTACTTTTATTTGACGTAATAAATCTAATAGGCTTACCTTGTCTCCTCTCTTTCCTGTCCTCCCTCACTCTTCTCATCCTCTTCAGAGTCTGCAGAGCTTATGTCATCTTCTTCCAGTCTGAATGCAGCGACCATGTTGCTCCCATTATCTGTGATGACTGTAAGAATCTTGTTTTCTGGTATTCCCCACATTTCAGTGCACTGGTCAACACAAGCTTTGATGGAATGAGCAGTATGTGGATGGGACATCTCTTCGAGACAGAGTAGTATATGTTCAGGTTGGTTTTGCACGGTGCAAAAGTAACATGCACTTATAGCAAGGTACGAAGCAGTCAGTCCTTTGGTTGTCCAACTGTCTAGACCAATCGTTATTTTCCATGCACTGGCTACTTGATCTTTAAAAAAAAATTTCATCCTTATAAATGATATCAATGAGGTTATTAATTTTGGTTTTCTTAGGGATGGTCAGTCTTCTGTCAACCGCCTCCATCATGCAAATGAATTATTTGTCCTCCACTGTCCGGGCTGGCAGAACACTACAACTTATTCACAAGGTTAGAGCTCTCTCTTTAGTTTGTTGTTCTTTTGCTTATGGATGGTACTTTGAAGCCAAAGCAATCACATCTGGAAGAGTTGTCTGTTGTTATCTTTTCCCTGCCTGTTTTCGGTACAGCGATAGTCTCCGGAATCTGAGTATTAAAAAAGTATTTTATATTATTCAATATGTTTTGACTCAAAATCAGGTTATATACACACAGTATGTCTGTCACAGGTGTGAGCTCAAAGGGTGCGAGGGTATATCTGCAGGTGACACCATATGTAAAATCTAGAGATGAGCGGGTTCGGTTCTCAGAGAACCGAACCCTATCGGACTTCATGCTCCGAGCCCGGATCCGAGTCAGGCTCGGGTTTTCCCGCCTGACTCGGAAACCATACCGAGGCAAAACATCATCATCCCGCTGTCGGATTCTCACGGGATTTGGATTCCATATAAGGAGCCGCACGGCCCCGCCATTTTCACTCCGGCATTGGAGAGTGTAGAGAGAGGACGTATCTCCATTCTCTCTGTGTCCGTGTCTTGTGATGTATTTTTCCAGTCACAGTGGCTGTTTCCTCTTGCTGTCATATGTCCAGTGCTGCTGTATAAGTCCGGTCAAATGGTGCTGTGTTGTGCTGCATCAGTTCAGTGGTGGTGTATTGTGCTGCATTAGTCCAGTGGTAGTGTCCTGTGCATCAGCCATCAGTCATTACAGTGACCAGGCAGTCACAGTGGTATACTCTGCTGCCATATGTCCAATGCTGCTGTATAATAATAGTAAGTCCCTTACAGTGTTGCTGTGTTGTCCTGCATCAGACCAGTGGTAGTGTCCTGTGCATCAGCCATCAGTCATTCCAGTGACCAGGCAGTCACAGTGGTATACTCTGCTGCCATATGTCCAGTGCTGCTGTATAATAATAACAAGTCCATTACAGTGTTGCTGTGTTGTCCTGCATCAGACTAGTGGTAGTGTCCTGTGCATCAGCCATCAGTCATTCCAGTAACCAGGCAGTCACAGTGGTATACTCTGCTGCCATATGTCCAATGCTGCTGTATAATAATAGTAAGTCCCTTCAGTGTTGCTGTGTTGTCCTGCATCAGACCAGTGGTAGTGTCCTGTGCAACAGCCATCAGTCATTCCAGTGACCAGGCAGTCATAGTGGTATACTCTGCTGCCATATGTCCAATGCTGCTGTATAATAATAGTAAGTACCTTCAGTGTTGCTGTGTTGTCCTGCATCAGACCAGCGGTACTGTCCTGTGCATCAGCCATCAGTCATTCCAGTGACCAGGCAGTCACAGTGGTATACTCTGCTGCCATATGTCCAGTGCCGTTTCTTGCGGCACTATATCTATGGGGGGGACACATTTTTTTGTTATGCCAATGGGGGGGGGGGGGGGGGCGCATTGGGAGCCAAATTGGCTAGAAACAGCCCTGTCCAGTGCTGCTGTATTATAATAATAATAATAATAATAATAATAATTATAATAATATGTCTCTTACAGTGTTGCTGTATTGTCCTGCATCAGACAAGTTGTAGTGTCCTGTGCATCAGCCATCAGTCATTCCTGTGCCGCATATTGTGTTATATAACTCCAGAAAAATAATGATGAACAAAAATTTGGAGAATAAAATAGGGAAAGATCAAGAACCACTTTCTCCTAGTGCTGAAGCTGTTGCCACTAGCCATGACATAGACAATGAAATGCCATCGTCGTCTGCCAAGGCCGATGCCTAATGTGTTAGTAGAGGGCATGTAAAATCCAAAAAGCCAAAGTTCAGTAAAAAGACCCCCAAAAATAAATTTAAATCGTCTGAGGATAAAACTAAACTTGCCAATATGCCATTTACGACACGGAGTGGCAAGGAACGGCTGAGGCCCTGGTCTATGTTCATGACTAGTGGTTCAGCTTCAAATGACGATGGAAGCCCTCATCCTCCAGCTAGAAAAATTAAAATAGTTAAGCTGAAAAATCACAGAAAAGAACTGTGCGTTCTGAGATGGTATCACAAATCCCCAAGGAGAGTCCAAGTGTGTTGGCGGTTGCGATGCCTGACCTTACCAACACTGGATGGGAAGAGGTGGCTCCTTTCACCATTTGCACGCCCCCTACAAGTGCTGGAAGGAGCACCCACAGTCTAGTTCCTGATATTGAAATTAAAGATGTCACCATTGAAGTACACCAGGATGAGGATATGGGTGTTGCTGGCGCTGAGGAGGAAGTTGACAATGAGGATTCTGATGGTGATGTGGTTTGTTTAAGTCAGGCACCGGGGAAGACACCTGTTGTCCGTGGGATGAAGAAGCCCATTATGATGCCTGGGCAAAATACCAAAAAAGCCACCTCTTCGGTGTGTAATTATTTCTCCAGAAATCCGGACAACAGGTGTCAAACCATCTGTTGCCTCTGTCAATCTGTAATAAGTAGGGGTAAGGATGTTAACCACCTAGGAACATCCTCCCTTATACGTCACCTGCAGCGCATACATCAGAATTCAGTGTCAAGTTGTGAAACTTTGGGTAAGAGTGTAAGCAGTCCACTGACACCTAAATCCCTTCTTCCTCTTGTACCCAAGCTCCTGTAATCCACACCACCAACTCCCTCAATGTCAACTTCCTCCTCAGTCAGGAACGTCCGTAGTCCTGCATGCCATGTCACTGGCAAGTCTGAGGAGTCCTCTCCTAACCGGGATCCCTCCGGAGGATCCTTGAGAGGTACGCCTGCTTTTGCTGCCGCTGCTGTTGTTACTGCTGGGAGTCGATCATCATCCCAGAGGGGAAGTCGGAAGACCACTTGTACTACTTCCAGTAAGCAATTGACTGTCCAACAGTCCTTTGTGAGGAAGATGAAATATGACAGCAGTCATCCTTTTACAAAGCGGATAACTGAGGCCTTGACAGCTATGTTGGTGTTAGACGTGCATCCGGTATCCGCCATTAGTTCAGTGGGACTTAGAGAATTGTTTGAGGTAGTGTGTCCCAGGTATCAAATCCCATCTAGGTTTCACTTCTCTAGGCAGGCGATACCGAAAATGTACAGAGACGTCCGAAAAAGTGTCCTTAGTATCCTACAAAATGCAGTTGAACCCACTGTCCACTTAACCACGGACATGTGGACAAGTTGAACAGGGCAGACTAAGGACTATATGACTGTGACAGCCCACTGGGTAGATGTATGGCCTCCCGCAGCAACAACAGCAGCGGCACCAGTAGCAGCATCTCGCAAATTCCAACTCGTTTCTAGGCAGGCTATGCTATGTATCACTGCTTTCCGTAATAGGCACACAGCTGACAACCTCTTACAGAAGCTATGGAACATCATCGCAGAATGGCTTACCCCAATTAGACTCTCCTGGGGATTTGTGATATCGGACAATAGGGGCCATTCCGAGTTGATCACTAGCTGCCGTTGTTCGCAGCGCAGCGATCAGGCAAAAAAAACGGCACTCCTGTGCATGCGTATGGTGCAGACTGCGCACGCGCAACGTACTTTCACAAAAGCCGATGCAGTTTTACACAAGCTCTAGCGACGTTTTTCAGTCGCACTGCTGATCGTTGAGTGATTGACAAGAAGTGGGTGTTTCTGGGTGGTAACTGACTGTTTTCGGGGAGTGTGTGTAAAAACGTAGGCGTGCCAGATAAAAACGCAGGAGTGGCTGGGGAAACGGGGGAGTGGCTGGGGAAACGGGGAACTAAATAGTCTGAAGTCATCGCAAGGTAGGAGTAGGTCAGCAGCTACTCTGAAACTGCACAATCTTTTTTAGTAGCAATGCTGCGATCCTTTCGTTCGCACTTCTGCTAAGCTAAGATACACTCCCAGAGGGTGGCGGCTTAGCATTTTTACTGCTGCTAAAAGCAGCTAGTGAGCGATCAACTCGAAATGAGGGCCAATGCCACCAATATTGTGCGTGCAAATTCCAGCACGTCCCATGTTTTGCACATACAATTAATTTGGTGGTGTAGATTTTTTTTAAAAATGACAGGGGTGTGCAAGAGATGCTGTCGGTGGCCAGAAAAATTGCGGACCACTTTCGGCATTCAGCCACCGTGTGCCCAAGACTGGAGCGCCATCAAACACGCCTGAACCTACCCTGCCATCACCTGAAGCAAGAGGTGGTAACGAGGCGGAATTCAACACTCTATATGCTTCAGAGGATGGAGAAGCAGCAAAAGGCCATTCAAGCCTATACATCCACCTACGATATAGGCAAATGAGGGGTAGTACACCTGACTCAAGTGCAGTGGAGAATGATTCTTATGCAAGGTTCTCCAACCTATTGAACTTGCCACACATGAAAGTCAGTTCAGACACTGCCAGCTTGAGTCAGGTCATTCCCCTCATCTGGCTTTTGCAGAAGCAGCTGGAGAAATTGAAGATGAGCTAATATGGAGCGATTCCGCAAAGTATGTGGGACTTGTGGATGGAACCCTTCATTCGCTTTGCCAGGATTCAAGGGTGGTCAATCTGTTGAAATCAGAGCACTACATTTTGGCCACAGTGCTTGATCCTAGGTTCAAAGCCTACATTGTATCTCTCTTTCCAGCAGACACAAGTGTGCAGAGGTGCAAAGACCTACTGGTTAGTAAATTGTCAACTCAAGCGGAATGTGACCCATCAACAGCTCCTCCTTCAATTTCTCCCGCCACTGGGGCTGCAAGAAAAAGGATAAGATTTGCTAGCCCACCTGCTGGTGGTGATGCAGGGCAGTCAGGAGCGAAACCTGACATCTGGTCCGGACTGAAGGACCTGTCAACGATTACTGGCATGTCTACTGTCATTGCATATGGGCCCTCATTCCGAGTTGTTCGCTCGCAAACTGCTTTTAGCAGCATTGCACACTCTAAGCCGCCGCCTACTGGGAGTGAATCTTAGCTTAGCAGAATTGCGAACGAAAGATTCTCAAAATTGCGAACAGAAATTTCTAAGCAGTTTCTGAGTAGCTCGACACTTACTCTGCCACTGCGATCAGTTTAGTCAGTTTTGTTCCTGGTTGGACGTCACAAACACACCCAGCGTTCGCCCAGACACTCCCCCGTTTCTCCAGCCACTCCCGCGTTTTCCCCAGAAACGGCAGCGTTTTTTCACACACTCCCATAAAACGGCCAGTTTCCGCCCAGAAACACCCACTTCCTGTCAATCACACTCCGATCACCAGAACGAAGAAAAAACCTCGTAATGCCGTGAGTAAAATACCAAACTTCTTAGCAAATTTACTTGGCGCAGCCGCAGTGCGAACATTGCGCATGCGAAGTTTGAGGAAAATCGCTGCGATGCGAAGAAAAATAACGAGCGAACAACTCGGAATGAGGGCCATGATTCTGTCACCATTGAAAGAATGGTGGAGGATTATATGAGTGACAGCATCCAAGTAGGCATGTCAGAGAGTCCGTATGTATACTGGCAGGAAAAAGAGGTAATTTGGATGCCCTTGCACAAACTGGCTTTATTTTACCTTAGTTGCCCACCCTCCAGTGTGTACTCCGAAAGAGTGTTTAGTGCAGCCGGTAACCTTGTCAGCGATCGGCATAGGAGGTTACTTCCACAAAATTTGGAGAAGATGATGTTCATCAAAATGAATTATAGATTCCTCCGGGAAGACTTTTACCAGCAATTGCCTACAGAAAGTACACAGGGACCTGTGATGGTGGATTCCAGTGGGGACGAATGATTACTCTGTGAGGAGGAGGATGTACACAGTGAAAGTGGTGAGGAGTCGGAGGATGAGGATGAGGTCGACATCTTGCCTCTGTAGAGCCAGTTTGTGCAAGCAGAGATTGATTGCTTCTTTTGTGGTGGGGGCACAAACAAACCAGTCATTTCAGCCACAGTCGTGTGGCAGACCCTGTCGTTGAAATTATTGGTTTGTTAACGTGTGCACATCCTGTTTATACAACATAAGGGTGGGTGGGAGGGCCCAAGGACAATTCCATCTTGCACCTCTTTTTCTTCTTATCATCATGTGCTGTTTGGGGACTATTTTGTCTGTCTGACACTTCTATATATGTCCAGTGGTACTGCCATTTAATTCCAGTGATTTTGCCATAAAATTCCAGTGATTTGGACGTTTAATTCTAGTGATATTGCCATTTAATTCCAGTGATTTTGCCGTATAATTCAGTGAGTTGGATGTATAATTCCAGTGATTTGGATGTATAATTCAGTGATTTGGCATTTAATTCCAGTGATTTGAACATATGATTTTAGTGATATGGACATATAATTCCAGTAGTTTTGCCATTTAATTCCAGTGATTTGGATGTATAATTCCAGTGATTTTGCCATTTAATTCCAGTGATTTGGACATATAATTCCAGTGATTTGGTCGTATAATTCCAGTGATTTGGACGTTTAATTCCAGTGGGAATTGTTTGTGTTGCTTGGCTTAATCATACAGCTACCTCATTGCACCTCTTCTACATCTTTGTACGAGGTGCTGTTTGGGGCCTAGTTTATTAAAAGTGCCATCCTGTCTGACACTGCAGTGCCACTCATAGATGGGCCAGGTGTTTGTGCCGCACACTTGTGTTTCTTGGCTTAGTCATACAGCAGCCTCGGTGCACCTCTTTTTCTTCTTTGCATCATGTGCTGTTTGGGGCCTTTTTTTAATATCTTCCCTCCTGTCTGACACTGCAGTGCCACTCCTAGATGGGCCAGGTGTTTGTGCCGCACACTTGTGTCGTTTAGCTTAGTCATACAGCCACCTCGGTGCAACCTTTTGACCTAAAAACAATATTGTGAGATGTGAGGTGTTCAGAAATGACTGGAAATTAGATGAAATTAATGTTATTGAGGTTAATAATACCGTAGGATCAAAGTTACCACCAAATTCTGTCATTTTAGCTGTTTTTATGTTTTTTCAAAACTCATCCAGATCCAAAACCAAAACACGAAAGGGTGGTTTTGGCAAATCTAAGCCAAAATCAAAACACGAAAAGTGGAATTAGAACCACGAAAAAGTGCCAGCCGCACATCTCTAGTAAAAACCCACACCTTGGAGGATTGTTCAGTGAACACACATGAAAATCAGAAAGTACTGAATTCAAGCATGTACTAAGGCTTTACTAAGCGCAATTGTTTTTTTGTTTGTGTAAATTGTTTTCTGGGAGTCCACTAACAGGGGCTCTCTCCATATTGCTGCTGGTGAATTTAGAATTTTAATAAGTTTAAAGATATCTTTTCCGTATATATATATATATATATATATATATATATATATATATACATGTGTGCCTGTGCCCTGTGGTGCAGCCGGTAACCTTGTCAGCGATCGGCATAGGAGGTTACTTCCACAATATTTGGAGAAGAAGATGTTCATCAAAATGAATTATAAATTCCTCCGGGAAGACTTTTACCAGCGATTGCCTAAAGAAAGTACACAGGGACCTGTGATGGTGGATTCCAGTGGGGACGAATGATTACTCTGTGAGGAGGAGGATGTACACAGTGAAAGTGGTGAGGAATCGGAGGATGAGGATGAGGTCGACATCTTGCCTCTATAGAGTCAGTTTGTGCAAGGAGAGATTGATTGCTTCTTTTGTGGTGGGGGCCCAAACAAACCAGTCATTTCAGCCACAGTCATGTGGCAGACCCTGTCGCTGAAATTATTGGTTTGTTAACGTGTGCACATCCTGTTTATACAACATAAGGTTGGGTGGGAGGGCCCAAGGACAATTCCATCTTGCACCTCTTTTTCTTCTTATCATTATGTGCTGTTTGGGGACTATTTTGTCTGTCTGACACTTCCGTATATGTCCAGTGGTACTGCCATTTAATTCCAGTGATTTTGCCATAAAATTCCAGTGATTTGGATGTTTAATTCCAGTGATTTGGACGTTTAATTCTAGTGATATTGCCATTTAATTCCAGTGATTTTGCCGTATAATTCCAGTGATTTGGATGTATAATTCTAGTGATTTGGATGTATAATTCAGTGATTTTGCCATTTAATTCCAGTGATTTGAACATATGATTTTAGTGATTTGGACATATAATTCCAGTAGTTTTGCCATTTAATTCCAGTGATTTGGACGTATAATTCCAGTGATTATGCCATTTAATTCCAGTGATTTGGATGTTTAATTCCAGTGATTTGGTCGTATAATTCCAGTGATTTGGACGTTTAATTCCAGTGGGAATTGTTTGTGTCGCTTGGCTTAATCATACAGCTACCTCATTGCACCTCTTCGACATCTTTGCATGAGGTGCTGTTTGGGGTCTAGTTTTTGAAAAGTGCCATCCTGTCTGACACTGCCATATGAGTCCAGGGGTACTGCTGTATTAGTCCTGGGGTACTGTCCAATTGCAGAATTTTTGAAAAATGACAGTGGACCGAACAATTGCATCCCACTTTTCACATTTAGTCAATGCATGACATTACTAGATGGGCCAGGTGGTTTTGTCGCTTAGCTTAGTCTTACAGCAACCTCGGTGCACCTCATTTTCTTCTTTGCATCATGTGCTGATTGGGGCCTTTTTTTGGATATCTGCCCTCCTGTCTGCCACTGCAGTGCAACTCCTAGATGGACCAATTGTTTGTGTCACTTGGCTTAGTCATACAGCTTCTTCATTGCACCTCTTCTACATCTTTGTACGAGGTGCTGTTTGGGGCCTAGTTTATTAAAAGTGCCATCCTGTCTGACACTGCAGTGCCACTCATAGATGGGCCAGGTGTTTGTGCCGCACACTTGTGTTGCTTGGCTTAGTCACACAGCAGCCTCGGTGCACCTCTTTTTCTTCTTTGCATCATGTGCTGTTTGGGGCCTTTTTTTAATATCTTCCCTCCTGTCTGACACTGCAGTGCCACTCCTAGATGGGTCTGGTGTTTGTGCCGCACATTTGTGTCGTTTAGCTTAGTCATACAGCCACCTCGGTGCAACCTTTTGACCTAAAAACAATATTGTGAGATGTGAGGTGTTCAGAAATGACTGGAAATTAGTTGAAATAAATGTTATTGAGGTTAATAATACCGTAGGATCAAAGTTACCGCCAAATTCTGTCATTTTAGCTGTTTTTATGTTTTTTTCAAAACTCATCCAGATCCAAAACCAAAACACGAAAGGGTGGTTTTGGCAAATCTAAGCCAAAATCAAAACACGAAAGTGGAATTAGAACCATGAAAAGTGCCAGCCGCACATATCTAGTAAAAACCCACACCTTGGAGGATTGTTCAGTGAACACACATGAAAATCAGAAAGTACTGAATTCAAGCATGTACTAAGGCTTTACTAAGCGCAATTGTTTTTTTGTTTGTGTAAACTGTTTTCTGGGAGTCCACTAACAGGGGCTCTCTCCATATTGCTGCTGGTGAATTTAGAATTTTAATAAGTTTAAAGACATCTTTTCCGTATATATATATATATATATATATATATATATATATATATAATATATATATATATACATGTGTGCCTGTGCCCTGTGGTGCAGCCGGTAACCTTGTCAGCGATCGGCATAGGAGGTTACTTCCACAAAATTTGGAGAAGATGATGTTCATCAAAATGAATTATAAATTTCTCCGGGAAGACTTTTACCAGCAATTGCCTAAAGAAAGTACACAGGGACCTGTGATGGTGGATTCCAGTGGGGACGAATGATTACTCTGTGAGGAGGAGGATGTACACAGTGAAAGTGGTGAGGAATCGGAGGATGAGGATGAGGTCGACATCTTGCCTCTATAGAGCCAGTTTGTGCAAGGAGAGATTGATTGCTTCTTTTGTGGTGGGGGCCCAAACAAACCAGTCATTTCAGCCACAGTCGTGTGGCAGACCCTGTCGCTGAAATTATTGGTTTGTTAACATGTGCACATCCTGTTTATACAACATAAGGGTGGGTGGGAGGGCCCAAGGACAATTCCATCTTGCACCTCTTTTTCTTCTTATCATCATGTGCTGTTTGGGGACTATTTTGTCTGTCTGACACTTCCGTATATGTCCAGTGGTACTGCCATTTAATTCCAGTGATTTTGCCATAAAATTCCAGTGATTTGGACGTTTAATTCCAGTGATTTGGACGTTTAATTCTAGTGATATTGCCATTTAATTCCAGAGATTTTGCCGTATAATTCCAGTGATTTGGATGTATAATTCCAGTGATTTGGACGTATAATTCAGTGATTTTGCCATTTAATTCCAGTGATTTGAACATATGATTTTAGTGATTTGGACGTATAATTCCAGTAGTTTTGCCATTTAATTCCAGTGATTTGGACGTATAATTCCAGTGATTTTGCCATTTAATTCCAGTGATTTGGATGTATAATTCCAGTGATTTGGTCGTATAATTCCAGTGATTTGGACGTTTAATTCCAGTGGGAATTGTTTGTGTCGCTTGGCTTAATCATACAGCTACAGTACCTCATTGCACCTCTTCGACATCTTTGCATGAGGTGCTGTTTGAGGTCTAGTTTTTGAAAAGTGCCATCCTGTCTGACACTGCCATATGAGTCCAGGGGTACTGCTGTATTAGTCCTGGGGTACTGTCCAATTGCAGAATTTTTGAAAAATGACAGTGGGTCGAACAATTGCATCCCACTTTTCACATTTAGTCAATGCATGACATTACTAGATGGGCCAGGTGGTTTTGTCGCTTAGCTTAGTCATACAGCAACCTCGGTGCACCTCATTTTCTTCTTTGCATCATGTGCTGATTGGGGCCTTTTTTTTGGATATCTGCCATCCTGTCTGCCACTGCAGTGCAACTCCTAGATGGACCAATTGTTTGTGTCACTTGGCTTAGTCATACAGCTTCTTCATTGCACCTCTTCTACATCTTTGTACGAGGTGCTGTTTGGGGCCTAGTTTATTAAAAGTGCCATCCTGTCTGACACTGCAGTGCCACTCATAGATGGGCCATGTGTTTGTGCCGCACACTTGTGTTGCTTAGCTTAGTCATACAGCAGCCTCGGTGCACCTCTTTTTCTTCTTTGCATCATGTGCTGTTTGGGGCCTTTTTTTAATATCTTCCCTCCTGTCTGACACTGCAGTGCCACTCCTAGATGGGTCTGGTGTTTGTGCCGCACATTTGTGTCGTTTAGCTTAGTCATACAGCCACCTCGGTGCAACCTTTTGACCTAAAAACAATATTGTAAGATGTGAGGTGTTCAGAAATGACTGGAAATTAGTTGAAATAAATGTTATTGAGGTTAATAATACCGTAGGATCAAAGTTACCGCCAAATTCTGTCATTTTAGCTGTTTTTATGTTTTTTTCAAAACTCATCCAGATCCAAAACCAAAACACGAAAGGGTGGTTTTGGCAAATCTAAGCCAAAATCAAAACACAAAAGTGGAATTAGAACCACGAAAAGTGCCAGCCGCACATCTCTAGTAAAAACCCACACCTTGGAGGATTGTTCAGTGAACACACATGAAAATCAGAAAGTACTGAATTCAAGCATGTACTAAGGCTTTACTAAGCGCAATTGTTTTTTTGTTTGTGTAAATTGTTTTCTGGGAGTCCACTAACAGGGGCTCTCTCCATATTGCTGCTGGTTAATTTAGAATTTTAATAAGTTTAAAGACATCTTTTCCGTATATATATATATATATATATATATATATACATGTGTGCCTGTGCCCTGTGGTGCATGCCCCCCACATTATAGGCCACACAGAAATGTCCACATTATAATATACATGCCATGCCATTGCTATATATATGTATATATATATATATACATATATATATACTGATTATCCTGTGCCCTGTGCATGCCCCCCAATATCCAGCCCCACCTTATAGGCCGCACACAAAAATGTCCACATTATAATATACATGCCATGCAATTGCCACCTATATATATGTGTGTATATATATATGGTCTAGCAGCTTACCGGAAGTCCTATCCAACACCAGCTCCCGTACGGTGCCGCGGTGCTTCTAGAGTCACACACACATCAAACATTTATAAGGTAAGACCACAGCACTGTTCTTCTTATTTTATCCATAGCATACAGCCTTGATAAAAGTGTCCTGCGTGGCGCTGAAACATTGGCAAGCTATACCACATTTTATTTTTGATGCACTAAAAGTCTTTATATCTTCATCAAGTCCGTTGAGTGCCGCTTGGTTCTTTATTATTGGGAGTGGACAGCAAGCAATCCCTCTCTATTGGACCACTTGAATCTGCATGTTACAGATAGGAGAGCACCATGGCACGTGATACACATCAGGGGAGTGCCGATCTCATTCCATGTCTCTCTCTCTCTCTCTCTCTCTCTCTCTCTCTCTCTCTCTCTATATATATATATATATACATATGCTGCTGTGCCTGTGTCACATTATACATGGTGTTAGATTTAAGTGTGTCCTCCTCTCCCCCTGGCTGGGTCTCCTCAGTCCTGGTCAGTGATGCTGTCAGTGTTACGAGTCGGCATGCTGTGCTACTTGATAAAGCTGCCTTTGTCGGTCAGGCCCTGAATTGTAGCTCTGTCACCCCAATCTCCAGCCCACAGTGCACACAGATGCCCCACTCTGACTCTGAGTCGCCACGAGGCCCGCCTGACCATGTCTGTACGTGCCGCAGCATCCTGCAGTGCTTCCTGGGTATGTTACAGTATCACGAGACATGCGGCGTCCTGATGAAAATAATAAAGCGTTTTCGTCTCATCAATATTCATCAGGACATCATGGACTAATAATTAGTCATCATTTTCGTTACGAAGAATTTTCTATTTTCGTTATCGTTATGTTTTAGTCATTAAAAAAACCTTTGTCAATGAATAGTTTTCGTCTGAATTTTGATTGCCGCAATTAACACTGATCTGCAGAAGGTGGTGCCAAAAAAAGGAGGAGGAGTGTAAGGCACTTGTTACCCTTCTGCTGACCCTGTAAGTAAATATGTGTAAAGGTGTGTACACATGGTGAGATTCGGGCTATGCCCGATTCTCACTATGCGATAGGGACTGTGGTCCGTATCGCAAGCATAGATGACTCTGTTTGCGATACTGGCTCTGTGTGATTTTGCTGGTCAATTTTGACTATACTTTTGTACTAGATAGTCAAAATTGACTTGCCTGCACAGTCTATCTAGGCTTGCGATACCGACTTTGCAGGACTGCACATTGGTATGGCATCAGGAACGCAAGGTGACTTTCACCTTGCGATATGCACTAACTTTGACTATATAGTCAAAATTGCAAGTAAAAATATCACCGTGTGTACACACCTTAACATACAGTAGTTTTGTTTCCATATCTGACAGTGCTGTTACATGCTCCTAAATGGCTTGATGTATCTGGACCAAACTTGGTACACATACCCTTCATTACCCAACTTAAAATACTGGTGGGGTTTAAACTAAAAACATCCACTCCTTTCGGGGCCAGGGCCATATATCTAATAATAATAATAATAATTTTATTTATATAGCGCTCTTTCTCCAACAGGACTCAAGGCGCTTTACAGACATCAAAAACAATGCACATGATACAGAGGATTTGAGTAATACAACAATAGACAAGCAACAAAGACATAAAAGAAAACCTTAAGCCCACAGAAAGCATAACGCAGGATTGGTGCAGGCATTTTGGGTAATAACTTCCAAGGGTTGTGTATTCCACCCTTATAGGTACCAAGTGCAGCAGCCATCTTGGGCGCTAAGCGTAGGATTACCCAGGGTGGAATAGTCTACCCCTAGAAGAGATGACACAAAATGGGGGTGATTTCAGAGTCCTACAGTTTAGAGTAGGGTTCCAACAAAACCACAAGGTCCATGTATTTTTCATCCCATCCACAAGTGTACCATATGGGGCCGCCATGTTAGGTGCACTTTGAAGGTTACACTGTGGGAGGTGAGCCATACAAGGGCCAAGTTCATATATGGGAAAACTGATGCTTATGTAGTAGTATGATGTACCCTGCATGTAGGGCACAATGGAAAGGTGTGCAATCAGTGGAGGTAAACATTACAGGAAAAACACGTGGTGGGTTGGAAGCGAGCAATGGAGAGAAAAAAAAAAAACACAATAGCAGGTAACTAGTGGCAGAACATTTTGATCAGATCTTAGTTCGGGTGGGTAGGAGAATGAGGGGGGCATACTCAGACGCAATGGGGAAGTCCCTGCTGATCCTGGTCCTGGTGCTCTTCCCCCACAGTTCCCTGTTCATCTTGATGGTTAGGCCCAGGGGCAGACTTGAAGTTCTCAGCCAGAGAGGTGGTAAGCCTGGTCTTGGTGTTCTCATGTTTGAGGTGAGGAGAGGCCATATAAAGTTCCAGAGTTTTTAAGTTGTAATGCAGTCCTTCTGTTAATTTGTAAGGTTGTTTGACTTCTGTTTTCCTTCGGTTTAACACAGGTATAACACTGCTATTGATATTAGCTGCCACTTAATAACTAGCCACTTCATATACTAGGCACTGCAGCGTCCCAATAGGTCTGGCGTCCTATACTATACTGGTTAAGTAAGTCTACAAACACATGCTCTTTGTGATTACAGCCCCCTCCCCCACACAGCAACCCTCCACCAGAAGGTGTTAATCAACTACCAAATGTGAGATCACTAAGCCCCGTCAATCACAAAGTTTTTGCTGACTACAGATATTAATCCACTTAACAATTTACCAAATATATCTTTTAGCAATAAACACACAGTGATCAGCTCTCTGCTGTAGTTACCAAATATATCTTTTAGCAATAAACACACAGTGATCAGCTCTCTGCTGTAGTTACCAAATATATCTTTTAGCAATAAACACACAGTGATCAGCTCTCTGCTGTAGTTACCAAATATATCTTTTAGCAATAAACACACAGTGATCAGCTCTCTGCTGTAGTTACCAAATATATCTTTTAGCAATAAACACACAGTGATCAGCTCTCTGCTGTAGTTACCAAATATATCTTTTAGCAATAAACACACAGTGATCAGCTCTCTGCTGTAGTTACCAAATATATCTTTTAGCAATAAACACACAGTGATCAGCTCTCTGCTGTAGTTACCAAATATATCTTTTAGCAATAAACACACAGTGATCAGCTCTCTGCTGTAGTTACCTGTTGGTGAAAAGGAGAGACAGGAGTCAATTCCAAATATCAGTTGAAGATGCAACCAATGAAACACAGGTATAACACTGCTATTGATATTAGCTGCCACTTAATAACTAGCCACTTCATATACTAGGCACTGCAGCGTCCCAATAGGTCTGGCGTCCTATACTATACTATCTGATGTATAAAATTCATTGGTCTGTTTGTTTTCTATTAGTGATGAGCGGGTTCGGTTCTTCGAGATCCGAACCCCCCCGAACTTCACCCATTTTACACGGATCCGAGGCAGACTCGAATCTTCCCGCCTTGCTCGGTTAACCCGAGCGTGCCCGAACGTCATCATCCCACTGTCGGATTCTCGCGAGATTCATATTCTATATAAGGAGCCGCGCGTCGCCGCCATTTTCACTCGTGCTTTGGAGATGATAGCGAGAGGACGTGGCTGCGTTCTCTCAGTTTCTGTGTTCAGTGTGCTGCAAATATCTGTGCTCAGTGTGCTGCAAATATCTGTGCTCAGTGTGCTGCAAATATCTGTGCACTGTGTGCTGCAAATATCTACGTTCTCTGCCTGGAAAACGCTCCATATCTGTGCTGCATTGTAGTATATAGTAGGAGGACAGTGCAGAATTTTGCTGTGACCACCTGTATATATAGCAGTACGGTACAGTAGTCCACTGCTCAACCTCTGTGTCATCAAGTATACTATCCATCCATAACTGTGCTGCATTTCAGTTGTGCATAGTATATAGTCGGAGGACAGTGCAGAATTTTGCTGTGACCACCAGTATATATATAGCAGTACGGTACAGTAGTCCACTGCTCTACCTCTGTGTCATCAAGTATACTATCCATCCATACCTGTGCTGCATTTTAGTTGTGCGCAGTATATAGTAGGAGGACAGTGCAGAATTCTGCTGTGACCACCAGTATATATATAGCAGTACGGTACAGTAGTCCACTGCTCTACCTCTGTGTCGTCAAGTATACTATCCATCCATACCTGTGCTTCATTTTAGTTGTGCGCAGTATATAGTATGAGGACAGTGCAGAATTTTGCTGTGACCACCAGTATATATATTGCAGTACGGTACAGTAGTCCACTGCTCTACCTCTGTGTCTTCAAGTATACTATCAATCCATACCTGTGCTGCATTTTAGTTGTGCGCAGTATGTAGTAGGAGGACAGTGCATGATTTTGCTGTGACCACCAGTATATATATATAGCAGTACGGTACAGTAGTCCACTGCTCTACCTCTGTGTCTTCAAGTATACTATCCATCCATACCTGTGCTGCATTTTAGTTGTGCGCAGTATATAGTAGGAGGACAGTGCATGATTTTGCTGTGACCACCAGTATATATATAGCAGTACGGTACAGTAGTCCACTGCTCTACCTCTGTGTCGTCAAGTATACTATCCATCCATACCTGTGCTGCATTTTATTTGTGCGCAGTATATAGTAGGAGGACAGTGCAGAATTTTGCTGTGACCACCAGTATATATATAGCAGTACGGTACAGTAGTCCACTGCTCTACCTCTGTGTCATCAAGTATACTATCCATCCATATCTGTGCTGCATTTTAGTTGTGCGCAGTATATAGTAGGAGGACAGCGCAGAATTTTGCTGTGACCACCAGTATATATATAGCAGTACGGTACAGTAGTCCACTGCTCTACCTCTGTGTCGTCAAGTATACTATCCATCCATACCTGTGCTGCATTTTAGTTGTGCGCAGTATATAGTAGGAGGACAGTGCAGAATTTTGCTGTGACCACCAGTATATATATATAGCAGTACGGTACAGTAGTCCACTGCTCTACCTCTTTGTCGTCAAGTATACTATCCATCCATACCTGTGCTGCATTTTAGTTGTGCACAATATAAACAAGGAGGACAGTGCAGAATTTGTCTGTGACCACCAGTATATATATATTGCAGTACGGTACAGTAGTCCACTGCTCTACCTCTGTGTCGTAGAGTATACTATCCATCCATACCTGTGCTGCATTTTAGTAGTGCGCAGTATATAGTAGCAGGACAGTGCAGAATTTTGCTGTGACCACCAGTATATATATAGCAGTACGGTACAGTAGTCCACTGCTCTACATCTGTGTCGTCAAGTATACAATCCATCCATACCTGTGCTGCATTTTAGTTGTGCGCAGTATATAGTAGGAGGACAGTGCATGATTTTGCTGTGACCACCAGTATATATATATAGCAGTACGGTACAGTAGTCCACTGCTCTACCTCTGTGTCGTCAAGTATACTATCCATCCATACCTGTGCTGCATTTTAGTTGTGCGCGGTATATAGTAGGAGGACAGTGCAGAATTTTGCTGTGACCACCAGTATATATATAGCAGTACGGTACAGTAGTCCACTGCTCTACCTCTGTGTCATCAAGTATACTATCCATCCATATCTGTACTGCATTTTAGTTGTGCGCAGTATATAGTAGGAGGACAGTGCAGAATTTTGCTGTGACCACCAGTATATATATAGCAGTACGGTACAGTAGTCCACTGCTCTACCTCTTTGTCGTCAAGTATACTATCCATCCATACCTGTGCTGCATTTTAGTTGTGCACAATATAAACTAGGAGGACAGTGCAGAATTTTGCTGTGATCACCAGTATATATATAGCAGTACGATACAGTAGTCCACTGCTCTACCTCTTTGTCATCAAGTATACTATCCATCCATACCTGTGCTGCATTTTAGTTGTGCACAGTATATAATAGGAGGACAGTGCAGAATTTTGCTGTGACCACCAGTATATATATAGCAGTACGGTACAGTAGTCCACTGCTCTACCTCTGTGTCGTCAAGTATACTATCCATCCATACCTGTGCTGCATTTTAGTTGTGCACAGTATATAGTAGGAGGACAGTGCAGAATTTTGCTGTGACCACCAGTATATATATAGCAGTACGGTACAGTAGTCCACTGCTCTACCTCTTTTTCGTCAAGTATACTATCCATCCATACCTGTGCTGCATTTTAGTTGTGCACAGTATATAGTAGGAGGACAATGCAGAATTTTGCTGTGACCACCAGTATATATATAGCAGTACGGTACAGTAGTCCACTGCTCTACCTCTGTGTCGTCAAGTATACTATCCATCCATACCTGTGCTGCATTTTAGTTGTGCACAATATATACTAAGAGAACAGTGCAGAATTTTGCTGTGACCACCAGTATATGTATAGCAGTACGGTACAGTAGTCCACTGCTATACCTCTGTGTCGTCAAGTATACTATCCATCCATACCTGTGCTGCATTTTAGTTGTGCGCAGTATATAGTAGGAGGACAGTGCAGAATTTTGCTGTAACCACTAGAGATGAGCGCCGGAAATTTTTCGGGTTTTGTGTTTTGGTTTTGGGTTCGGTTCCGCGGCCGTGTTTTGGGTTCGAACGCGTTTTGGCAAAACCTCACCGAATTTTTTTTGTCGGATTCGGGTGTGTTTTGGATTCGGGTGTTTTTTTTTAAAAAACACTAAAAAACAGCTTAAATCATAGAATTTGGGGGTCATTTTGATCCCAAAGTATTATTAACCTCAAAAACCATAATTTACACTCATTTTCAGTCTATTCTGAATACCTCACACCTCACAATATTATTTTTAGTCCTAAAATTTGCACCTAGGTCGCTGGATGACTAAGCTGGGCGACCCTAGTGGCCGACACAAACACCGGGCCCATCTAGGAGTGGCACTGCAGTGTCACGCAGGATGTCCCTTCCAAAAAACCCTCCCCAAACAGCACATGACGCAAAGAAAAAAAGAGGCGCAATGAGGTAGCTGACTGTGTGAGTAAGATAAGCGACCCTAGTGGCCGACACAAACACCGGGCCCATCTAGGAGTGGCACTGCAGTGTCACGCAGGATGTCCCTTCCAAAAAACCCTCCCCAAACAGCACATGACGCAAAGAAAAAAAGAGGCGCAATGAGGTAGCTGACTGTGTGAGTAAGATAAGCGACCCTAGTGGCCGACACAAACACCGGGCCCATCTAGGAGTGGCACTGCAGTGTCACGCAGGATGTCCCTTCCAAAAAACCCTCCCCAAACAGCACATGACGCAAAGATAAATTAAAGAAAAAAGAGGTGCAAGATGGAATTGTCCTTGGGCCCTCCCACCCACCCTTATGTTGTATAAACAGGACATGCACACTTTAACCAACCCATCATTTCAGTGACAGGGTCTGCCACACGACTGTGACTGATATGACGGGTTGGTTTGGACCCCCACCAAAAAAGAAGCAATTAATCTCTCCTTGCACAAACTGGCTCTACAGAGGCAAGATGTCCACCTCATCATCATCCTCCGATATATCACCGTGTACATCCCCCTCCTCACAGATTATCAATTCGTCCCCACTGGAATCCACCATCTCAGCTCCCTGTGTACTTTGTGGAGGCAATTGCTGCTGGTCAATGTCTCCGCGGAGGAATTGATTATAATTCATTTTAATGAACATCATCTTCTCCACATTTTCTGGATGTAACCTCGTACGCCGATTGCTGACAAGGTGAGCGGCGGCACTAAACACTCTTTCGGAGTACACACTTGTGGGAGGGCAACTTAGGTAGAATAAAGCCAGTTTGTGCAAGGGCCTCCAAATTGCCTCTTTTTCCTGCCAGTATAAGTACGGACTGTGTGACGTGCCTACTTGGATGCGGTCACTCATATAATCCTCCACCATTCTTTCAATGTTGAGAGAATCATATGCAGTGACAGTAGACGACTAGAGATGAGCGCCGGAAATTTTTCGGGTTTTGTGTTTTGGTTTTGGGTTCGGTTCCGCGGCCGTGTTTTGGGTTCGACCGCGTTTTGGCAAAACCTCACCGAATTTTTTTTGTCGGATTCGGGTGTGTTTTGGATTCGGGTGTTTTTTTCAAAAAACCCTAAAAAACAGCTTAAATCATAGAATTTGGGGGTAATTTTGATCCCAAAGTATTATTAACCTCAAAAAACATAATTTACACTCATTTTCAGCCTATTCTGAACACATCACACCTCACAATATTATTTTTAGTCCTAAAATTTGCACCGAGGTCGCTGTGTGAGTAAGATAAGCGACCCTAGTGGCCGACACAAACACCGGGCCCATCTAGGAGTGGCACTGCAGTGTCACGCAGGATGGCCCTTCCAAAAAACCCTCCCCAAACAGCACATGACGCAAAGAAAAAAAGAGGCGCAATGAGGTAGCTGACTGTGTGAGTAAGATTAGCGACCCTAGTGGCCGACACAAACACCGGGCACATCTAGGAGTGGCACTGCAGTGTCACGCAGGATGTCCCTTCCAAAAAACCCTCCCCAAACAGCACATGACGCAAAGAAAAAAAGAGGCGCAATGAGGTAGCTGACTGTGTGAGTAAGATTAGCGACCCTAGTGGCCGACACAAACACCGGGCCCATCTAGGAGTGGCACTGCAGTGTCACGCAGGATGTCCCTTCCAAAAAACCCTCCCCAATCAGCACATGATGCAAAGAAAAAGAAAAGAAAAAAGAGGTGCAAGATGGAATTATCCTTGGGCCCTCCCACCCACCCTTATGTTGTATAAACAAAACAGGACATGCACACTTTAACCAACCCATCATTTCAGTGACAGGGTCTGCCACACGACTGTGACTGATATGACGGGTTGGTTTGGACCCCCCCCAAAAAAGAAGCAATTAATCTCTCCTTGCACAAACTGGCTCTACAGAGGCAAGATGTCCACCTCATCTTCACCCTCCGATATATCACCGTGTACATCCCCCTCCTCACAGATTATCAATTCGTCCCCACTGGAATCCACCATCTCAGCTCCCTGTGTACTTTGTGGAGGCAATTGCTGCTGGTCAATGTCTCCGCGGAGGAATTGATTATAATTCATTTTAATGAACATCATCTTCTCCACATTTTCTGGATGTAACCTCGTACGCCGATTGCTGACAAGGTGAGCGGCGGCACTAAACACTCTTTCGGAGTACACACTTGTGGGAGGGCAACTTAGGTAGAATAAAGCCAGTTTGTGCAAGGGCCTCCAAATTGCCTCTTTTTCCTGCCAGTATAAGTACGGACTGTGTGACGTGCCTACTTGGATGCGGTCACTCATATAATCCTCCACCATTCTATCAATGTTGAGAGAATCATATGCAGTGACAGTAGACGACATGTCCGTAATCGTTGTCAGGTCCTTCAGTCCGGACCAGATGTCAGCATCAGCAGTCGCTCCAGACTGCCCTGCATCACCGCCAGCGGGTGGGCTCGGAATTCTGAGCCTTTTCCTCGCACCCCCAGTTGCGGGAGAATGTGAAGGAGGAGATGTTGACAGGTCGCGTTCCGCTTGACTTGACAATTTTGTCACCAGCAGGTCTTTCAACCCCAGCAGACCTGTGTCTGCCGGAAAGAGAGATCCAAGGTAGGCTTTAAATCTAGGATCGAGCACGGTGGCCAAAATGTAGTGCTCTGATTTCAACAGATTGACCACCCGTGAATCCTTGTTAAGCGAATTAAGGGCTGCATCCACAAGTCCCACATGCCTAGCGGAATCGCTCCGTGTTAGCTCCTTCTTCAATGCCTCCAGCTTCTTCTGCAAAAGCCTGATGAGGGGAATGACCTGACTCAGGCTGGCAGTGTCTGAACTGACTTCACGTGTGGCAAGTTCAAAGGGCATCAGAACCTTGCACAACGTTGAAATCATTCTCCACTGCACTTGAGACAGGTGCATTCCATCTCCTATATCGTGCTCAATTGTATAGGCTTGAATGGCCTTTTGCTGCTCCTCCAACCTCTGAAGCATATAGAGGGTTGAATTCCACCTCGTTACCACTTCTTGCTTCAGATGATGGCAGGGCAGGTTCAGTAGTTTTTGGTGGTGCTCCAGTCTTCTGTACGTGGTGCCTGTACGCCGAAAGTGTCCCGCAATTTTTCTGGCCACCGACAGCATCTCTTGCACGCCCCTGTCGTTTTTTAAAAAATTCTGCACCACCAAATTCAAGGTATGTGCAAAACATGGGACGTGCTGGAATTTGCCCATATTTAATGCACACACAATATTGCTGGCGTTGTCCGATGCCACAAATCCACAGGAGAGTCCAATTGGGGTAAGCCATTCCGCGATGATCTTCCTCAGTTGCCGTAAGAGGTTTTCAGCTGTGTGCGTATTCTGGAAAGCGGTGATACAAAGCGTAGCCTGCCTAGGAAAGAGTTGGCGTTTGCGAGATGCTGCTACTGGTGCCGCCGCTGCTGTTCTTGCGGCGGGAGTCCATACATCTACCCAGTGGGCTGTCACAGTCATATAGTCCTGACCCTGCCCTGCTCCACTTGTCCACATGTCCGTGGTTAAGTGGACATTGGGTACAACTGCATTTTTTAGGACACTGGTGAGTCTTTTTCTGACGTCCGTGTACATTCTCGGTATCGCCTGCCTAGAGAAGTGGAACCTAGATGGTATTTGGTAACGGGGGCACACTGCCTCAATAAATTGTCTAGTTCCCTGTGAACTAACGGCGGATACCGGACGCACGTCTAACACCAACATAGTTGTCAAGGACTCAGTTATCCGCTTTGCAGTAGGATGACTGCTGTGATATTTCATCTTCCTCGCAAAGGACTGTTGAACAGTCAATTGCTTACTGGAAGTAGTACAAGTGGGCTTACGACTTCCCCTCTGGGATGACCATCGACTCCCAGCGGCAACAACAGCAGCGCCAGCAGCAGTAGGCGTTACACGCAAGGATGCATCGGAGGAATCCCAGGCAGGAAAGGACTCGTCAGACTTGCCAGTGACATGGCCTGCAGGACTATTGGCATTCCTGGGGAAGGAGGAAATTGACACTGAGGGAGTTGGTGGGGTGGTTTGCGTGAGCTTGGTTACAAGAGGAAGGGATTTACTGGTCAGTGGACTGCTTCCGCTGTCACCCAAAGTTTTTGAACTTGTCACTGACTTATTATGAATGCGCTGCAGGTGACGTATAAGGGAGGATGTTCCGAGGTGGTTAACGTCCTTACCCCTACTTATTACAGCTTGACAAAGGGAACACACGGCTTGACACCTGTTGTCCGCATTTCTGGTGAAATACCTCCACACCGAAGAGCTGATTTTTTTGGTATTTTCACCTGGCATGTCAACGGCCATATTCCTCCCACGGACAACAGGTGTCTCCCCGGGTGCCTGACTTAAACAAACCACCTCACCATCAGAATCCTCCTGGTCAATTTCCTCCCCAGCGCCAGCAACACCCATATCCTCCTCATCCTGGTGTACTTCAACACTGACATCTTCAATCTGACTATCAGGAACTGGACTGCGGGTGCTCCTTCCAGCACTTGCAGGGGGCATGCAAATAGTGGAAGGCGCATGCTCTTCACGTCCAGTGTTGGGAAGGTCAGGCATCGCAAACGACACAATTGGACTCTCCTTGTGGATTTGGGATTTCAAAGAACGCACAGTTCTTTGCGGTGCTTTTGCCAGCTTGAGTCTTTTCAGTTTTCTAGCGAGAGGCTGAGTGCTTCCATCCTCATGTGAAGCTGAACCACTAGCCATGAACATAGGCCAGGGCCTCAGCCGTTCCTTGCCACTCCGTGTGGTAAATGGCATATTGGCAAGTTTACGCTTCTCCTCCGACAATTTTATTTTAGGTTTTGGAGTCCTTTTTTTTCTGATATTTGGTGTTTTGGATTTGACATGCTCTGTACTATGACATTGGGCATCGGCCTTGGCAGACGACGTTGCTGGCATTTCATCGTCTCGGCCATGACTAGTGGCAGCAGCTTCAGCACGAGGTGGAAGTGGATCTTGATCTTTCCCTAATTTTGGAACCTCAACTTTTTTGTTCTCCATATTTTATAGGCAGAACTAAAAGGCACCTCAGGTAAACAATGGAGATGGATGGATTGGATACTAGTATACAATTATGGACGGACTGCCACGGTTAGGTGGTATAAAAAAACCACGGTTAGGTGGTATATATTATAATAATAATACAATTATGGATGGACGGACTGCCTGCCGACTGCCGACACAGAGGTAGCCACAGCCGTGAACTACCGCACTGTACACTGGTTGATAAAGAGATAGTAGTATACTCGTAACAACTAGTATGACACTATGACGACGGTATAAAGAATGGAAAAAAAACCACGGTTAGGTGGTATATATTATAATAATAATACAATTATGGATGGACGGACTGCCTGCCGACTGCCGACACAGAGGTAGCCACAGCCGTGAACTACCGCACTGTACACTGGTTGATAAAGAGATAGTAGTATACTCGTAACAACTAGTATGACACTATGACGACGGTATAAAGAATGAAAAAAAACCACGGTTAGGTGGTATATATTATAATAATAATACAATTATGGATGGACGGACTGCCTGCCGACTGCCGACACAGAGGTAGCCACAGCCGTGAACTACCGCACTGTACACTGGTTGATAAAGAGATAGTAGTATACTCGTAACAACTAGTATGACACTATGACGACGGTATAAAGAATGAAAAAAAAACCACGGTTAGGTGGTATATATTATAATAATAATACAATTATGGATGGACGGACTGCCTGCCGACTGCCGACACAGAGGTAGCCACAGCCGTGAACTACCGCACTGTACACTGGTTGATAAAGAGATAGTAGTATACTCGTAACAACTAGTATGACACTATGACGGTATAAAGAATGAAAAAAAAAACCACGGTTAGGTGGTAGGTATATAATAATAAATAATACAATTCTGGTCGGACGGACTGCCTGCCGTGTGCCGACACAGAGGTAGCCACAGCCGTGAACTACCGCACTGTACACTGGTTGATAAAGAGATAGTAGTATACTCGTAACAATTAGGATGACACTATGACGGTATAAAGAATGAAAAAAAAACCACGGTTAGGTGGTAGGTATATAATAATAAATAATACAATTCTGGTCGGACGGACTGCCTGCCGTGTGCCGACACAGAGGTAGCCACAGCCGTTAACTACCGCACTGTACACTGGTTGATAAAGAGATAGTAGTATACTCGTAACAATTAGGATGACACTATGACGGTATAAAGAATGAAAAAAAAACCACGGTTAGGTGGTAGGTATATAATAATAAATAATACAATTCTGGTCGGACGGACTGCCTGCCGTGTGCCGACACAGAGGTAGCCACAGCCGTGAACTACCGCACTGTACACTGGTTGATAAAGAGATAGTAGTATACTCGTAACAATTAGGATGACACTATGACGGTATAAAGAATGAAAAAAAAAACCACGGTTAGGTGGTAGGTATATAATAATAAATAATACAATTCTGGTCGGACGGACTGCCTGCCGTGTGCCGACACAGAGGTAGCCACAGCCGTGAACTACCGCACTGTACACTGGTTGATAAAGAGATAGTAGTATACTCGTAACAATTAGGATGACACTATGACGGTATAAAGAATGAAAAAAAAACCACGGTTAGGTGGTAGGTATATAATAATAAATAATACAATTCTGGTCGGACGGACTGCCTGCCGTGTGCCGACACAGAGGTAGCCACAGCCGTGAACTACCGCACTGTACACTGGTTGATAAAGAGATAGTAGTATACTCGTAACAATTAGGATGACACTATGACGGTATAAAGAATGAAAAAAAAACCACGGTTAGGTGGTAGGTATATAATAATAAATAATACAATTCTGGTCGGACGGACTGCCTGCCGTGTGCCGACACAGAGGTAGCCACATCCGTGAACTACCGCACTGTACACTGGTTGATAAAGAGATAGTAGTATACTCGTAACAATTAGGATGACACTATGACGGTATAAAGAATGAAAAAAAAAACCACGGTTAGGTGGTAGGTATATAATAATAAATAATACAATTCTGGTCGGACGGACTGCCTGCCGTGTGCCGACACAGAGGTAGCCACAGCCGTGAACTACCGCACTGTACACTGGTTGATAAAGAGATAGTAGTATACTCGTAACAATTAGGATGACACTATGACGGTATAAAGAATGAAAAAAAAACCACGGTTAGGTGGTAGGTATATAATAATAAATAATACAATTCTGGTCGGACGGACTGCCTGCCGTGTGCCGACACAGAGGTAGCCACAGCCGTGAACTACCGCACTGTACACTGGTTGATAAAGAGATAGTAGTATACTCGTAACAATTAGGATGACACTATGACGGTATAAAGAATGAAAAAAAAAACCACGGTTAGGTGGTAGGTATATAATAATAAATAATACAATTCTGGTCGGACGGACTGCCTGCCGTGTGCCGACACAGAGGTAGCCACAGCCGTGAACTACCGCACTGTACACTGGTTGATAAAGAGATAGTAGTATACTCGTAACAATTAGGATGACACTATGACGGTATAAAGAATGAAAAAAAAAACCACGGTTAGGTGGTAGGTATATAATAATAAATAATACAATTCTGGTCGGACGGACTGCCTGCCGTGTGCCGACACAGAGGTAGCCACAGCCGTGAACTACCGCACTGTACACTGGTTGATAAAGAGATAGTAGTATACTCGTAACAATTAGGATGACACTATGACGGTATAAAGAATGAAAAAAAAACCACGGTTAGGTGGTAGGTATATAATAATAAATAATACAATTCTGGTCGGACGGACTGCCTGCCGTGTGCCGACACAGAGGTAGCCACAGCCGTGAACTACCGCACTGTACACTGGTTGATAAAGAGATAGTAGTATACTCGTAACAATTAGGATGACACTATGACGGTATAAAGAATGAAAAAAAAAACCACGGTTAGGTGGTAGGTATATAATAATAAATAATACAATTCTGGTCGGACGGACTGCCTGCCGTGTGCCGACACAGAGGTAGCCACAGCCGTGAACTACCGCACTGTACACTGGTTGATAAAGAGATAGTAGTATACTCGTAACAATTAGGATGACACTATGACGGTATAAAGAATGAAAAAAAAACCACGGTTAGGTGGTAGGTATATAATAATAAATAATACAATTCTGGTCGGACGGACTGCCTGCCGTGTGCCGACACAGAGGTAGCCACAGCCGTGAACTACCGCACTGTACACTGGTTGATAAAGAGATAGTAGTATACTCGTAACAATTAGGATGACACTATGACGGTATAAAGAATGAAAAAAAAACCACGGTTAGGTGGTAGGTATATAATAATAAATAATACAATTCTGGTCGGACGGACTGCCTGCCGTGTGCCGACACAGAGGTAGCCACAGCCGTGAACTACCGCACTGTACACTGGTTGATAAAGAGATAGTAGTATACTCGTAACAATTAGGATGACACTATGACGGTATAAAGAATGAAAAAAAAAACCACGGTTAGGTGGTAGGTATATAATAATAAATAATACAATTCTGGTCGGACGGACTGCCTGCCGTGTGCCGACACAGAGGTAGCCACAGCCGTGAACTACCGCACTGTACACTGGTTGATAAAGAGATAGTAGTATACTCGTAACAATTAGGATGACACTATGACGGTATAAAGAATGAAAAAAAAAACCACGGTTAGGTGGTAGGTATATAATAATAAATAATACAATTCTGGTCGGACGGACTGCCTGCCGTGTGCCGACACAGAGGTAGCCACAGCCGTGAACTACCGCACTGTACACTGGTTGATAAAGAGATAGTAGTATACTCGTAACAATTAGGATGACACTATGACGGTATAAAGAATGAAAAAAAAACCACGGTTAGGTGGTAGGTATATAATAATAAATAATACAATTCTGGTCGGACGGACTGCCTGCCGTGTGCCGACACAGAGGTAGCCACAGCCGTGAACTACCGCACTGTACTGTGTCTGCTGCTAATATAGACTGGTTGATATTTAAAGAGATATTAGTAGTATACAACAATACTATACTGGTGGTCAGGCACTGGTCACCACTCCTGCAGCAAAAGTGTGCACTGTTAATTAATATAATTGTACTCCTGGCTCCTGCTAACAACCTGCAGTGCTCCCCAGTCTCCCCCACAATTAATTATAAGCTTTTAATTTATACATTGATGACTGTGCAGCACACTGGGCTGAGCTGAGTGCACACAGACTGAGTCACACTGTGTGACTGACTGTGCTGTGTATCGTTTTTTTTTTCAGGCAGAGAACGGATATAGCAGAGAGAAGTGAACGGATATATTATATTAAATAAAAGTTAACTAGCAACTGCACTGGTCACTGACTGTGGTAAACTAACTCTGTCTGCGACTCTGCACAATCTCTCTCTCTCTATCTAATCTATCTCTATTCTAATGGAGAGGACGCCAGACACGTCCTCTCCCTATCAATCTCAATGCACGAGTGAAAATGGCGGCGACGCGCGGCTCCTTATATAGAATCCGAGTCTCGCGATAGAATCCGAGCCTCGCGAGAATCCGACAGCGTCATGATGACGTTCGGGCGCGCTCGGGTTAACCGAGCAAGGCGGGAAGATCCGAGTCGCTCGGACCCGTGAAAAAAAACATGAAGTTCGGGAGGGTTCGGATTCCGAGGAACCGAACCCGCTCATCTCTATAGACGACATGTCCGTAATCGTTGTCAGGTCCTTCAGTCCGGACCAGATGTCAGCATCAGCAGTCGCTCCAGACTGCCCTGCATCACCGCCAGCGGGTGGGCTCGGAATTCTGAGCCTTTTCCTCGCACCCCCAGTTGCGGGAGAATGTGAAGGAGGAGATGTTGACAGGTCGCGTTCCGCTTGACTTGACAATTTTCTCACCAGCAGGTCTTTCAACCCCAGCAGACTTGTGTCTGCCGGAAAGAGAGATCCAAGGTAGGCTTTAAATCTAGGATCGAGCACGGTGGCCAAAATGTAGTGCTCTGATTTCAACAGATTGACCACCCGTGAATCCTTGTTAAGCGAATTAAGGGCTCCATCCACAAGTCCCACATGCCTAGCGGAATCGCTCCATGTTAGCTCCTCCTTCAATGTCTCCAGCTTCTTCTGCAAAAGCCTGATGAGGGGAATGACCTGACTCAGGCTGGCAGTGTCTGAACTGACTTCACGTGTGGCAAGTTCAAAGGGCATCAGAACCTTGCACAACGTTGAAATCATTCTCCACTGCGCTTGAGACAGGTGCATTCCACCTCCTATATCGTGCTCAATTGTATAGGCTTGAATGGCCTTTTGCTGCTCCTCCAACCTCTGAAGCATATAGAGGGTTGAATTCCACCTCGTTACCACTTCTTGCTTCAGATGATGGCAGGGCAGGTTCAGTAGTTTTTGGTGGTGCTCCAGTCTTCTGTACGTGGTGCCTGTACGCCGAAAGTGTCCCGCAATTCTTCTGGCCACCGACAGCATCTCTTGCACGCCCCTGTCGTTTTTTTAAAAATTCTGCACCACCAAATTCAAGGTATGTGCAAAACATGGGACGTGCTGGAATTTGCCCATATTTAATGCACACACAATATTGCTGGCGTTGTCCGATGCCACAAATCCACAGGAGAGTCCAATTGGGGTAAGCCATTCCGCGATGATCTTCCTCAGTTGCCGTAAGAGGTTTTCAGCTGTGTGCGTATTCTGGAAACCGGTGATACAAAGCGTAGCCTGCTTAGGAAAGAGTTGGCGTTTGCGAGATGCTGCTACTGGTGCCGCCGCTGCTGTTCTTGCGGCGGGAGTCCATACATCTACCCAGTGGGCTGTCACAGTCATATAGTCCTGACCCTGCCCTGCTCCACTTGTCCACATGTCCGTGGTTAAGTGGACATTGGGTATAACTGCATTTTTTAGGACACTGGTGAGTCTTTTTCTGACGTCCGTGTACATTCTCGGTATCGCCTGCCTAGAGAAGTGGAACCTAGATGGTATTTGGTAACGGGGGCACACTGCCTCAATAAATTGTCTAGTTCCCTGTGAACTAACGGCGGATACCGGACGCACGTCTAACACCAACATAGTTGTCAAGGCCTCAGTTATCCGCTTTGCAGCAGGATGACTGCTGTGATATTTCATCTTCCTCGCAAAGGACTGTTGAACAGTCAATTGCTTACTGGAAGTAGTACAAGTGGGCTTACGACTTCCCCTCTGGGATGACCATCGACTCCCAGCAGCAACAACAGCAGCGCCAGCAGCAGTAGGCGTTACACGCAAGGATGCATCGGAGGAATCCCAGGCAGGAGAGGACTCGTCAGAATTGCCAGTGACATGGCCTGCAGGACTATTGGCATTCCTGGGGAAGGAGGAAATTGACACTGAGGGAGTTGGTGGGGTGGTTTGCGTGAGCTTGGTTACAAGAGGAAGGGATTTACTGGTCAGTGGACTGCTTCCGCTGTCGCCCAAAGTTTTTGAACTTGTCACTGACTTATTATGAATGCGCTGCAGGTGACGTATAAGGGAGGATGTTCCGAGGTGGTTAACGTCCTTACCCCTACTTATTACAGCTTGACAAAGGCAACACACGGCTTGACACCTGTTGTCCGCATTTCTGTTGAAATACTTCCACACCGAAGAGCTGATTTTTTTGGTATTTTCACCAGGCATGTCAGTGGCCATATTCCTCCCACGGACAACAGGTGTCTCCCCGGGTGCCTGACTTAAACAAACCACCTCACCATCAGAATCCTCCTGGTCAATTTCCTCCCCAGCGCCAGCAACACCCATATCCTCCTCATTCTGGTGTACTTCAACACTGACATCTTCAATCTGACTATCAGGAACTGGACTGCGGGTGCTCCTTCCAGCACTTGCAGGGGGCGTGCAAATGGTGGAAGGCGCATGCTCTTCACGTCCAGTGTTGGGAAGGTCAGGCATCGCAACCGACACAATTGGACTCTCCTTGTGGATTTGGGATTTCGAAGAACGCACAGTTCTTTGCGGTGCTTTTGCCAGCTTGAGTCTTTTCAGTTTTCTAGCGAGAGGCTGAGTGCTTCCATCCTCATGTGAAGCTGAACCACTAGCCATGAACATAGGCCAGGGCCTCAGCCGTTCCTTGCCACTCCGTGTGGTAAATGGCATATTGGCAAGTTTACGCTTCTCCTCCGACAATTTTATTTTAGGTTTTGGAGTCCTTTTTTTACTGATATTTGGTGTTTTGGATTTGACATGCTCTGTACTATGACATTGGGCATCGGCCTTGGCAGACGACGTTGCTGGCATTTCATCGTCTCGGCCATGACTAGTGGCAGCAGCTTCAGCACGAGGTGGAAGTGGATCTTGATCTTTCCCTAATTTTGGAACCTCAACATTTTTGTTCTCCATATTTTAATAGGCACAACTAAAAGGCACCTCAGGTAAACAATGGAGATGGATGGATACTAGTATACAATTATGGATGGACTGCCGAGTGCCGACACAGAGGTAGCTACAGCCGTGGACTACCGTACTGTACTGTGTCTGCTGCTAATATAGACTGGTTGATAATGAGATGTAGTATGTATAAAGAAGAAAGAAAAAAAAAACCACGGGTAGGTGGTATACAATTATGGATGGACTGCCGAGTGCCGACACAGAGGTAGCTACAGCCGTGGACTACCGTACTGTTCTGTGTCTGCTGCTAATATAGACTGGTTGATAATGAGATGTAGTATGTATAAAGAAGAAAGAAAAAAAAAACCACGGGTAGGTGGTATACAATTATGGATGGACTGCCGAGTGCCGACACAGAGATAGCTACAGCCGTGGACTACCGTACTGTACTGTGTCTGCTGCTAATATAGACTGGATGATAATGAGATGTAGTATGTATAAAGAAGAAAGAAAAAAAAACCACGGGTAGGTGGTATACAATTATGGATGGACTGCCGAGTGCCGACACAGAGGTAGCTACAGCCGTGGACTACCGTACTGTACTGTGTCTGCTGCTAATATAGACTGGATGATAATGAGATGTAGTATGTATAAAGAAGAAAGAAAAAAAAAACCACGGGTAGGTGGTATACAATTATGGATGGACTGCCGAGTGCCGACACAGAGGTAGCTACAGCCGTGAACTACCGTACTGTGTCTGCTGCTAGTATAGACTGGATGATAAATAATGATATAAAAAATATATATATATCACTACTGCAGCCGGACAGGTATATATTATATAATGACGGACCTGCTGGACACTGTCTGTCAGCAGAATGAGTTTTTTAATTTTTATAGAATAAAAAAACACCACACAAGTCACACGACGAGTGTACTTTTTCAGGCAGACATTCAATCACAATATACTATACTGGTGGTCAGTGTGGTCAGGTCACTGGTCACAGTGGTCAGTGGTCAGTCACACTGGCAGTGGCACTCTGGCAGCAAAAGTGTGCACTGTTTAATATGTACTCCTGGCTCCTGCTATAACCTATAACTGCTCCCCAGTCTCCCCCACAATTAAGCTGTGTGAGCACAGTCAGATATTATACATAGATGATGCAGCACACTGGGCTGAGCACAGATATGGTATGTGAGTGTGACTGAGTCACTGTGTATCGTTTTTTTTCAGGCAGAGAACAAGAACAGAACGGATTATTAAATAATAATAAATTATAAAACTGCACTGGTGGTCAGGTCACTGGTCATCAGTCACTAGTATAACTCCTCCTAAGCTCCAGTAAGTAAATGAAGTGTCTCACTCTCACTCTCCTATCTATTTTAATTTCTAAACGGAGAGGACGCCAGCCACGTCCTCTCCCTATCAATCTCAATGCACGTGTGAAAATGGCCGCGACGCGCGGCTCCTTATATAGAATCCGAGTCTCGCGATAGAATCCGAGCCTCGCGAGAATCCGACAGCGTGATGATGACGTTCGGGCGCGCTCGGGTTAACCGAGCAAGGCGGGAAGATCCGAGTCGCTCGGCCCCGTGTAAAAAAAACTGAAGTTCGGGCGGGTTCGGATTCTGAGGAACCGAACCCGCTCATCTCTAGTAACCACCAGTATATATATAGCGGTATGGTACAGTAGGCCATTGCTAGTGATATATATTACTGGCATATAATTCCACACATTAAAAAATGGAGAACAAAAATGTGGAGGGTAAAATAGGGAAAGATCAAGATCCACTTCCACCTCGTGTTGAAGCTGCTGCCACTAGTCATGGCCGAGATGATGAAATGCCATCAACATCGTCTGCCAAGGCCGATGCCCAATGTCATAGTAGAGAGCATGTAAAATAAAAAATACAAAAGTTCAGTAAAATGACCCAAAAATCAAAATTAAAAGCATCTGATGAGAAGCGTAAACTTGCCAATATGCCATTTACGACACAAAGTGGCAAGGAACGGCTGTGGCCCTGGCCTATGTTCATGGCTAGTGGTTCAGATTCACATGAGAATGGAAGCACTCATCCTTTCGCTAGAAAAATAAAAAGACTTAAGCTGGCAAAAGCACAGCAAAGTACTGTGCGTTCTTCTAAATCACAAATCCCCAAGGAGAGTCCAATTGTGTTGGTTGCTATGCCTGACCTTCCCAACACTGGACGGGAAGAGGTGGCGCCTTCCACCATTTGCACGCCCCCTGCAAGTGCTGGAAGGAGCACCCGCAGTCCAGTTCCTGATAGTCAAATTGAAGATGTCACTGTTGAAGTACACCAGGATGAGGATATGGGTGTTGCTCGCGCTGAGGAGGAAATTGACAAGGAGGATTCTGATGGTGATGTGGTTTGTTTAAGTCAGGCACCCGGGGAGACACCTGTTGTCCGTGGGACGAATATGGACATTGATATGCCTGGTCAAATTACAAAAAAAATCACCTCTTCATTGTGGAATTATTTTTACAGAAATGCGGACAACAAGTGTCAAGCTGTAATAAGTAGGGGTAAGGACGTTAACCACCTAGGAACATCCTCCCTTATACGTCACCTGGAGCGCATTCATCAGAAGTCATTGACAAGTTCAAAAACTTTGGGTGACAGCAGAAGCAGTCCAATGACAACTAAATCCCTTCCTCTTGTAACCAAGCTCCTGTAAACCACACCACCAACTCCCTCAGTGTCAATTTTCTCCTTAGACAGGAAAGCCAATAGTCCTGCAGGCCATGTCACTGGCAAGTCTGACGAGTCCTCTCCTGCCTGGGATTCCTCCGATGCATCCTTTAGTGTAACGCCTACGGCTTCTGGTGCTGCTGTTGTTGCTGCTGGGAGTCAATCATCATCCCAGAGGGGAAGTCGAAAAAAAACCCTTGTACTACTTCCAGTAAACAATTGACTGTCCAACAGTCCTTTGCGAGGAAAATGAAATATCACAACAGTCATCCTGCTGCAAAGCAGATAACTCAGGCCTTGGCAGCCTTGGTGGTGTTAAACGTGTGTCCGGTATCCACCGTTAATTCACAGGGAATTAGAGAATTTATTGAGTTAGTGTGTCCCCGGTACCAAATACCATCTAGGTTCCACTTCTCTAGCAGGCGATACCGAGAATGTACACAGACCTCAGAAAAAGAGTCACCAGTGTCCTAAAAAATGCAGTCGTACCCAATGTCCACTTAACCACAGACATGTGGACAAGTGGAGCAGGGCAGACTCAGGACTATATGACTGTGACAGCCCACTGGGTAGATGTATTGTCTCCCGCAGCAAGAACAGCAGCGGCGGCACCAGTAGCAGCATCTCGCAAACGCCAAATCGTTCCTAGGCAGGCTACGCTTTGTATCATCGCTTTCCATAAGAGGCACACATCTGACAACCTCTTACGGAAACTGAGGAACATCATCGCAGAATGCCTTACCCCAATTGGACTCTCCTGGGGATTTGTGACATCGGACAACGCCACCAATATTGTGCGTGCATTACATGTGGGCAAATTCCAGCACGTCCCATGTTTTTCACATACATTGAATTTGGTGGTGCAGAATTATTTAAAAAATGACAGGGGCGTGCAAGAGATACTGTCGGTGGCCCGAAGAATTGTGGGCCACTTTCGGCATTCAGCCACCGCGTGCCGAAGACTGGAGCACCAGCAAACACTCCTGAACCTGCCCCGCCATCATCTGAAGCAAGAGGTGGTAACGAGGTGGAATTCAACCCTCTATATGCTTCAGAGGATGGAGGAGCAGCAAAAGGCCAATCAAGCCTACACAGCTACCTACGATATAGGAAAAGGAGGGGGAATGCACCTGACTCA